>NW_008353342.1:2463582-2596134 GCF_000622305.1 Nannospalax galili
GGTCTTGTTCCCTCCAGGAAAGATTTTGGCCTCAGGAATTTGGGGGTTGGACTGGCCTGGGAGCAGGGACCAGGAAAGGTGTTGGTCTCAGGCAGCTGGTGGCCCTGACACTCAGAAATGCAAAGGGAGATGGGGGCAGGAAGCAGCCCCAAGGGCTCCTGGGTACTGCACTAAGGAACTGGGTTGGTCTGGAGAGAGGCCACCAGGTCATGCAGGCCCAGAGAAGCAGATGGAGGTGAGGGCAGGCCCAGGCCCAGAGGGCTCCTCAGGACCTTGAGAAGGAACTGGGTCCGTCTGGATGCAAGAGATCAGGAAGCAGTCATATATGTTGAATTTTGTCAAAGGCCTTCTCTGCATCTATTGAGATGACCATGTGGTTCTTGTCTTTGAGCACATTTATATGATTCATGACATTTATTGACTTATGTATATTGAACCATCCCTGCATCTCTGGAATAAACCTGACTTGATCATAGTGGATGATCTTTCTGACGTGTGTCTGTATGCAGTTTGCAAGTATTTTGTTGAGAATTTTTGCAT
This sequence comes from Nannospalax galili, assembly GCF_000622305.1. Classification (NCBI taxonomy): domain Eukaryota; kingdom Metazoa; phylum Chordata; class Mammalia; order Rodentia; family Spalacidae; genus Nannospalax; species Nannospalax galili. Next base: position 2,464,123 of record NW_008353342.1, read on the forward strand.
CTATGTGCATTAAAGATATGGTTCTATAGTTTTCTTTTTTGGTTTTATCTTTACCTGGCTCTGGTATTAGAGTGATGCTGGCTTCATAGAAAGAATTTAGTATCTCTCCCTTCATTTCTGTCTTTTTAAATAAATTAAGTACTGTTGAATGTAGATCCTCTTTAAATGTCTGGTAGAATTCTGCTGTAAATCCATTGGTCCTAGGCTTTCGTTAGTTGGGAGGTTTTGTATTACTGTTTCAAGTTCCTTATGTGTTTTGGGTCTGTTTAAGCTGTTGATCTATTCTTGGTTTAGTTTTGGTGGTTCCCATACCTTTAGATATCCATCCATTTCTTTTAAGTTTTCAAATTTAGTAGCATATAGGTTTTGAAAGTATTCCTTTATAATGTTCTGGATATTTTTGGTGCCTGTTGTGATGTATCCCCTTTCATCTCTGATTTTGTTGCTTTGGAGGTGCTCTTTCTTTCTTTCTTTCTTTTGGTTAACTGGGCTAGTGCTCTGTCAATCTTGTTTATGGTGTCACACAATTCCTCCATATTCCATTCTTGTGTTTTCTTAAATTTTTCATAATCTTTGCTTGAGTGGTCTAGTTTGTCCAATTTCTTGTCCTCTGGGTTTGAATTTCATTTGCTGTTGCTTTTCAAGTGTCTTGAGTTTCAATGTTAAGTCATTTATTTGTGTTCTTTCTGATTTTTTTGATGTAGGCACTTAGAGCTATAAACTTCTCTCTAAGGACAGCTTTCAGCATGTCCCAGGGGTTTTGTTGGGTTGTATTGTCCTTTTCATTTAGTTCCAGGAATACTTTAACTTCTTTCTTAATTTCTCCTTTGACCCATTCTTCATTCAGGCATGTGTTGTTTCATCTCCATGTGTTCATGTGGTGACTAGGGTTTCTTTCAGTGTTGATTTTAAGCTTTATTGCATTGTGGTCTGATAGAATGCATGGAATTATTTCAATCTATTTCTGTTTACTGATGTTTTTATGTGTCCAGTATATGGTCGATTTTGGAGAAAGTCCCACGGGGTGCTGAATAGAAAGTATATTTTTTTGTGCTTGGGTGGAATATTCAGTAGATGTCTGTTAGGCCTATTTGATGTACGGTATTGTTTAATTCAAATGTCTCTGTGTTAATTATCTGTCCTGTTGACCTATCTAATTGAAACAATGGGGTATTGAAGTCCCCTACTATTAATGAGTTGAGATTAATCTGGGTCTTACAGTCCTATAGCACTCTTTTTATGAAGTTGGGTGCACCAGAGTTTGGTGAATATATGTTCATGATTGTAATATCTTCTTGGTCAATTGTTCCTTTGATCAAAATGAAGTGGACCTCTTTATCTCTTCTGATTAGTTTTAGTTTAAAGTCTATTTTGTCAGATATTAGAATTGCAATGCCTGCTTTTTTCTTAGTACTGTTCACTTGGTATATTTTTTTCCATCCTTTCACCTTAAGGTAGTGCCTATCTTTGAAAGTGAGATGAGTTTCTTGAAGACAACAAAAAGATGGGTTTTGTGTCTTTATCCATTCAACTAGTCTGTGTCTTTTGACTGGGGAGTTCAGTCCATTGATATTTAAAGTTATTAATGAAAGATGTGTGTTGATTCCTGTCATTTTTCTTTCTGTTCATATACTTGGTGTAGCTGTGCATTTCCATAGTTATGCCTCCAATAAGTTTCTTTCTGTAACCCCTTGGGTATAGTCGTTCCATTCTTCAGCTCTTTGTATTGCTTCAAGAACTCTCTGAGGGGCTGGTTTTGTGGACATGAATTCTTTCAGCCCATTTGTGTCATGGACAATTTTTCTTTCCCCTTTGACTATAATAGACATTTTGGCTGGGTAAAGTAATCTGTGTTGGTATCTTTGGTCTTTTAGAATTGGTAACATTTTGGTCCAGGCTCTTCTGGCTTTCATAGTTTGCACTGAAAAGTCAGCTGTAATTCTGATGGGTTTTCCTTTATATGTGACTTGTTTTTCTTTTGCAGCTTTCAGTATTCTCTTTTTGTTCTGTATGTTTAATTTTTTACTATGATGTGCCATGGAAAGTTCCTTTTCTTGTCCTGACTATTTGATGTTCTATATGCTTCTTGTATTTATTTGAGCATGTCTTTCTTTAATTTGGGGAAATTTTCTTCTAGAATCCTGTTGAAGATCTGGCCCATACCATTATCCTGAGATTCTTCTCCTTCCTGCATGCCTATGATACATAAGTTTGGTCTTTTTATGCTGTCACACAATTCCTGCATATTCCAATCTTATGCTTTCTTAAATTTTTCATAATCTTTGCTTGAATGGTCTAATTTGTCCACTTTGTCTTCCAGTCTTGGTATTCTGTTTTCCATTTCATTCATCCTATTGGTAAGGCTTTCTCCTGTCATTTCTAATTGGCATATTGAGTGTTTCACTTCCTTCTTCATTTCAGCCTGAGTATTCTTCAATATTTCTTTTTTCTGAATTCATTCAGAAGTTTATCCCTATCTTCTTTCAGTTCGTTGATTTCTTTGTTTGCATGTTCTTTAAATTCACTGAATTCTTTTATCTTGTTTATAATTGTTCTTTTGAAGTCTGTTGGGGAACCCTGCTGTTAGGGTCGCAGTTTCTCCATATCCGGATAGCCTAAGGGGCTCGGCGCCTGATGGAAAGACTCCCCTTTTCAGCAGGGGGCCTCCTGCTCTCTTCCTGGCTCACCTTGAAGTGCCCGCCACAGATGCCTTATCTGAAACATGACCTCTGGCATAGAAACTACCAGGTTTTTTCTATGTGATAATCAGGCACTGTCTGACAGCCTGAAAGAAGCCCACCGCCACATGTAAATAAAGCATACTATGGAGCACCTATCAACTGAGGCTTTTTCTACTGCCTCCACACTATAAATTCTCTAGTTTCCCCCTAATAAAGCAGAGCTGTATCACTGACTCTGACTGAGCTGTATCCTGTGTTTCACTATGCCTGGGACCAGTCTGTGAGCAGTCTTCCCGGAAGAAGCTGCCTTCCGTCAGCACTCACATGCTGCTTCTGTGCTCCCTGCTTTGACCACCCCCCCCACCCCCCCACCAAAAAAAAACCCCCAGGCCAACAACCGCGGGCACAGGGGGAGCATCCAGCAGCTAGCCCGAGCCTCCCGCAGCTTGGCGCAGCCCGCCTGCAGCCCACAAAGCCCGCCCGGCAGCCTGCAGCTTGGCGCAGAGCCGCCACAGACCCGCCAATCTGCACCCGCAGCCGCAGAGGAAGAGAGCCAGAGAGACCCGCCCCGCAGAAATACATGTCCTGCGTTATCTCTAGAAGGTTCTCATTGTACTCCTCTAGGGGACTGTTGGTACTTGGTGGGGATATATTATTTTGGTTTTTCATGTTATTTTTTCCTCTGTGACTTTGACACGTGGATTTCTTTTGTAGTTTCTCATTATTTTGTGAGACTCAATCCTTCCTTTGTTGAGTTTAGGTCTGCTTCTTTTTGTAAACTTTATGTGCCTTTGTGGTTTACTTGTTAGGCATGAAAAGCTGGTTGGTCTAGGCTTCAGGTTCTCTCTTTTGATTTTATATTGGAGAGGCCAAATTGCTTTCATCTTGCTGCTCAGAAGTTCCCACAGTAGCCCAAGTTGGATGAGGATTAGATGCTCTCAGGCTTTCTCCTAAGATCTGAATCCTTCCAGGAAAGATGCTGGCCTCAGGAATTTGAGGGCTGGGCTGGCCTGGGACCTGGCCTGAGGAAGCTGGTGGCTGTGCCACCCAGGGATGCAAAAGGAGGTGGGAGCGAGAACAAGCCCAGAAGGCTCTTGGGGACTACAGTGAGGAATTGGGTTGGTCTGGATGAAAAGGATCAGGAAACAGTGGGGATTCTGGGCCAAGAGGTCAGTACAGGGGTCTGGGGCTCCAAGACAAGAAATGGGACAGTACGCAGGGTAGGAGGAGAGATGGAGTGGGGGAGCTGGAAGGGTGACTAAGGCTGGGAGAGTCAAGGCATGGTGGGTGCCACCAAACTTACCCAGGAAAAATGATGGCCCCAGGGAGCTGGTCTGTTTGCTGATCTTTAAAATTGGGAGGATGGTACCTACTTTGCTGTGGAGATTAAATGAGGTGACTTATTATGTAAAATGTTTGGGAAGTACTATTACAGTGACAACTGTGAGTGTCCATTTTAATTAACAGATGAAGTCATGCTGGTTGGCTGAGAATGTCCACTAGGTGGTGCTAGAGAACACCACCTCATCCAACCCAGAAGTCTTCAGACTTGGCCTTATTATTCCAGAGCAGCAGGAAGAGTCTCTCAATATCCCAACCTCTAGTCTTTGAAAGGCATCAGGAATTTTTTCTTATGCCTGCAGTTCTCAAATGCTTCTTCCCCATCAGTATTCCAAGTACGAACTCACTTGGTGAACTCATAAGTGCCTCTGTCTACAGGATGTGCAAAGATGCCAATCTTCATCATGAATTCGTTTTGGACATCATGAAACAAAACATCCAGTAGTATGTCCAAGTGGACACACCCAAGCAAATGGTTGGATATTCAGATGTGAAGTTCAGTGCTGAGGTCCAGAATATAGGTTTTTAACTGTGGAGACTTCTTACCTACCTTGGAGTTAATCATGAGAGTAGAAAACATGGCCAGGGCAGAGCATACAGCAGGAAGTACTGTATGGTCAGGAACAGTTCCCTATGGAATACAGACATGCCAGGAATAAGGAACACACATAGAGGATGGAAGGAAAGCCCAGGGAACTGTGAGCAGAAGCTGTTCAGGGTGATGTCAAAGAAACCATGGATATAAAGGGACAGAGAAGGAAGTGTCACCAAGAAAACAAGAATGCACCCTCATTGATATAGGAAGTAACTCACTGATGGTTGAGGACAGGGTGGAAGACATGCTGGTTTAGACAAAAGAAACAGCTCTCACCACAAAGGAATAAAAGAGATGGGATATTTTAGAACCAAATAAGAGTGACCATATCCTGGGAACACAGATCCAGGTTACCTCAAATACCATGTTCCAAGGAGGGAGCAATTTTATGAACTTTTTACAGTAACAGAACAAGGATAGTCATACATCAGCATACTTTTCAAATACATTGGTGGATACATTTGGTAGACAGCTTATGGCAAAGCTTCTGTTACAGGCCTTAGATGCTATCTGATGACACTCTAAGCCTTTTGGTTTGTAGAAGCTTTGTTAAGTTCCAGTCCAAAGATTTTTATCTGTTAGTCATGGGATGTTAGATCAGGTAGAGAAGTAGACAAGAAATGGCTAGAGGGCTAAAGATAGCTCAAGGTAAATTGTTATTAGGCTCTGGACCTGCAACGTTCCAAACTCTACAATCATTGACGTTCCAATCAGTTAAACAGTCTTGTAGAAGGCTCAGTTGAAGATGTAAGTTTTTTTTTTTTTTTTCTGGGAACCTTCATTCAATCAAAGTTTTCTTTACAATGGAGGTAAGAGAGGAGTTCAGGTAGCCAGGATGAAGACAGAAGGTGAATACGGACATGGTTTAGAGGTGGTTTGGGTGCTGATTTATTTATTCACAATAGGAGAAAGAAATTTGTTGGCATTTATAGATGAAAGGAAGAAGCCATCAGAGAGGGGTAGATCAGAAATTACTACAACTTAGCACTGACACCTTCCCTCTCTTTGTCTCACGCAAACTGTGTATCCTCAGACAATTTCCTGACCCCTCCCCTCCTCAGACCTTTCCCTATAAGCCTGCACAAAGAAAAATGGTAAATTGTATGGAAGATCTCTCCTAACCCTATATCAAATTTTAAAAATATCAGTGGCCAGTGAGATGGTTCATTCAGTAAAGCACTTGTCTCACAGATATGAGGGCCTGAGTTTGGATCCCCAGAACCCACATAAAAAGCTGGACACAGCCTAATCACACATGGTCTTCTGGATTTGGGGAGGACTAAAGTATATAATCTGGGGAAGGCTAGAAAGAGATCCATGTTGGGTAAAAGCTTTCCAGTGTGCATACCCCCAGGTCACTCATAAACCTCAGCAATCCCTCAGTCATCTCTGTAAGTAAGCTCAGTAAGTTCATTGGCTCCCCAGGAAAACTTTAATGAAACCCCCTTTAAAGGGGGTAAGCATTGCTTAGCATACCCAGGAAAAGAATTCTCAGAACAGATGGAAAATTTATTTGTTAATGTTATTATGTCTCATAATTATTAAAAAAGAAATGAGAATGTAAAAGATGTTAAAAGGACATGGAAATGGAGATATTTTCCAAAATAGAAAAAAATGAGACAGTCTAAGCAAGTGATGAGGGTCAGTGTAGGTTTGTTATGATATATAAAAGATGAGACAATAATAATATACACATAATCTTAAAATTTCTAAGGTCATAGTTTAGTCAACTAGTTTAAGGACCAAATATATGTCTAGTCAAGGTTTATCTGAGACTGTTTGGTTTTTGCCCAAGCTTTACCTGCATAGCACATGGTAAATAAAAGTACCAGACTGGTGGAACTAACTTTCTTGGATGTTTAAAAGCCATACTTTGAGGCCTATACTAATCTGGTCAGAGGGACTTAAAGGATAGTTTTTGCTCCTTGCCCTCCAAGCTTGATTATATTCCAGGGGCCTATGTAGCATCTCTCAAAATGTCCTGTAATTGTGGTAAGTCACCTGTCCTCCTGTTCAGGGAGGCCATGGAGACCCCACTAGATGAACTTGAACCAGTGCCCAGTCTACAAAGAGGAGGGTCAACTCAGAGGAAACATTTCTTCCAAGTAAAGCCAGCCACAGTCAAGCAGGACCTTTGACTTATTTTCACATAGATGGAACTGGTAAAAGAAAGGAGCCAGGGGCTCCTCCCAAGTCTATATGACCACTAAGGAACAGATCCTCCAACAACCTGAAGAGTAAAAATAAATTTGTTTATTTGGGCCAACTATATGGTTTTAAATACCCAAAAGGAAAGTATAACCAAAGTTTAAAGTGATCAGTATATTTCTTTAAGAGTTCAAGGGATTACACTTCTCAGATACTAGGCTTAAGTCCATATAAAATGTTACTTAGACAATAGACAATTATTTCTCATTGATGATTTTGTTTCTAAGCAGAAAGTCCTGCTCAGATGTAAGACTTCAAATCTTGGTCTGCAACACTGTAGTGCCCACCTGTAGCTAAGGGAGACAACCCACTATTGTTCTAAAATGATGGCTAAATTTGTTTTCTCCCCTATCTAGAAGCCTTTGAGAGGGAACCGATACTGATTCTAGCCACTTCAACAGCTATCAAAATGCTTGAAAACAAATCCTGAGTGCATCAGTCTCGAGTCCAGCCTTGGAAGACAAAAGAAAAATGAAGAGGAACCCAATAGAGGGATTCTTTTGTAAGCGCTTGTCAAGATATCCCAATGGACTCTGATATGAACATTTGAAATTTGCCCTGTTCTGACTTTTTTCTGGTTCCCTGTCTAGAAACTTGTAATGCTAACTACTCTTGCCTTTACTTCTCCTTCACATCCTCTATTCACCAGTCAAGGACCTTCTTTTCTCCCTACAGATAAGAGTTATGCAATTTGGGAGTCTTTTAGATAGACCCACTGAAGGGGTACTCCAATTGACTCACCCTGCATCCCTGTTCAGCATGAAAGAATCCCTGTTCAGCAAGTTCCTATTCAGCATGGAAGAAGCCAGAGTGGTCTGCATCCTGATTCCCTACCGATAATTTGGGTAACCTCTTCAGAGGATGGAGTGATAAGAATAGGAGGTAGGAATTGGCTAGGCAGTTAGGGTAAACAGACTCCAAAGAAAAGTAGCCAGTTGGGCCTCTTAGCAATATACTCTGTTCCAAAGGCCAAAAATCTCAAAAGTATTTGGGAGCTCTTATCTAATCCTTTAAAGATTTTCGGGCTACCCCTTCAGAGGGGGAAATGTTAGAGTACCAAAAAGCCCCATTAGAAGAAAGAAAGAAAGAAAGAAAGAAAGAAAGAAAGAAAGAAAGAAAGAAAGAGGGAGGGCGGGAGGGAAGGAGGGAGAGGAAAAAAGAGGGAAGGAAGGAAGGAAGGAAGGAAGGAAGAAAGAAAGAAAGAAAGAAAGAAAAAGAAAGAAAGAAAGAAAGAATACACGAAGTTGTCAAAAGAAAGTGATGGGGAGATATGGGAGGTGTTGGAGGGGAGGGAGTGGCCATAGATTTGATCAAAACACCTTTATATGCATGTATGAAATTCTCAATAAAGTGTTTTTTAAAAAAGGCTGGGCACAGTGGTGATTACTTTGTAGAGATGAGAGTGGAAAACATGACCAAGGGGGAACAAACAGTGGGAGGAACTGTGTGGTCAGGAACAGATCCCTGAGGAATGCAGACAGACCAGCAAGAAGGAATGCTCCCAGAAGACAGAAGGGAAGCCCAGGGAACCGTGGACAGAACCAGGAAAAGGTGGTGCCAGAAAAACCATGTGCATAAAGGGACAGAGCTGGAATGCTAGACATTCTAGACAAAAGGTGAGAGGTAAGAACTATAATCCCACTGATGGTGAGAGAGGAGGCAGAGACAGGCAGTCCCTGGAACTTCACAGACCAGCCAACCTGGCCTACCTGACAAAGTTCTAGGCCAATGAAAGACCTTGTCTCAAACCAAAGGTCGAAGGCACCCAAGGTCCCACATCTGAATTTTTTTCTCTGATTTCCATACCTTGGCTATGCATTTTTGCAACCCCACACCCAAGTGTACCCCCTCCACACACATAAGAAAAGTTCATCTCCCATTTTCAATCTCTCAGTTATCTGAACAGCAAAGGGAAGAGTTAAGTGCATTGAAATAAGTTTATTTGAAACAGAAGATGAGCTTAAGATCTTCTATCACTAAATGAATGTGAGTCATGAAGTACAAAGCCTTATAGACTCCAGCAAGCATGCAGTTGGCTTGGAAGTGGTATGTCTCCCTACCCTGAATTAATGAATGGCCCTGATGTTTGCAGCCCAACTGCTATGCTGAAGTTGAATCTTCCAAGGGATCTGTTATTATTCAATAATTATGCTTATTATCTGTTATTATTCAATAATAATGCTTATTATTGAATCTCAGGTGATATGGTCCTGGCATAGCCCTTATTCCAGACAAACGTTAAGCCCTTGAACTTATAAACCATGTATAATTCGCCATCCTAGCCAATTATAATGGACAATTTGAATGTGTGAGAAGATAATCAGGCAGAATAACTGGTTAATAGATACACTGAAATACACTTGCAAATTACAGGAAAAGATGTTCAGTTTGTTCCGCTAAGGCTAGGCCATGTTTAGTGGTCCTTTCTTGCGTGGAATTTTAATTAATTTATTTTTGTTTAATGTGTATTACTGTTTTGCCTGCATTTATGTAAGTGTACCACATGCAGACAATGCCCAAGGAAGCCAAAAGAGGGAACTGGAGTTAGGGGTGATTGTTAGCCCCCATGTGGTTGCTGGGAACAGGAATGTTTCAACTGTTAATCTTCACATACTAATTCGGTACTCAACACCAGGTTCTTATTCATGAAAGCCACAAACTTGTAAGGCTCTTGACAAGCTTGTTCCATGCCCAGCAGTGGGGAGAGAATAGGTACTTCATTGATCCTCTGGATGAATAGATAGCTGGATGTAAAGATAACTTGACTAGCCTTCCATCCTCTGCCCTGCATCTGGAAGATGCAACTGCACAGGCATTTAAGCACCTTTGAAATGAGTGGCCTTGGAGAACTGAGAACCCCACTTCACACTCTTGACATTACAAGTTGCCCCAGGCTGAGTCCACCCTGCTAATCCCAGACTTGATGGCTACACCGTTGGAGGCCAAAGGCAGGACCACTGAAAGAAGAGTCTCCACGAAAGCCAAACTCAGTGATTGAGTCTCTTCATCCAAACACCTTTCCTACCTCCATTCTCGGCACAAGCTTTGAGCTCCTCCATTCAGAGTGGCTATTGCTGAGTGCTGTGATGTTCAGACCCTCTGCTCTCTTATCTTTCCTTCCCTCAGGCACTGCACTGAATTTCTATGCTCAGAGACAGATGTGCAACGGGAAGATCACCCTATCTCCATGACAACTCTAGGTTGACAGTTTAACTCGTTGGAGACTCAGGGATGTTTGGCTAGAAGGCAAAGATGAACGGCTGCTATCTCTCTCTCTCTCTCTGCTGCCATCCACCCCTCCTGCCCCTTGCTACTGCTGATGATGGAGAGCTGGCTGAGATGAGGCATTTCTGCCCTTCCCTCCCCTCCCCCAATGCTGCTTTGGGTCTGACTTTCTGACTCCGGCCTGCTGCCAGGGATGTGTGGCTTGTGTTCAATTTGTTCAGACCCTCGGTGATTTTAATTAACCGATTGCTGTTCCAAGAACCAACATCAAATACTCCTGTGATCTTTCACAGTCAAGCAGAAACCACTGGGTAGAGAGGACAGGAAATAGTCCTGCCCCCAACTCCTGCTGGCTATGCTGAGCCAGGGCCAGAAACACCCCATAAACTGTGGGGTAGTCATTTATTAGAAATAATGTCATTGAAATGGAGGTTGCCACGGTACAGTGGCCTCCAGCTGAGCCTAGACTACTGGGGAGGATGGAGGAATAGCTGTCCAGCTCTCCATGGATTACAAGTCACCTGGACCCTCATTGTGCACATAAAGCACAACCAAATGAAAGGAGTTGCCTGGTTTACGAAGACAATTCAGGTGAGGTCGCTTTTGAAGCCAGCTGGGTGAATGTTGGAAAAACGTTGAGGTCAGAGAAGCAAGTCAGGAGCTAAAGCAAAAATGACTTAATGGCTTTGCCACATATTTACATATTGAAGAAAAGAGAGGGAGCAGGAAAGATTGCATCACCCAGATTGCAAATCCTTGGTTACTGCAAGCAAACACAGTGGCAAACCTGGAGAGAAATTCTGCCTGAGTTGAAGCAAACTCGACCTTGGTCTTTCCACTGAAGGGAAGGTGTGGGCTCAGTGCAGTGGACAGCTGGAGTTCTCTTTGCCTGATGTCATCTTAGGTTGCCAGGTGGTTGAGCATTCCAATCCCAGGGATATGGATTTGGATCAAATTAAGTGTGTGTGTTTGTTTCTAAACTGTTCTGGAAATTTTGCTATTCTCTAGTACCCGAGGATCCTCCTGATGAATGCTTTTCCTCCTTATCAGGAAGTGTGGCCACGGACAGAGAGAGTGCGGAATCACACATTCCTGTGAAGTGATGTGTGGAACCCAGTGCCCCTGTGGGGTGGGAACCCTGCACTCTTTCTAGCCATGTGAACTTAAGTAAGTCAACAGCTGTGAATACCAGAGCTTGATACCCCTAAAACTAAGTGAATAATAGTACCACTACCCATTGTATTCTTCGTCATTGCAGCCCAATAAATTTCCCTGAACATAGCAGTTGGAAACAGCAGTTGTACACACCAGCACACAGCTGCCAAGGGGCAGGACTCTAGGAGGTTCTGGGTTAGGATCTCTCATGTGCTGGCTTGGGTCTGCTGGCTCCACGGGGGCTCCAGGACATGCCTTAAAGATGTTGCACTCACTGGACTGTGGACAGGAGTCGCTGGCTCTTCTTACGGATCTCCTGACAGGCCACTTGAATGACCTTGTGACATGGCAACCAGCCTCTTCCAATGATCTCAACTTGGCAACTTCCCCCAGAGTAAGTGAGCAAGAACAAGGAGGACAGACACTGTACTTTTCACAGGCTTGGCATTGGCAAACCATTATCCACCCACATTCCTTTTGTGTCTGTGTGTCTGTGTGTATAGGTTTGTGTGTCCATGCACATGTGGAGACTAGAGGTCACTATTAGATGTCTACCTTAGTTTCTCTCTCCACCTTTTCTTTTTTTTTTGAGACAGGGTATTCCTGTAGTCCCAGCTGGCCTGAAGCTTACTAATGTAGACCAGACTGACCTTGATCTTACAGAGATCCACCAGCTTTTGCCTCCCAAGTGCTAGGATTAAAGGTGTGTGCCTCTATGCCAGGCTCCACCTTATTTTTTTTTTGAGACAGGCTCACTGAACCAGGAGCTCACTGATTTGGCTAGACTGCCTAGCCAGGAAGCTCTAAGGATTTGCCTGTCCCTGCCTACCCTGCCCACCCAACAACTGCTGGAGTTAAAGATGGGTACTGCCACGACTGGCTCTTTATGTGGGTTCCGAGGGTCCAAAATCAAGTCAGCCCATTTGCCTGGTAAGCACTTTACCCACTAAGCCATCGCCTCAACCCCATTCAGCTGTTTTCTATCAGTCACACAGACCAACCCAGAGGACTGCAGGAGAGAACTACACATCTGCTGATAGGAAAATTGATAGATAAATGCATCTTAAGGTCAAATGGAGACAACATTCATTCACCCAACTTACTGAAAGAGTGCTCACCACATGTCAGATGCTGGTATAGTTTGTGATTCTATTCATCAATGAAGTCGCAATTGCTGTGGACCTTCAGCTAGCAGAGAAGGGGAGGAAACACAGATGATTTCCACATGAGTAAGAGGATGGTGTAAGTTGTTAGGAGACAGGAAGTATTAGAAAAATAGGCAAGGTGGGGCTGGAGAGATGGCTCAGTGGTGAAGAGCACTGGATGCTCTTGCCCAGCACCCACATGGTAGCTAACAACTGTCCGTAACTCCAGTACCATGGAATCTGACTCCCTCTTCTGATCCGGCATTGCATGACACGGGTGCACTTGCACACATGCAGGCAATACATTCATACACATAAAATAAATATAAATAAAATTTTTTTTCAATAAAGAAAAATAGGCAAGGAAGGACAAGCTGAATAGGAGTGTTATTAATATTAAAACTGGAGTCACAGAACCTTCCCACAGAAGGTAGAATTGAAGCTGCTCCCAGCCCAAGACATTGTAGGGGGGTGAGACAGGTACTGTTTGGGAGACAGTGTGGCCTGGGACCATCTATCTACTCAGTCATCTTCCCTTCTCTCTTGTCTTTGACCCCCGACTGCTCACAGTCCAGTGCCTCTCCACATTCTTGGTCTTTTCTTGAGGGAAGCTCCTCTCATAGATACCTTGCTGGCTGGTTTTTCCTATCTTAGTATCTGTATAGCCAGCCAGGGGCCCAGCTTAGGTGAGCCCTGGTTCCATGTAACTGGGAAGGAAAGTCACTGGGCAGTGCACGGAGAAAGGGGGGGTCACCGCTGAACTGTGTAAAAAGGATTCTTTTAATCCTTTGAATGCTGAGTAGGCTAAGCCAGATGGATCATAGATTCCAAACCAGCTGTAAAGTGAGTATGACACTCTCTAAACAAGAAAGCAAGCAAGCAAACAGGGTCTAGAGAGCTGGCTCAGTAGATAAGAGCACCTGCTGTCCTTCCAGAGGACCTGAGTTCAGTTCCTAGAGTTCACATGGCAGCTCACAACCATCTGTAACTCCAGTTCCAGGGGATACTAGGCCCTCTTCTGGCCTCTGTGGGCACCTACACATATTTGGCATTCACACACACTGACATATACACATACAAATATATACATACACACAAATAAAAAATAAAAATAAATCTTTTTAAAATTTTTTTTATTATTTTTACTTTACATGTATGACTGTACTGCCTGCATGTAGGTAGGTGCTCCCATGTCTTGCAATGCCCATGGAGATCAGAAGAGGGTGTTAAATCCCTTGGAACTGGAGTTACGGACAGTTGTTAGCCGCCATGTGGGTGCTGGGAATCAAACCTGGGTCCCCTGCAAGAGTAACCAGTGCTCTTAACCACTGAGCCATCACTCCAGCCCCATAAAAATAAATCTTTAAAAAAATAAAAATAAACAAACCCCCCAAACATTGACGCAGCTTTGATGATAACCCTGGAGAAACAAGGCTAGGGTCAGGAGGCCAGGGGTCAGGTTCTGCAGAGGTCAGACAGGGAGGCAGCACCTCACTAGACCTAGAGACAGAGTGGGGATGAGGAGATGTGGGCAGCTTCTGGGTGTATTTTGAAAGAAGAGCCAACGGGATTTCCTAGAGGATCAGACATGCCGTGTGATTAAAAACAAGTCAAGGAGTTTGGGCCTAAGAAAATGGACCAAAGAGACACTGGTGTCTGGAAGCTGGGATGAGACAGGTTTGGGGGAAATTCGAACATGTCACTGATGTGCTTTGGAGATCTGAGTGGATGGACTTAAGAACTTGGATACACATCTCTAGTCAAGGAAAACATCTGGGCTGGAGACAGACATTCGAGAGTTACTGTGTATAGATGTTTCTAAGACCAGGGAAGTAGGCCTGTGGGAGGGCTCAGCAAGTAAAGGCACTTGCTGCTAAGCCTGGTGATCTGAGTTTAGTCTCAAAGACCCACAAGATGGAAGGAGAGAACCATTTCCGAGAAGTTATCCTCTTACCTCTACATCCACACTGTGGCACATGTGTAAACACACACATATACATCCAGCCCACGTATGTACACATACACAAAAATAAAGGCATATAATTTTAAAAGTCTTCAAAAATGAAGCTCAGAGAAGAGCACGAGGTCAAGAGAGTGATGAGGCCAAGGTCATGGTAATGTTTCAGGACATTGGAAGACCCCACAGTGAAGGAGTGGTCAGAGAGTGGAGGAAAGCCATGAGCAGGAGATGTCAGGCACCTGAGGAAGAAAGCACACGCAGGAAGAGGGAACTATCAGCACTGTGGACTACTGAGGGCAAAAGAGCCATGACTGAGAACCAGCTGTGGAACACAGTGTGGGTAGAACCTGTATTTCCTAAGTTTACTAAATGCACATACAGATTGCCAAGTAGCAAAGGAACTTTATTCAAAAACAAAGCAATAGTGGGGATCAGAAACACACTGATAGAAGTGGCATGGGGGTGGAAGCTGGGGAGATAGCTTAGCAATTAAGAGCACTGGCTGCTCTTCCAGAGGACTTGGTGTGGGCTGGGGGCGGGGCGGGGGGGGGGTTCGGTGTGTTGTATGTGGTGTGGTATGTGTGACTGGTGTTGCGTGTGCGGGGGAGTGGGGGGGGGGTGGGGGGGGGGGGGGGGGGGGGTTCGGTTCCTAGCATCCACATGGTAGCTAACAGCTGTCTATAAGTCCAGTTCCAGGGGATCTGATGCCCTTTTCTGGGATCAATGTGTCCATGGGTTTTGCACACATGGGCACACTTACATAGTTGCAGGTAAGGCACTCATATACATGAAAAAAAATAGTAAATAAACGACTGGAAAGATGACTCAGCAGTTACAAGCACTGGCTGTTCTTGCAAAAGACCCAAGTTCGAATCCCAGCACCCACATGGTGGCTAACAACTTTCTGTAACTCCAGTTCCAGGGGTTTTTAAATAAATAAGATTTTTAAGTGACATTGGGCCACATGAGTGAAGGCACTCAAGGTCCTGGGTTATTACCTGAGCTTCTAAAGGAATGAGGTTGGTTACCACGGGGCCTAATTTGGGTGGTTCTCTATTTTGATTGCCAGATTTTTTATATAACCTTTTCTCTACTGAGTATGCCCCTTCCCATAATGCATTTGATTCCTATTCACGCCTGACTGCACAAAGATATAAGATTAGTAAATAGGTGATTCTCCCTAAAAGTTCACTCAGAGGACACAGTCTGCCTCAATACACAAGTATCCAAAACTAGTTTGGGCCAGATCGATGCCCCCCCCCATATGCAGATATAATTGGATTATGATTGGATAGAAACTGTCCATGCTTGGTGGTAGTTAAGGTGAGAAAAGATTCATTCCATCGTTCAGAGAGAGGTGTCCATGCAGCTCCATGCAGGTGGGGATCCTAGGTTCAGTGCATTGTTAGGAGGGTCTGTGTATAGTCCAAGCCAAATGGAGTCCCAGGCTGCTAAACTGTTTCCTCCTCTTCCCTGCCTCAATACTGCAGGAATTTTCTCCTGAGACTTGGGAAAAGATCATCCATGAACTTATTGCAGGTCTGGAGCAGTTCTGGTGGTAGAGGGGAGGTGGCTGCCCCAGGAGCAGAATGGCTCTGTTTCATTTTGTTAGGAGTTAAATGAAGTTCCTGGGCAGGGCCTCAGCCCTTCGGATGTCTGAAACGACTCACCTCTAAGGAGAGAGTGGAAGAGTAATTCACAAAATATTTGTGGAGGACTTGAATCTGAGTATTCTTTAAATAGGAAGAGAGTTTGCTTTCTCTTCTCCCTTACAGCCTGATGTCTGTAGTTATTCCTTTAAGACACTAGGTGGCAGCCAAAGACAAGAAAGATGAGTTTCCTTAGCCCTAAGAAAGTAAACCTGAAGGAACGCTACAAATCAATTACATTGAAATGAATAAAATATAATAATAATAATACAGCCCTCATAAAAATCTAGAGAAAAATTGGGCTGGAGAGATGCTCAGTGGTTAAGAACACTGGTTTTTCTTGTAGAAGACCCGAGTTCGAATCCCAGCACCCACATGACAACTAACAACTGTCCCAGTCCATAACTCCAGTCCCAGGGGATCCGACAGTCTTTTCTGACCTCTGTGGGCATTGCACAGCATGGGTGCACTTACCTACATGCAGGCAATACATGCATACACATAAAATAAAAAATAATAAATAAATAAATTTTTAAAAAGGAAATAGAAATAAAACTGTCAGAGAACAAAGGCACGAGCAGGATGGAGGGGAAGGAGAATGTGTACAATATATAATATCTACTAGTATGAAAACTAAACCAGAATCTTTATAGAAAAGATATAATCAATTCTTTAAAATTAATCACATTCAAATCTACTTAGTTCACAATTCTAAAAATATACCAAATCCACAGCTAACACTAGCACGCATTTTTTCTTTATTAGCATGCTTTAAAAAAATGGAGAATTTGGAAAGGGAGTGAATGCTAAATTCAGATTAAAGCAACAGTGATAAATTTTACAGTATTGTTGAAGCTTCGTGGTACAATTTTGTCAGTAAATAAAAATAAAAATTTATAGTAGACACATAGAATTTCAAGTTTACATTTTAAAATACAATTAAATGATTTTAGTTTGAGATTATATTAGTTTAGTTATTATAGTATTTTTTTTAACTTCCCAGACTGTGATTTTTATCTCTAGTTCAATTAGGCAAGCAACATCAGCTTGCTTAACTTTACTTTCTCACTTCTAAAATGCATATTAGGCCGTGCACCGATTTGAGGTGCCTCAAAACTTGAAGGAAAAGCCCAGGAACAGTTCTCCAAGCTGCATTGCTAATCAATGACACTGGGTCCTCTCTCCCTTCCCATGTTGGGGTTGCTGGGTTGCTACAATAATTGATCAAGCACATCTAAAAGTGAGTGCCCCAGGATGCCAGACACTTCTCACCTCTCCCCATAAGATGAAAACTCATGCCAGGTGTTCTCTGTAAGCCACTGAGCATTCTCTGGAAAGAATAAACTCTGCTCAGAACAACTCCACAGAAGGATGCAAGCCTGTTCTACATCATTACAAGGATCCTCAGTTTACGGGTGGATTTTGTTTGCAACCAATGGCAGATTGGGTTTTGTGGTGTTTGTAAACTTTGTCAAGAGTTGTCAACAATCCTGTAAAACCTACATGAAAACACACAAACTAAGATCTCCCAGAAGTGCTTGAATCAGGCACATGGCATGTTGGCTTGAATTTCTGCTGGTTCCAGGCAGGAAACCCACTGATTCCTTATGACATGGTTGCTGCACCCGGTAAAGAGTTAAAAATAAATTTTAGCCTGCTATGGGGTCACATACCTGTAATTCCAGTTCTTGGGAGGCTGATGTAAGGGAACTGAAAGTTTGAGGCCAGCCTACATTACATAACTAGATCCTGTATCAAAAACAAAAACAAAACCTCAAAGTGTAAGAAGAATTAAAAAGCAAGTTAGTTTTGTGCTTTCGTTTCAGGAGAGTAAATTGGGAGTAATCCCACTGTAATTAGAATCAATTTGAGCTTAAAGAAGCCATGTTGCTGCGCACCTCACCCAGCCCTCAGAGTCCCTCTTTGCCTCTTTGTCCCAGTTCAGTCATTTGCAGGTGCAGCTTCTCAATGGAGGAGCCCCAGTGGCTGCCTTTGGAACCCTGCTCTATCAGTGGGAGTATCAAGCCCTGGTTGTTAGAAGTAGCTGGTTTCAAGGCACTCTGAGTGTGACCATCTGACCTTCTGATCCCCAGGGAATTCCCCTGACTTTCCCCACTCACCTGAACTGACTTTCCCCACTCACCTGAACTGACTTTCCCCACAGATGCAGGCCATGCAGAAAGGCAGTGCCCTTCCTCTTTGCTGCCCATCACTGAAACAGGAAGAGCATTACAGGAAGCCAGGGCTGAAGTCCAACTCTGTGGTGCAGTCCTGGCTGGGGCCTGTTTCCCCATTTGTTCCTATCCCATCTGTTCCCTCCATGTCTGGGTCTGTCAGACAGAGCAAATAAATCCACAGGATCTATTGAACTCCAGAGTATTTAGAACGTACGGATACTGTCAGTGATGAAGGGACCGGGCACAACTCCACACTGCCACCTGTGATGACCTGACATTGAAAACAATTTCATGGGAAACTCAGTTAATGTTGAAGTAGAGTTGGAGGTTTTATTAAAACTGTTTCAATATAGGCTTAAGCATGAGGCTTAAGATAAAAAAGGAACTCAGAAAGAAAATCACACCCAATTGAGGAGGGTGTGCACTCCCCAAGAAAGAATAGGGAAAAGTTACACATACCCAAGTGGAGGTACAGGCTCCTCAAGGAAAAGGCACAGCTAATTGTCCTGGTATTAGTTATATGCCCTTTTGGTGGCTCTCGAGTGACACCTTAAAAAATTACCAAGGAACATTCTCTTTTTCTCTCTTTTTTGATAGGTGAGGTAAGTGAAGCGGCTTTGGGGATGTCTTGGGTGAAATCATAACCTGACAAGATGACAACAGGAGCCATGAGAGTCATGCAAAGGGTTTAGTGCATATCCCTTCCCTGTAGATGGGGTTTCTGGTGAGATTTCCTAGGAAAGTGCATGTTCATGGCCAGGAACAGAGAAAGGCCTAAAGCAGTTGGTAATTGTTCTGGAATTCTTGCTCCTCTGTTGGCAAGAGAGGCTCAACTAGATTCCCCAGCAAGGGGCTCTGCTCTCTTTTCATATCATCCAAATTTCCCCTGAGCTTCTATCCTGCCTCAATATCGAACAAAGAAAGTATATGCCTGGAAAGCCAAGCAAACTAGCATCCAACATTCGTTCCAGCAACTTTGATGCCCATGCATTTTTGACGGTGACAGGCCAGTAGGGAAAGAGACCTGGCACTAGAATTGATGGAGGACAAATCACCTACCTCCAACTGTAACAAATGGAAAAAAGGTTCCGGAGGTGGGGGGAACCTCTCTTTTCCAAGACACAGAGTAGCCTCAAGCTATCCCCTTACCTTCTGCGTAAAGAGCCTTGTATTCAGAGTCAGGAAAATGCCAAGTTGTTTTTAGACCATTGATACCCAGTATCTTCTCATTTTAAGGCAAAACAGTGCAATACAGAACCCTTGGGATCCTGAGAGAAGGGCTGAAAGGCTCCATGAAATTGTAAGAGCTTATACAACTTCTACTAGACCAGTTCATCTGGCAGGTGAGCAAGCCAATGTGAGAAAGTATCTGCCCAGCATTTATGTGGGGATTTGAAAACTCTTTACCCACTGAATCATCTCCCTAGCCACTGTCTCTCATATGTTGACAGTAAGGGTCCCCTCTCCTTTGAACTAGACCTCAGAGCTGAGCACCCTTCTGGTGGCTAATTTAGGACACTGCATTTCCTAGAGCTCTAGCATCTCTCACAATGTTGGAAATGAATACTTACTCCTTGTGGCACAGGCAAATTTCTAAATATGTGTTGTGGCATCTCTGCCGGTCTTCACCCATTAGATGCCCCCAATATCTCCACCCACTGAGAATCACAGATCTGGGCTAGTGAGATGGATCAGTTAGTATGCTTCTGTGCAAGCATGAGGGCCCAAGTTCAGACCCCTAGAACCCACTTTAAAAGCAGGGCGTAATGGTGAAGGCCTGAAACCTCAGCCTTGGAAGTGGAGGACAGAGACAAAAGGATCCCTGGAGCTCAATAACCAGTTAATCTAGCCAAATCAAAGAGCTTCAGGTTCAGTGAGAGATCCTGCCTTTAAAAAATAAAAGGGGCTGGAGCGATACCTCAGCAGTTAAGAGCACTGACCTCAAAAAAGACCCAGGATCAGTTCCCAGCACCTATATGACTGCTAATGGTTGTCTTTAACTCCAGTTCCAGGGGACACATCACCCTCTTCTGGCTATTGGGGGTATTGCATGTGGGTATGGCACACATACATAGAAGTAAGCAAAAACACTTAGACACATAAAATAGAAATAAATAAAAACTTAAAAAGTAAAAAGAGACTGAGGAAAAAAAAACATTTGGTGTCAACCTCTGGCCTCCACATGCACACACACAAATGTGCACACCCACCACACATACAGATGCATGCAACACCCAGGGGGGAGGAGGAGATAGAGAGAGAATGAGTATCTGAAGAACTAGACCCCAGTCTTACCATCCCAGTGGTCACACAGTTCCTGACTTGTGTCCATCCAATCTCCAATGGAAGACACTTGGCTGAGCCCATCCAGCGACTGGTGCAGTGATCTCCTTCAGTTGTCAAGACCAACAAATGTGAGGAGAGAAGTATTCATGATCCTAGCAAAAGTCTCTGTACCCTAGCCCCCCAAAACTTTCATTTGATATTTTGTGCGCATAGCCCTGGGCCATGAAGGCAATGCAGGTCAGAGAGACTATTGGAAACTGCCCTCCCTCACCTCCTGTAGTCCTCCCAGTGCCCTGGTCCCCAACACCTGACTTCACATGCCCCTGGTCCTTCCTTTGGTCATTCTTTAAACAACAGTTCCAGCTTCCTGAAGAAGAGCCTTATCTCTAAACAATCTGCCTAGTCTCTGTGTTTCTTTCAACTCCAACAAACAACTTCCCACTCCAGTCCCACCATCCACGGCTCCCAGAAAAGCAGAGGTAAACTGGGGCTCAGGCCAAGTTTCAGAGACTAGCAAAAGTTTGCCTAGGAGTCTCCATTTCTAACAGCTGGTGAAGGTGCCAGCCGCATCTTCCAAACCTTCACTTGGTTTCAAGAAGGCAGCAGGACCTGGGGACTGGGTACAATTCCAAGAGGAAGAAGGGAGAGGTAAGAAAAATTCTTGCTTTGTTTTGTGTCTCACAAAGACTGACAGTGTGCATACTAATTCACACTAATCTTGTTGACCAGCCAGGGTTAAGGAGGCAGGAAGAGGCCTCACTGAAAGCCTTTGATGAGAAGAGACCAAATGAATTTGGTATACACTGTCTCCCAGGCCCTGTTTCTTCTTTCTTGTCAGTGGGAAAAAAATACATTTGCAGAGTCAAGTGATGGCACTGCTACTGAGAAGCCATCATCCTCTGAGGTTGGTAGAGTGGAAGCCAAAACGGCATTGAAGAGAGATGCCACGGCCCCCAGCTGGGCTGTGGCAGAAATGGAAATGACAGACCTGGTAAGAGATAGCATCTTCATAGCCAAGTACAGTAGCAGATGCTTTTGACAAAGCTGGTTCTCACTTGGTTGGGGAAGGTCCTCTGGCTCCTGCCAATTGTCATCTAATTGGGCAAGTTGGTTGTTAAAGAGCTCTTGACAGAGACAAATGAGAGGGAAGTTAATCACTTGCCAGACTTCTAACAGCCTGATGGCCTGATGGAAAGGCACTGTTTATGTTTGGTGGTGTGATTCCTCATGGACCCCAGCCATTGTCCTGGATTTCACAACCAGCTGTACAAGGGTTGGATACAAAGTGAATGAGCGGCCCGCTCCAACTGTCACCATACATTTGAATATGTGACTAGGTCAAGCTATGCAATGGCTCCTTTGTGTTTGCTTATTCTTTGGAGAAGGTGCTCATATAGGGTACAATCGTTGGGAACAAAGAAAATCCAGGTGAGGGCTAGGGATGTAGCTCAGTTTGTAGAGTGCTTGCCTAGCATGCACAAGACTCTGGTGATATTGATGGTGATTCCCAATACCCCTCCCTGGGAAGTGACTGTCATTCCAGAAGGGAAATTCTGGCAATAGTTAGAATCAAAGTATCTGTCTCAGTCTATTTGGGATAGTAGCCAGAGGAGGTGGCATGCACACACCAGGTAGGGGGAGGAGGATCAAGGAAGTCAAACTCATCCTCAACTACATATAGACTTCGAGCCCAGCCTGGGCTACAGGAGACCCTCTCTCAAAGACAGACAACCCCCAGAATGAAAGTCAGGCTTTTTGTGAGGTTACTAATCCCATACAGTTTCTCCAGACTCAAGGTCAAATCTGGGTCAACTGAAGGTACTCATCCCCATTTATCTCTGACAGTTTTGCTGTGTTTGGAAAGGCCGCTAAACACTGAAAACACCGAAATAACACTGGACAGGATTATGTAAATACAACTATAAAAAAGAAGCAAGTGGACATCAAAGAAGACACCTTCACAGAACATCTTCCCAGAAGTACAAGGTCTGTGGTTAACACACACCACCAATTTGTTCTGGCTTCCAGTGGGGAAGGGGGAAAAGGACTTTTCATCTGGCTCTTGGACAAGTTCCTTGGCAAGATTGACAGAAAACTCCTAGCATCCATGTCCCCCAGCTTCCCAGCCTCCAAGCCATACCACCCAAGTCCCCTGTGCCATCAAGTGATACCATAGCACCCCTAAACCCGATCACAGCAAGCCAGGCTGTGTTCTCACACTGCCACCTCCTGGCAGGAGGTGGAAATGTCAAAAATCAGCTAGGAGGAGCGACATGGGGCTGAAAGAGCAGAGGGAATCAGAGAAGTGCCAGGGATCGCCATCAGCACTTGCTTTAGGGGTTTGCTGGATGAGGTGGAGCTGTGCGGAGGGATTGTGAGGAAGGTGCAGCCAGATGTGCACGCTGGAAGGTTCCCACATTTCCAACATTGGCTGCCATATTGAAAACGACTGTAGATAGAGCCAGAGGGAAAGCCTAGACACCATTGGGAAGCTATCCCGGAAATACATGGAAACAGCAGCCTGGTCAAGAGGAATCCTGTGGGGTGGACAGGTAGTCCTCCAAGTAGGTTCTGGGTGTTTAATGAGCCTAACAGGATTGGGGTGACCCAGACCCAGGATGGGGGTCTGTGAACTATGGAAATCAGTGCTCACCTTGACCTGCCTTAGGCTAGAAGTCACCTCACTGGCTTTGAGGCAGGCCCAGTTTGGCTTCTGAGTAGCCATGTGATTTAGACAGGTAAATAATGGGCCACCTGCAGCCTCTTTCTTCATCTATAGAAGGGGTCATGGTGTTTGGTGATGGATGCACATAGAAGCACATCCATACTCAGGAAATGATTGCATTCTGGCAAAGGGAGCCCCCAGGAAACCACTTCGGTTCAGCTTCTCTGACTGAGGGCTGCCTTCATCTTCCATGAAGCAAGGGAGGGCCCCCTGGGGGGCTCATGTCTGCTGACTGTGCTTTCTAGAAAGGATAGCTCCCAGTCGTCTCCTGCTTCAGCAGCATTCCATACTACAGACCCCTGGAGGGTGCTGGGGGGCCAACTCATTTTCATTTAACTCTAAGTAAAAGGAAAGTGGAGCATCTCTTGTTTCCTATATAAACTGTGCCCTGGCAGCAAAATGTTTGAGAGGGTTTGCTGGCTGATACATAAGGATGTAATGATGGCACAGCAGCATTTTGCTATGAGCTAATGGATCTAAGCCCTGACTGTCTAGCTGCTAACAAGACCCAAATGATTCCAAGACAAGATGCTGGCTAGTACCCAGACTAGCCACAAAAGTGGTCTTGCCAAAATAAATGGAGTTTGTATCTGGGATGTGACTGTGGACTTACAAATCACACACGGGATGGGGAGATGTAGCGAATGCCCAGTGTGTAACAAAGAAAGCCAGACCGGAGAAACACTGAAAGACAAATGCCCACGATAACAAAATGGGAATCAAACAGTGGACAATGAGGGAAAGGGTAAATTAGGAGGAGGGAGAGGAGGAGGTGGAAGAGGGAGAGGAGGAGGGGAAGGGGGAGGGGGAGGAAGAGGGGGAGGAGGAGAGCAGAGGAATGTGTGTACACACTCAAGAGTATTTGCTAGACTTCAGTAAATTTGGTGACGACAGTTGGTTTAAAATGGGGAATGTGGGTTTTTTTTTTCATTTATCCAAATTAATTTTTTATTTCTTTTTAAATTATTTATTTAATAACCACATAATTAGAAGAAGCATTTCATTATGGCATTAACACATTCAATAACAATTTCCAGAGCAAAGATGCATCTCTTTCAGAATTGCCTATAAATTTTAGGTTCACAGTTGAATTAATACAGTTATACAATATTGAACTCAGTATAAACCCTATAAGACATAAAATTGAAAAAAAGATCTCCATTTCATTTTAAAACATACTGTTTCATACAGAAAAACTTTTTTTTTTTTTTTTTTTGAGACAGAGTCTCCCTGTAGCCCCAGCTGTCCTGGAACTCACTATGTAGACCCAGCTGGCCTTGAACTCACAGAGATCCGCCTGTCTCTGCCTCCCGAGTGCTGGAATTAAAGGCGTGCGCCACCACACCCGGCTAGAAAAATTCATTTTTAATGCTACTCACAGATGTTTGCACATGAGTCTCTAATCTCTATGTATCTGATTACTACTAGTCACAGTCGGTTACTTTCTGAGATCCACCTGAGCATGGATATAAAATCATAGTCTGCCCCCCTCCCCCACTGGAGCCCATATATTTTGTAATCCCTGTTACTGTCCACTGTGTTGTCAGGTCCCCCAGCCATTCCCCAGTGCTTGTCCATCCACTGAATCTAGTCAGCCTGTCTAGAGTTCCTTGTTTTAGGAAGATCAGCTGTTCCTCATCTAGCAGCAATAAGTTGCCAATATTCCTTTAGATAAGATTGGGGTCTGCTGTTCATTTTCCCAGTTCTATGCTGGGTTACTGTCTGGTGGGAGTCTCGTGGGCCACCCTGGCCAACAACTCAAAGGAAGGTATCTCCTGTCCGGTATTGTTTCTTGTTATGTAGCTTTTAGTTATACACATAGACTCTTAAAGAGTTATATTGGTCCCTTTAATCTTTGGTTATACTTTCCTTTTGGGTGTTTAAGACCATACAGTTGGGCCAGGTAAACTAATTTATTTTTGCTCTTAAGGTCGTGTGAGGATCTGTTTCTCAGGGGTCACACTGGCTTGGGAGGAGCCCCTGGCTCCTTTCTTTTACCAGTTCCCAGTTCCATCTATGTGAAGATAAGTCAAAGGTCATACTCAAGTGTGGCTGGCTTCACTTGAAAGCATGGAGGAAATGTTTCCTCTGTGTTGACCCTCCTCTTTGTAGACTGGACACTGGTTCAAGTCCATTTGGTGGGGTATCCATGGCCTCCTTGGTCAAGAGGACAGGTGGCTCACCATAGTTACAGGACATTTTGAGATACACTCATAGTTCCCTGGAGCTTTGTTGACATAAGAGGGCAAGGGGCAAAAACTGTCCTTTATGTCCCTCTGACCAAATTAGTATAGGCCTTAAAGTATGGCTGTTAGATATCCAAGAAGGTTAGTTCCACCAGCGTGGTACTTTTAATTAGCATATGCTATGTAGATAAAGCTTGGGCAAAGACCAAACATTCTCAGATAAACCTTGCCTAGATATTAAAGGTCTCTACTTTTTCGAATCTATCTTGTGAAGTATTTCAGGTGAAATGTTAAACTGTAAAGTGGGGGAGGCCTGAGAAAGACAACATTGCATGTGTCCCTATTCAATGTTGTTCAAAGTGAGGATGGCCAGTACTTTGGGAAGACAGTGGCTGGAAGGAGGCACAAAGGGGCCTCCGGAGTGCTCTGACAATGTGTTTGTTTTTTTGTTTGCTTGTTTAGTTTTGGTTTGTTGTTTTTGTTGTTTTGTTTTATTTTGTTTTGAGACAGGGTCTCCCAGTAGCCTCAGCTGGCCTGGAACTTACTATGTAGGCCAAGCTGGCCTTGATCCCACAGAGATCTGCCTGCCTCTGCTTCCTGAGTGCTGGGATTAAAGACATGCACCAGTATGCCTGTCAGTGTGACAGTATGTTTCTTGATCTCTGTGCTGATTAAATAGAATTTTAAATGTGTGTAAATTTAAAGCTGTGTAATTATGATTTATGCATGCTTCTTTCCCTATATCTTTTTATATCTTTACTCAACAAAAACTTCACTTGGGCTGGGGAAATGGCTTAGTGGTTAAAGTGCCTGCCATGCAAACATGAGGACCCAAGTTTGGATCCCTAGCACTCATGTAAAAGCTGGGGGCGGCAGTGTCGGGAGTGGGGAGTAAGGTAGAAACAGGAGGATTCCTGGAGCTCAATGGCCAGCCAGTGCAGCCAATGAAAGAGCTTTGGGTTCAATGAGACACCCCATCTTATAAAATAAGGTGAAGAGGCTGGAGAGGTGAAGTGGCTCAGCAATTAAGAGCACTGGCTGCTCTTGCAAGGACCCAGATTTGGTTCCCAGCACCTACATAACTCCAGTTCCAGGGGAGCCAATGTCCTCTTCTGACCTCCACCAGCATTGTGTGACACGGGTGCACTTACATAGATGCAGGCAACACACTCATACACATAAAATAAAAATAATAAATAAAATACAGTGGACAGTGAACAAGGGAAACACTATTACCTTCTGGCCTCTCCATACGCTCAAGCGCACAGACCCACACGAACACATACACATGTACATGTTCATACACCCCCACACTCACACACTCAAAATAAAACTTCACTTAGGCAATTTTGCTGTGTGTGAATGATAATTTCAGCAGGGTAATGAATGTATGAGAATAGTCAATATTTGTATGTCTGTTTCTATTTTAGGTTTCCTATAATAAATTTTATAGTATGCAATAAATAGTATGGAAACAAGGTTTGACTCGAGCTTTACCTTGAAAAACCAAGCTGAAAAGGGAAGTGCATCTGACATGTGACACTGAGGAGAATCAAGCCCTGTCCACGTGCTAGATCTCAGCACGAGCAAAGGGGATGGAGATTCCTACCACTCTTGCCACACATCCAGTTTCACAGCAACTAAAACAGCTGTTAGAGAGTTTCCCTGTCCCCTACTCCGATCCCCCCCCCCCCCCCCCCCCCCCCGCCTCCCCCCCCTGCCACCCACCCAGTTTTCCAACCAACAAAACAGCTGTTAGAAAGGTTCCCCTTCCCCCTCCCCCAACCCCCCCCCCCCGCCCCGCAGACCTTCTGTCATCCCTTGAGAGTAAAACCACCCTCTTTGGACCAACATATGACGTCACCCTGCTGAGTTTTTTCTTTCTGTTGTTCTTTTGGCCCAGCTCTGCCAGATCATTTGTCAGGATTTGGCAGATGCTTCAGGCTGCTCTCAAAGGTTACTTTCAACACGTCCGCGAAACCCCACTGCTTTTGCAAGATTCAAAATTCACATTGTATTGGGCACTCAGTTGGACAAGACTGCTTGGCTGCCAAGTACATCTGGTGCCATGGAGAGAGGGACTGCCAAACAGTGGGTGAGGCCAATGCGGCCTCATTTTTAGGTAAAGACCAATGTAAATATAATATAAAATCTGAGTTTGAAGTAAAACTGGGGAAACTTAGCACTAACTGATTTTATGAGTCATGAATGAATGGCTGAATGTTTTAGTGCTCATTAGCTTGGGCTTCATTAGACAAACTGGTAGGTGCAGGGACTCAGATCATGAACCCTCAGCTAACAAGGACTCCACTGTGCAAGGGAAAGGAATCTACTTCCCTCAGAATCATCAGCAAATGATTTTTTAAAATGTTTGAAGACTCTCAGGGTATTCTGTGTACACGTCATATTTCCCTACTAAACGAGTCAGGAAGGCCTTCCTAGGTTCCAAAACCCTGGGAGTTCCCTCTTCTCCTTCCTCTTTCCCTCTTGATCCTATTATCCTGCCTCTAGCAGGATATCTTCCTCCTCTCCACATAGACCTCAAAATCTTTCTACTTCTGCCTAGAGTCATTCAGCTCAGCCCCAGCAACCTTCCTCAAACTGTAATGCTTGGTACAACAGCTCACCACACAAGAAGACCCACAGTCATCTGCACCATCTGTCCTGGGACAGGAGAATGAGCAGCTGATTTTTCCTTTGGGTAGATCCTCTGCAGCCTCCTCTGCCCCAGTATGAGCATGTTCCCTCCAGATTCGAAGATGTCAGCCCACAGGAAACCTTGGCGAACACTATTCCTCACCCAGCTACATGTGGCTCCATGGAAAGAGAACCCCGAAAAGCTCTTTTACAGGGGTTCAGTGCAGGGAAACAGAATTCTTGGTTAAGATATTTATCTGTGTTTTCTGAAGTTTCTCCAAGTGATCTTCTACTGAACTAAAGGATCGTGTTGAGTATGAAAACAGAGCATGTATCACTGGAGCCAATGAAACTGACTTGCTATGAAAATATTTTACAGAGAAGGGTGCCGACTGTGCTTTGAAAAGCAATAAGCACAAAAGTTTATATTTATTTTGCTTCCTTCTTATCTCTCTTAACCACTTGTGTGCTCCATTGTTTGATTTGAGGAAGAAACATTTAATAAGGATTCTGGTAAGGGTAGCAGAACTGACCAGAAGCCATTTGCCATCTGCACAGTTCTAGTGTAACCAGCAGGGTTCTAACACATCAGGACGGAAGTTCCTGCCCTTTGTTTAATTAAATCAGCTCCTTTTTGTCTTTCTTAATCTCTTGCTTTAATCACTAGCTAGTGCTTTAATGAGGAACCACCCTACAAGGTGTGAGGAGTTCCAGTTTCATTTCTGTTGCTGTGATAACATACCCTAGCAAAATGCAATTTAGGGAAGAAAGGGTCTATTTGGCTCACAATTCCAGGTTGTAGTCCATTATTGGGGGGAAGTCAAGGCAGGAACTTAAAGCATCACATTCACCTTCAAGAGCAGAGAGAGAATAAATGCATGGGTCCTTGCTTGCTTGCTTGCTTGCTTTTGGCTTTCTTCTCTTTTTTACAGTTCAGGAGCCCTGCCTAGGGAATGGTGCTGCCCACACTGGGCTGGGTCTTCCTACAACAATTAACAATCAAGACAATCCCCCACAGATATGCCCACAAACCTACCTGATCTAGATAATTCCTAATTAAGACTTTCTTCCCACATGATTCTAAGTTGTGTCAAGTAGACAGTTAAAACCACCTAGCATATGGGCCTGAACAGCAGCATTCTAAGGATTGTTCCAAGCACATCCATACTGCTCTGTAATGATAACAATGAACTATAGACACCCATAAGACAGATGTAGCAACAGATCGGTTATATAGATTCCAAATGTGTGTCTGACTTTCTTCTAGAAGAAAGTTTTTCTTTTTTCTTTATTCTGAATAAAACTAAATTATGGTTCTCTGTAGAAACAAACAAATAAATAAAAATAATCAGCACATAAGATTATGCAAATAAAGATATTTACTCTAAAGAAAGACAGAACTTGTCCTCCCCTGCTGGTCAGAGGTCATGTTATCCTCCCCATACTGGTAAGAACAGCCAGGAAATTTACTCCTGCTTGTTTATCTAGGGCTTACTCTGAGTGTGCTATTTCTACTGTACCTAACAGACACTTTTCTCTTCCTCATCCTTCAGCCAAGAGCTCTGCCTCACACACTGGAGAAAGGGGAAGAAAAGCAAGGAAAATCTTCCAGATAGATGAATTAACAGTTTCCTCTGCACCACACCAAACCAATAACCATAATGTTTCCACTGCAGAGCTGTCTCCTCCACGGTTAACTGTCGTCTGCTCCTCTTCACATGCTCCTGCCTCAGGCTCTGCCATCTGCCTCCTCACCAAGCTAGATCCCTGAAAGTCACCCTTAATTTCATCTTCCTAATTTCCCATACCACTTAATGGTAGCCGGTACATTAGATCATCCTCCTTCTTATAGTAAAATAATACCAGAGAAATCATTGCTCTCTTTAGTACTTCAGCACTATGCTAAGTGCCCACAAAAAGTGTTTAATAAAATGTGGCCCATTATCACATCCCTAGTGGTGAGACTATTTTGTTTATTTTTTGTTTATTTTGTTTGGAGTCACAGTCTCACTATGAAGCCCTGACTGTCTTGGAACTTGCTATGGAGACCAAGTTAGCCTTAACATTCACCTTTCTCTGCCTGCTGAGTGCTGGATTAATGGTATGTGCCACCAGGAATACGCACCGCCATGCCTGCACCTACCTGTGTGTCTGAATCTAAGTTTTTAATAATAATAAATTTTAATAAAAGCTAGAGCCCAAGTATGGTAGCCAACACCAATATCCCAACAGGTAAGAGGCTAAAGCAACAGGATCACTGCTCAGAGTTCGAGGCTAGCCTGGGCTAGTGAGTTATAGGTCAGTCTGGGCAGGGTGAGACTCTGCTTCAAAAATAGAGTTAAACCTGGGGGAAACTAACCCAATGGATAGATGGGTGGCTGGGTCAGTGACACAGACACCTTGCAGAACAAGCTCAGTTTCTTACCAATTTACGAGACACAAGACAGCACAAGAATCCCAGTGGCCACTGCTAGCCCAAGCACACACTCTTCCCAAACAGAACTGTGCACCCTCTGAATCATCTCTTTCTACTCATGCTAGCCCCACCCTAACTCAGCTCTGTGCTCTCTCTGAGATGGAGGCAATAGCCTCCTGGGCCATCTGCTTGCCTCTTCCAATCAAGCACAAGTTTGGCCCATACAGCAGTAGTCTTTGCTTAGACTCTCCCAAAGGCTCACGTTGTGTTAGAGAATGAAGCACTGCCCCTTCTGATGGCACCCCAGGGCTCTATTACTGGCCAGGTGTGCTCTACCACCTTCTGCCCCAGTACATTCTGCTTCACCCTGTGCCCTTCCTACGTACATCTGCTTCATGTCACCATGACCCATACTCCCACATTTCATCACATTTCACATCACTCATGCTGGAGAGGTGACTCAGTGGTTAAGGGCACTGGCTGCTCTTGTAGAGAACCTGGGTTTGGTTTCTAGCACCCATATAGTGGCTAACAACCCTCTGTAACTCCCATTCCAGGAGATCCAATGCCCAACTCTGACCTCTTCGAGTGCTAGGCATACATGTGCTGCACATACATGCAGAGAAAATATCCATACGTATAAAATTTTTTAAAAAATCCCACATGCTTCTCATGACAAACTCTGACTGGTAATGTAACATTTACTCAAGCATCTTCTTCCCCAAGAAGCCTTTCTTTATTCATATTCATGGGCCCTGAACTTCCATAATGTCTGATACAAATGACTATTGTCAAACTTAGCATATCAAATTAGTATTTTTTTCTGTTTTTAATATTTCTTTTTTGAAACACAGATCCCAGAACGAGAAACTCTCAGTGACTACATGCATGAATGCCAAATCATCATCTGCCATTAAAGCTTATTTTAGATAAACTTACATTTTTCAGGGGTGAAAGTATAGCTCAGAGACAAACCACGTGCTTGATATAAATTAGGCATCCCAGGATGCCCTATAACCAAAATAAAATACCATAAAGGATATGAGGGGGTTGGGAGTAGCTAGATAGAAAAGGTCCATCATGAATGAAGGACACATTTTAGAGATGCAATTTAAAAGGTAAGTAGTGAACAAGTGGTTTAATTATTAGCTTTTGTTGTCATGGGAGTCTGATTTTTCTTTTTTTCACTTTACCAATCCTTATTATGTGGAGGAAAGACTTTCCTAGTGATTTCTATAGTTTCAGGAAATTACTATTATATAGATTGCTTATTTAACTCAGAAGAAAACTAAAGAAAATATTAAGAAATCTGAAAAAGGCTCTTCTTTCCCAATGAAGGAACTGCTTTAAGAAATCAGAAAGCAGAAGTCACAGAGCTGAATCTCAAGAGCTTCCCAGTGTCCACAGAGCAGAAGAAATGTCAACATTTTGGTATTTTCCCAAGCAGAGCCAATACATGCCGAGCTAAAACATCCCCAAAGTAGAAATTGCCTTAGAAGAAACTAGGAGAGGAGACAAAAATAGAAAGTGTCAGAGTGGGAGAAACCACAGCAAAACACTTGTGCCAGCGGAAATACTTTCATTTAGATTCAAAGGCGAAGTCATGATAGGTTAAAACAGATGTGAGTGCCACTGCATGAGACTTTCGCAGTTCTGAGTGGGTGGGATTCTGTTCTCCTCCCTTGGCTGGTGTCGTCTACACTGGCCTGATTTGGAGTCTTCTCATTGGTGAGCAATCCCAATGGTTCTATCAGCCATAAGCTGCAACACAACAAAAGATCTCAAGCCTCCAAACCTCCAAGGGTCGTTGATTTTGACTCTGATATGGGCAATGTGGATGGGCTCAACCACAGCAGTCTCCTGCTGTCTTACCTGGGATCCTTCAGGTCAAGACTATCTGATCCAGCACAAACTCCCATGTTTGCTGTGTATTTCTGTGTCTTCACCCACTCTGGACGGGGCCAGCTTTGACTACCTTATATGGAGGACTTGACCAGCAAGAGAGATGAAACTCCAACACAAAGTGCTCTGCTTGTGTTTGCTAATGTCCCATTTGCCAAAGCAAAGCATACAGGCACACCCCTGTCTCAAGGGAAGCAAAGTTACATTGCACTGGGGCGTACATGAAGAGGAATGCGTGGCCTTTGAACAACTTATTCCCAGTATCTTCTGATTTGGTGCTGAGTGTCTGCAAGTGCAGAGTTGCTGGCAGTGCTCCCTTCACACACTGTGGATGCTGGCAGAGGTGGACAGGAGAAGCAGAGTGCGCACTCCAAAATGTTCCTGAGCTGGAAACTGTCTCCTGCCTCATGCCCTCCTCTGCTTAAAACTTGTCACGTGTGTCTCTACTGTGCAGTTAGTACATTGAAACTCCTGGTGTAGTGCTGAAGCTTTTCCATGATTTCTCCCTACCCATCTCAGAACATAAGGTGGAACTATCAATAGAGGAAAGACACCAGAAGCCATCCTCTGCCCTATACACACACACACATACACGCACACACATACTCATGCACATGTACATGCACACAAAGCTTAAACACACGTGTGCATTATAATACTCTTTTATAGTATAACTAAAAAGTGAACAACCTAAATATATAATTGTAAAAGCACATTTTTAGGTTAAAAAGTCAAAGAATTCATAGAACAAATTGTGTCCACACTAATATAAATAAATGATTAAATAAACAGGTAGAAGGGGACTGGAGAGATGGCTCAGTGGTTAAGAGCACTGACTGCTCTTGCAGAGGACCCGGGTTCGATTCCCAGCACCAACATGGCGGCTACAAACTGTCCTTAACTCTAGCTCCAGGAGAATCCAACGGCCTCTTCTGACCTCCATGGCATTGCACTCACATACTTGTTGGCAATACACTCATACACATAAAATAATAAAAATAAACAAATAAATAAATAAATAAATAAATAGGTAGAAGAGTCAGAGCTCCCATGCAGAATCTAGATTATTTATGTAGATACTGTCTTCCAAGAAGATAAGCGTCACATTCTCACTCACTGAGTATGGGCAGGATACAGTAACCTCTTTCTTTTTTGAGACAGGATCTCCCTGTAGCCCCAGTTGGCCTGGAACTTGCTATGTAGACCAGGCTGGCCTTGAACTCACAGAGTTCTACCTCCTTTGCCTCCTGAGTGCTGGTATTAAAGACTCATACAACCATGCCCCATGTGACCTCCTTCTTAAATGAGCAGTGTGCAAAAGGGAAGAGGAAGAGTATTCAAATTCAGTTTTCCAGTGAAGAAACCTGTCCCGTTGCCTCAGCCAGGCAGTCAGTCCACAGCAGCAGCAATAAACTAGGTTGATAAGGCATGCTGGTGATGTGATGTGATGATGTGAGGTGAGGTGAGGTGATGTGCTGTGATAAGAATAGTGCTTATGTGGTCTTCCTCCCTCAAACCCATAACTCTAGACTAACCTTCACAAAAATAATCAGAAGAATTCCAATTGAAAGATATTCTTCGAAATACCCAATCAGTATGCCTCAAAATTGCCAAAATCATCAAGAATAATGAAGATCTGAAACAGTCACAGCCTAGAGGAGACTAACAGACATTGCAACAGGAAACAGACATCAAAAAGCATAGACTTTGGTAAGCAACAGTGTATTAAAAGTCAATCGTTAATTGCAACAAGTATCCTAAGTGATGCAAGATGATTATAGGAAGCAGGAATGAGGGGCAAGGTGTGGGGCCTCAGTCCTATCATCTTGATTTTTTCTATAAGTCAGAGACTATTCTAAAAAATAAACTATCATTAAAATGTATAAAACTGGGCTGGAGAGATGGCTCAGTGGTCAAGAACACTGGTTGTTCTTGCAGAAGGCCCGGGTTAGCACCCACATGGCAGCTAACAACTGTCCGTAACTCCAGTTCCAGGGGATCTGTCTGACAGCTTCTTCTGTCTTCCAAGGGCATTGCACAACACAGGTGCACTTACATACATGCAGACAATACACTCATACACATAACTTCAAGTTGGTGCGGTGTTACATATGTTCCCACACACTAAATAAATAAACAAATAAATAAATAAATAAATAAATAAATAAATAAATAAATAAAATACCTTTAAAATGTATAAAACTATACAGAATAGAATACAATTATTATGCTGGCTAACATGTGGTCTACAAATTAAGGTTCCCATCTCATTCAGTATTCAAATTTGGTGGCTCCTGGTATCTATCCAGTAACCATGAAATTATCTTTTCCTTCCCAATTTTCACTTCCTTCAGAATAAAAACTGGGGAGCTGTGACCACTCATAAGGGCTCATGTTAGCTGTGTGGGTCTCTTGTAGACACGTGGCACCACTGCCAACTGTAGTTGCTCCCCAAGCTCACTAGCATTCCATACTCTGGCAGAAGTGATGATACCATGCACATATTGGGCAATCCAGCATTCCTTAGATTCACTTATTCCCTAGCTGCCTCCATTTCCCTTAGTCCAAAGAAGTGGATTTTCCTATAGCCATTGCTATTCGAATGATACTGATAATAGTGACGGTCACAGGAGCTAATGTTTGCAGTCTCAGGCACTGTTTTAAACATACTGCATATATTAACTAACAATCCTCTTTTAAATTTTTTTAAAAATTTGTTTCTTTTTTTATGTTTTGTCTGTATGTATATAAGCAGAGTCATGTCGCAAAATGCCCAGAGGCCAGTGGAGGGTGTTGCATTTCCTGGGACTGGAGTTATGGAAGGTTGTTACCTGCCATATGAGTGTTGGGAATTGAACTGAGGTCCTCTGCAAGAGCCATCTCTCCAGCCCCTGACTCAGTCCTCTTGATAGCACTAATGAAAATCATATTATTCACAGTCTGAATTTTTCTTATTATATTCCCCTGCCACACTACTGTTTAACTTGTTCCTCTTTCTCCTGTGTTTCCTGTAAACAGGTGTTTAGATATATTCATGAGATTTTTGAGGTGATTCCAATGAAAAAAAATGCCACTAAGTTCATACACTCTCTTACGTTGGAACATAGTATCTATAGGTCTTTGTTTTATGAGACTGACAGCTGTTGACTGTCATTGCCTAGTGTATTAGTTATGTTTCTGCGGCGTGACAAAACACCATGACCAAAGGCAACTTACAGAAGGAAGTTTATTTTGGCTTATGGTTCCAGAGGGATAAGAGTCCACTGTGGTGGGGAGGCATGGCGGCAGGAACAAGAAGCTGAGAGCTCACATCTTCAACCACAAACACAAGCCAAGAGAACAAACTGGAAGTAAGGTGAAGCCATGAACCCTCAAATCCATTTGCTTCCTATAGCAAGACCACACCTCCTAAGGGTTCCATGACCTCCCACAAACAACCTGCCACCAACTGGGGACCAAGTGTTCAACTACTTGAGCCTGTGGGGGATATTTCTCATTGAAAGGTTATAGCTCATGAGGATCAATGCACTGTTACCATTCATCTTACTGATGCCAAAACTGTCCCATACAGTTTTGAGGGGACCTCATTTAGTTGACCCCAGTCTTTACAGCATGGCATCTTGATTTTGGTAGCTTCCTTTCTCCAGCTAAAATGAGATGCCCCAGAAGCTGTGTGCATCCCCTCTCCCAGGGTGCAGTGACTTTTCCCAGGAGTCCGTACGATCCTCACTGTGCACACAGGCAGTCATCCCCACTCTTATTTTCTGTCATGCCATGGTGCCCCTTCCTATAGCTCAGCATTTTGTGAGCATGTATTTATCATTTATCACCTGGTTTCCCTATTAAGTCCTTAACTTTTGAAGTATGAGACTTATGCCCATACAGTTCAGTATTCAGCAAGTGTATTTTGATAGATGAAACTATGTATTAATGCATATAATATGTTAAAGTGTGAATTTATTTTATAATATATAAACATGTAAATATATAACCAATAAAATATAATGAGCTCATAATAATTTGGAAAATTAAGGACTATAGATTAAGGTGACAGCTCTTCTAATATTCAACATCTAACATATTATACTGCACAATAATTATATTCTATCTGTATATGTTTGTATATTTTTATTTGGGAGGGGTGAGACAAAGTCTCCCTGAATTCAATGGCCTAGAATTCATTGTGTAGACCAGGCTGGCCTAGATCTAACAGACATCCTTCTACCTCTGTCTCTTGAGTGCTAGAACTAAAGCTGTGCCCTTTCACACCCAGATATGTGTGTGTGTGTGTCTGTATATATATATATATATACACATATATATATGCTTTACAGTTGAGAACAGTCTTAGATGTATAGAAAAATCAAGAAGATGGCACACAGAGATTCCTACTTACATGTTATACCTAGAGTCTCCTATTATAAACATGATATTAGTATGCTCATTTGTCCAATTAATGAATCAATATATATATATTATTATGACAATTTGTTTTAACACCATGTTTGTCTATAAGAAATATGAAGAATTATCAAATGAACAGTAGTTAATTTCTGACCTGGCCTCACACACCTTTAATCTCAGCAGTAAGGATATGGAATGAGGAGGATCTAGAGTTCAAGCTAGTCTGGGGCACAGAAAGAGACCATGTCTCAAAACATTTTTAATGTGGCTGAGTATGGTGGTTTAAATGAGAAATATCTCCCATAGGCTCAATTTTGTCCCTAGTTGTTGACATTGTTTAGGATGTCATGGAACCTTTAGGAAGTGCAGCCTTGCTGAAGGAAGTGTGTCCCTGGGAGGGCTTTGGGAGCGCATAGTCTTGCCCCCTTCTTGTTCATTCTCTCTCTTTCACCTTGCTGTTGAAGATGTGCTCTCAGCTTCCTGCTCCTTATGCCATGGCTATTTACCACCATGCCTCCTGCCACGGACTCTTATCTTTCTAGAACTGTAAGCCAAAAGAAACTCTTCTTTCTAAAAGTTGCTATTGGTCATGGTGTTTATCACAGCAACAAAAGTAATACCATACCCGGAGCATGGTGGCACACATCTATAAGCCCAGAACTTGAGAAGCTGAGGCTGGAGAACTGCCAAAAGTTCGAGGCTGGTCTGGGTAAAGAGTTCTAGGCCAGCCAGGTCTATATAGTAAGATCTTGTCTCAAACAACATCAAAAAAGGAAAAAATTGTTAAGAATTGGGTGTCGTTCTTTTTTTTTTTTTTTTCAGAATGCTCCAAAATTTTTTGTAAAAAATGCATTATTTTTCTAGAAAGAAAAACAAAGCACACGTTTTAAGGCCATCCCAGCACAGTATTTTACCAGGGCCATTTCTTTGGTTCACGATGAAGATTCCAGTCTCTGCACTGGACTCCCAGTGCTGTGTGAACTCCTGCATGTCACCAGCTCTGGTCCTCATGTTGACTCAAATCCCAAGATATCTTACTGCATACCAAGGAGTCTTGGTTCCACCCAAGGTCCAGGAGAACCCAAGGCTCAAGAAGTAAAGTCCAGCTGGTACTTCTGTCCATCTCAACCGCTCCTGGAAGTGTGAACACACCAAGCCATGCATGCCACCTCTCCCACCAGGGTCTGAATGGAGGAAGAGCATTTTGAGTAGGTGGCCTTGCTTGTACAGCCACAGAGTGTAGGATGCCTTCAGCTGAAGGAATATTTTAAATGTTTTACTTATCATTTTTATTTTTATTTATTTTTATTTTTTCTAAATATTTTATTTATTATTTTTATTTTATGTATATGAATGTATTGCCCACATGTATGTGAGTGCACCCTTGTCATTCAGTGCCGTGGAGGTCAGAAGAGGGCTTCGGATTCCCCTGGAACTGGAGTTAAGGACGCTTTGTAGCCGCCATGTGGGTGCTGGGAATCGAACCTGGGTCATCTGCAAGAGCAGTCAGTGGTCTTAACTGCTGAGCCATCTCTCTAGGCCCATTATTTTTATTTTCTATGTGTATGAGCATATTGCTTGCATGTAGTTAGGTGCACCAGTATTATGCAATGCCCGCGGAGCTCAGAAGAGGGCATAGGATCCCCTGGAACTAGAGTTACAGACCATTATTAGCTGCCATGTGGGTGCTGGACATTGAACCCAGGTCCTCTGCAAGAGCGGCCAGTGTTCTTAATCGCTAAGCCATCTCTCCAGCCCTGAGAAGGAATATTTTAAACAGAGGTAAGCATCCAAACATTCAGCCTGGCAAAGTCACTTCCTGCCAGAGCCATTTCATTTGAGTTCAGCAGCCCGCACACCCTGCTTCTTGCCTATGCCAAGTGGGCCCCAAATTCAGAAAAATGCAGTCTCATGAAGCCACCCACTACTAAACTGGGTGACGTTTTTCAATTCCCTGAACAGGAACTTTAAGATAGAATTCATTTTCCCAAGCCCTCCATGAAAGGCAGCCTTAACAAATAGAAAACTCAGCCCCAGGGAAGAATGAGGGGAAGTTCCTCTCCTTTGCAGTTAGCTCAGTGGAAAGGCAGTGGGATCACATGAGAAACGGTGGGAGTTTTGGGAGTAGGGGGACGGGAGGCTGTAGCTCCTGAAACTTATCAGTCTGTTATCTCTAGTTGGGGATTTCAAATTGCAAAAGGGGAGAGGGTTCAAAGAGGAAGCTGCTATTGCTCTTTGGGTCAGGAAATACACTAGGGATGACTAATGACTCTCAGTGTTCTGACATCTCAGACTCTAATAAAAGTCTAAAGACCATGAAAAGACCACTCCAGAAAAATGTCAGTATTCCTTACAATCTAGAGCAAAGGGTGAAGTTTACAAAGCCACACTAAATGAATATTCAGGCTGGCTTTGCAGAGTGAAGGCAGTGACACACCAGGTTCTCACATGGACCTGGGTGCTCCTTCTGTCAACAAACTCGCCCTTACTGGTCAGGCCAAACTGGAAGTCAGTGTCAGGTATCCAACTTGACATTGAAAGAGACAGAGAAATACAAGACTGCTGAGTGTTGCTTTCTGCCCAGGGCAGTTTGCCCCGATGGGTACAAACACAGAGAATGGTTGATGTTGTCGGTAGATTAAATCCCAAGCAACCAAAAGCATTCCAATAGCAGTGGTCCCACACAAGGGTGCCGTGCATAGTCTGTCTGGTAAACTAACCCCTCATTCACACCAAAGGATGGGGTTAGAAAGGAAAAATACAAGCAGTTTTGTGGTTTGGGATAAGGCTTGTCTTCTGATATCTAGAACCTGACCCTGTTTGTATCCAGTGAAAAATGTGTTCAGCACAGTATTACACAAGCAACCATTGAAAGCTGTGGTAAGTTTAGAGACAAAAAGGCAAAGGAGGGAGGGAGGAAGAAGAAAGGAAGGAGGGAGGGAGGGAAGGAAGGAAGGAAGGAAGGAAGGAAGGAAGGAAGGAAGGAAGGAAGGAAGGAAGGAAAGAAGGAGGCTTCCCTCTGGAAGGATATTATACTCTTCAGTAGAGGAGACAGTTCACTGTGAAATTTAAAGGGGAGGTGTTTCTCTCAGAATTTTTTAACAATCAGACTTCTTCAGTTTGGATCTTAACTACCTCCCAAAGGCCCAAATATTGAAGGCTTGATGCCCAGGAAAGTACCTTTTGAGGGTCTTGGGAGCTTTAAGAGGTGAAGCCTGGCAGAGGTCTTTAAGTCATTAGCAGCATGCCTTTGAAGGAATTAGGGGGTTGCCTCTTTTCTTTCTCTCCCTAGCCATGTGGGGAACACTTTTGCTCCAGCACGTGCTCCCTAACATACTAAGCAGCCTTGTCACAGGCCCAAACCAATGGGGACAAATGGTCATGGACTGAAACTTTTATAACTAGGAGCCAAAATAAACCTTTTCTCATCAAAAGCTGATCATCTCAGGCATTTAGCTGACTGATACAGAGACATTTCCAAACTGCACGTTCTATCTTCCGAAGCAGATTTTTTGCTGCTGTGTTCTGGTAGAGACTGATACCTGTGTGATGACTGTCAAGGTGCCCTTTACCCCAGATGAAGACAGGATTGGCAATTCAGCCTTGAGCCTTTCTGGATGCCAGGCATCTGACTAACGCCTTTGCACATACAGATTCCTCACAGCAAATCAGAGGTTGTCATTCCTCCTGCTTAGCAGAGGCTTGCCCCTGAAGCTCAGACTCAGAGAAACTTACTAATTTTCTTTTTAATATTTTATTTATTATATTTATTTTATGTGTATACGTGTATTACCTGCGTGTAGGTAAGTGCACCCGTATTGTACAATGCCTGTGGAGGACAGAAGAGGCTGTCGGATCCCCTGGAACTGGAGTTATGGACAGTTGTTAGCTGCCATGTGGGTGCTGGGATTCAAACCCGGGTCTTCTGCAAGAACAACCAGTGTTCTTAACTGCTGAGCTATCTCTCCAACCCCACTCATTTTCTTAAAGTTTTCTCATGTTCCTACATGTCTGTAGGAACACACATTTGGTGCTTTGACTCCAAATTCAATGATTTTTTTCCTGCTGTATGACACATCCAGCTGTCATGCTCAATGAACAATTTTCCTCTGTTCAACTTTTATGATAAGTGATTTAAAGTTTTCATTTTGTTTGCTTTATTACTCCTTCTGTATAAGCTACTTGGTCACAGACCAAGTCCTTCCTATCTAGACCTGGAAGCTCCATGAGGTCTCCAGATCCATGCTATCCATACTGTCCATCAGTGACCTCTCAGACGAGCAGGAGATGGCAGCTAACACAGCAAACTCCTGAAGTCAGCCTGCCACCCAGCAAACATTGAAAAACAATTCAAACCACCTTGGCCTGGATATGCGGCCAAACCCACTAAACAGACCCCACGAATAACAACTGCATGGAAGATGTAAATATTGTATTCAAGGCAGAAATTCTAGGAGTTTCAAATGCTTTCAAAGAGAAGACAACTGGTACTCTCACTGTCCTTAGAGGTAGGAGAGCACAGGGAAGTCCTTGGCTTATCTGCCTCTGTCATTGTCTATGAACAAATAGCACATCTTGGCAGAAAAACAAATCAGAAAATCAAACAAATCAGATTTGCAACCTAGATTCTCCACTAACCTGCAGGGAGACTACGGGCAAGTTTAACTTCCATGAGTGTCAGTCACTCAACTGAAGGGAACATGTATCTTTGCATGACCACAGTAAAGAAGAACCCAGTATTAGTGGATGCTTAACAACATGTCGCTATGCTAACAGGCAGGGATAGTGACACCTTTGCTCCCCAGTGCCAATTGCTCCCCTGGTCACTAGCCCCTGCCTGCTGATAACTGTGCCCCAAGTCAGGGATCAGCAATCATTTAAATGGGTGACAAGGCAAACAGTTGAAGGTACGGTTTTGAAGCCCTGCCACACAAATCTGAAACCCAGCCTGGCTATGCTTGTCAGTCAGCACTCTCTCACTGTAAGAGATGATCAGTTTATAAAGAGAAAAGGTTTTCTCACAGTTTGGGAGGTGTCAGCCTATGGCTGGTTGAGTAGGGCTGTGGTAAGGTAGGTGGCCTTTGTAGAAACAGGAGAGTTCCAAAGATATGAGTATTTAGTGAAACATTCTGAGAGTCAGCTGCCAGAACAGGTCTGAGCAACAAATTTTACTGCATTCATCATAGGAACAGAGGAGAAGAACAGTCCTAGGTGCATCAGACACACCACCAATGACCTAAGACTTCCCACTAGGTCCATCTCTTAAAGGTTCCACCACCAGGTCAAGTCAATTTGGGGACCACCAGGCCTTTAACATAGGAGCCTTTGGGAGAACATTCTAGATCTAATCTAAAACAACCATATTTTTCTCTTCTTTTCTCTCTTTCTCTCTCTCTCTACATGTGCATATGCCACAGTACAAGTGTGGAGATCAGGGTACAACTCAGGTGTCAGTCTTCACCTTTCACCTTGTTTGAGACAAAGTCTCATCGTCATTCACCACTTCACACACCAGGCTAGCTGGCTTCTGATATTCTAGGAATTCTCTTGATTTGGCATCCCATTTCACTATAGGACCACTGGGATCTCAGATTTGCACTACTGCACCTGGCTTTATGTGGGTTCTTGGGATTTGAACTCAGATCCTCACGCTTACACTTTACCCACTAAGCTGTCTTGCCAGGCCAACAGCCACCAGTTTCTAATGGATGACCTTGGGCTCTTCTTCTTAATAAACATTAAAATGTTAGGTAGTCTGCTGCTAAGAAACCTTAGGTACTATAGCAGCACCATTAGTTGTGTTATCAGAAGGACCAGTCTGTAATCAAGCAGAAACCCCCTCCCAACTGGAACCATGAAACTGATCTGGAATCTTAGTCACTCTTCCTAGAAACAGGAGAATCTCAATAATACTGTTATTTCAAGGAACTTTCTAAGAAGAGGCAGCTCCCAGAACAGAAAGTGTGAACTCCAAAACTTACTGTGTTCACTTTTTTTTTTTTTTTTGCAGAGAAATAAACTGATCCTCGTAGCAAGCTTTCAGCTCTCTGCCTATAAACCACACATTCACAGAGTGCTTAATTAATCAAATTTGCAGGTATGTTTCTCAAACTCCAGCAAAAGGGCTTGAATCCTCAGTTGAGGATAGGAGGGAGTCTGGTGACACAGCAGTAGATTAATACAATCTCTCCCTCAATAGCTATACTACAGACCTTTGCCCTTAACAAGTAACAGAATTGTGAGACTTCCAAGTCTTCAACTGGTGACGATAGAGGTAACATGGGTGATGGGTTTGCCACACACAACATTTCTTTGAGGGGCAGTCATCAAACCATGATGATCTATCATTTACACTTGAAGTATTTGATGGCCATTTGCTTCCACACAGAAACCTATTCTCCTTAATTCATACAGCTGCTACTGAATGAACTGACTAGAGCATGGGCCAGCAGGCATGGGGCTGCCAGCCAAATTCTGGCACTTACTCACTGGCTGGAGGATCTTGGGCTCATCGTCTGCTGTCCCTGTGCTTCAGATCCTGTGGCACCCATAGGATAACCTCCTCTGCTTCTTAGGTTTGTGTGAGGGATTAAACCCATGGATATGTGGCCCCATGTATGTAGGCACTCCATACATGTTCACTGATGCTACCACAAAACTATATTGTCATGCAATAAAATGATTTTTCAATGTGGAAGTTGTGGGACAATCAAGGCCACCTACTTAGTGAGCCAGCTCAGACACCTCACCATCTTCTTGTTTAAAATTTGCACCTCGTGAGCTCATGAGTGCAATAGCCATGTCATGTCCAGGAGACAGCATTTAACAGCACAGCTGCCTTTCCTCTGGCTCTTAGGACATTCTGCTTCCTTTTCCAGAATGTTCTCTGAGCGCTGATGGTACCCAGACTCCAGTGGATGACTCCACACCGATGCACACATGAGCAGCACCACTTGGACTTAGTGGTAACTAAGTTTTTTTAAAGATATGAGGTTGACGGAGAGACTCTAGACAGGCTGACTAGATCCCAGTGGATGAGCTTACACTGGGGAACATCTGGGAACACTGACTTTTCATAATAGGCCTTAACACAAATGATAGAAGATGTGAACTCCGGCGGGGGGGGATGCTTTGGGAGGGTGCCAAAAGGGAAGGGGGCATAAAGATGATTTTCTGTGTGAAATACACAAAAATTCAATAAATTTTTTTTTAAAAAGATATGAGGTTAGGAGGGGGATGTGTTGGGGGACCTATGGGGAGTTAGAAAGAAGAAAAAAGGAGGTGAATGTGATCATATTTCATTGTGCATATGTATGAAATTATCTTTTTACATTTTATTATTTTTATTTTATGTGTACAAGTGTATTTCCTGCATGTATGTGAGTGCACCCATGTCATGCAATGCCACGGAGGTCAGAAGAGGGCTTCGGATTCCCCTGGAACTGGAGTTAAGGATGGGTCTTAGCCACCATGTGGATGCTGGGAATCGAACCCG
This sequence comes from Nannospalax galili, assembly GCF_000622305.1. NCBI lineage: Eukaryota > Metazoa > Chordata > Mammalia > Rodentia > Spalacidae > Nannospalax > Nannospalax galili. The sequence goes on from NW_008353342.1 coordinate 2,508,310, forward strand.
GGTCCTCTGCAAGAGCAGTCAGTGCTCTTAACTGCTAAGCCATCTCTCCAGCCCCTCAAGTGGCTTTTTAATAAACCTTCTGTAACAGCCTATCCTGAGCACTTGGTTTGTCCCTGGCCCTGACTCATGCTGTAAGGCCACAACTGTCTACAGTGCCAGCCCTACCCAGAGTAAAGGAGCTGCCAAGCCCCTGCCTTGCCATCTGTTTCTCAGTCCATCAGTGACTGAGGTGTTGGAGTCTCCTACTCTCTAAGGCATGCAAGGGGTGACATCACCAGCCAGGATGAAGCCTGTGTGTCACACAGTGATTCGTCACACAGTGTGAAGAATCGGCATTATGGCGGAAACAGAAAATTACACAGTCCAAGATTGCCAAGAGAAGGCATGAAACTTTGCTTGAAAAAAATAGAAATAAATAGAATAATTACATTTTATTGTGAATACAGAGAAGTCAGAGGTTTAGGAAATTGGCTTCCCAAAAGCTTGTTAAATACAACTGTTCCCTTATCCATGGTGACATATTCAAAGACCTTCAATGATGCCTCAACTACCAATCCCTGCATACACCCTTCCCCTACACTGTGCATATATACCTATGATAAAGTTTAATTTCTAAGTTACACACTTAAGTTGTTAGAAATAACACATAAGAAATAAGAACAATTGGTATAACATCCTCTACTAAATGTGACTTAAACTTGTGAATTGTTTTCTTTGTGAAACTTCCCACTTAATGTTTTTGGGCCTTATTTGACCTTGAGTAACTGAAATCATGGCAATGCGGAACCTCTGTGTCTTAGTTACTGTTGACCACTGAGACCAAAATGCCTGACCGACACACTAAAGCGAGAAGAGGCTTCTTTAGTTCCTGGTTTTGAAGGAGTTTATCATGATGCGGAAGGAGCAGTTGTGGGAGCAGCTCCCACCAGTGCAGGGGAAGAGGGTGCAGAGACTTGTTCACATGAGAGCTGGCAGGAAACAAACTGCTGAGTCCCACAAAACAGGAGACGGTGAGGGAGGACCAGATGATTGAAGCTTATACAGAACCCTGGGCTAGAGAAAAGAGGGCTTTGGGATTTCTAAGGTGTAGAGAAACTCGTTATCAGAGGGACGGGGAGGAAGGTTCTAGAGTACCAATGTCATCATGTGGACAAAAGTCTCAGATAATGAAAGTTACCACAGCCGACCTCTTCCTGGGCCACATGCTCTTCCTAATGTACATTTCCTGTATGGGCATAAATTTCTTTCACAAAAGGATAGCTTTTCAGAGTTACAGCTGTGTCTGGAGTGTCTTAGAACAGCAAGTTCTAAATCTACCATAAAGTCTGTTTTAGGGTGTCATATTCTGTCTCTTCCAGTCATTATTTGGGGGTAGTATTTCCTGAATCCCATCACCTCTGTGGCAGTCACACAGCTCCTCATCATTAGACTTGCCTTTGCTCACCTAACCTCCCACTTCGTGTGACTCTGAGTGTGCAGTTTTCTCTTACCTAATTCGCTGTGGCCTCCCATGGGCTGCACCTTCCTAGGTTGGATCATCATGCTTTGTCTATACCCCATGTCTTTGTCAAGACCCTACTTTCGTATTTTGCTCTGTTTCCTTTTGTTTTGATGTCAGTCACAGCCCACAACATAATGTCACAAACTATGCTTTGCAAAGGGAGATTTATGGTCAAAGCTATAGAGCAAGTACTGTGTCCCTCCCAACATCCTGAATACACACTGAGTTTGAGGTGTACCCAGGTAGAATTAGTGAATGAAAAAGCAAGAGTGAAAACCACACATGGTCATCGGAAACTTGAAAGCCAGCCAGAAGGTAAAATTTCCCCCTCCTTGTGGAGCAGAGTTGAGCTTTGGTGGCTATTTTTTTTTCTTTACTGCAAAAAACAAATAAAGGCATTTAGCTCAGGGATACAGTATGCTTAGCCTGTGGACAGACCAGGATCAATAATCCCCAACACAAAAAAAAAAGGAATAAAAATTTACCTCAGTGTCCCATTTTTCAATATCTTTCCATATCTTTCCATGCTCTCACTTCTCCTGAAAGAGTGTTTGGTAGAAAATTATGGCATTCAAGGTTAGTGTTATGCTTTGAATGTGAGTCCTCCTGACTTATGTGTTTGAGCACTTGACATCCAGCTGGAAGAGCACAGACGCCACATTGGAAACTTCAGGAGGGCTGTGGAACTTTGCAATGATCAGCCTAGTTAGCTGACATAGGTCACAAAGGTTCCAACCAGGCCTTGCCTCCAGTCTGTCTGTGCCTCCTATCTGCCCCATGATGTGACCAGCAGCAAGCTCCCACCACCACAGACTGATCCTCTCCAGCCATCATGCCTTCTCTGCCTGATGGACTCTCCTCTCCAGAACTGTGAGCGAAAGTAAACCTCTCCTTCCTTAAGCTGCTTCTGTCAGGGCAACAGTGTTATCACAACAGTGAGAGAAGAACTGATACAGTGACTACACTTTTAACCTGGTTCAGACATAGCACAACAGCCAGGGTCCACCTTTTAAAGGAACCTTAGGAAATGCAAAACAAGTCAAGACTTCCAGTAGAGCTATCGTGAATAGTGATCTGCCCCCATGGGTTAACATGTGGTCAAGCCTTAAAACAAAGGACTGTACCACCTCGCTTCTCTGGGGCCCTGGTTCTGTAAGGCTTTTCAGAATAGGTTTTTCTGTAGCTCCTTAAGGGTTACCTCACCTTCCCTGGGCAGAAAGTGAGTTGGAGCAGAAATCTCTGCATTTTGGAAACTCACCACTAGATGGCATCACACATTTGTCAAGACAGGACTAGTTGGCTCTGTTTTCAACTCAAATATGAAACACATTTGAAATTGTTACAGGCCTTGGAGAAGGTCAACATTTGATTTTTCCCCAATCATTTATTTATTTTGTATGTGTGTTGGTGTCCATGCGCCATGATACCCTCATAGAAATGAAAGGACAACTGGAGGGCGTCAGTTCTCTCCACCCGCCATGCGGTTACTAAATACTGAACTCGTGTTGTCAGGTTTGAAGGCAAGCACCTTTATTTGCTGTAGGCATTGGCCCCACCATTGGAATTTTTGATGTCGTACTTTTTGTGTGTGTGGTTAATGGCCTGTTATGACTCTTTTTTCAAAGGTGGTTCTAGAATGAACAACATTTAATTCTGACAGATATAGAAGAATCCTATGAATATTTATCATGAAAACACCATCACCCAATTAACTAGTCCGGGAAGCCATTCTCCAAAACTATGATGATTACATTTCCATGCAGTTTGATTTTCATTAGCAGACCTCAATGACTAACAGCAGAAGGTCGTATACAAACAAAAAAGTGCAAAACTCTGCTCAGAGCAGTACCACACAGTGGTCAGGAGCCCCATGGTATGCCCAGTGTTGAATCTGCCTATGACAAGAGAAATTTGGTTTTGAGTGGGTCATTCTTTGCTGCCTTACTATTTTCTACTTTCTCTTCTCTTCACCCACAGACTTTTCCTGAGTAGAGACTCTCAAGGCACAAAGACATGAATCTTTAGCAGTCAAACAGACTTGACATCTTTCATGAACATCGGGTGCTGAGAATAAAGTTCACCAATTAGCAACCAAGCCAGGTTCCCTTACTCATGGGGTGAACCTTACCACATACTTCAGGCTATAAGAAGAAACAGCCAACGTTCCCTGCACCAGATACACATCTGGTGATGTGAGAGTCTGTAATCTATTCTGTAGGCAACCTTGAAGAAGGTACATTCAGACCATACTCTAGCCAGATGTGGCCACGCTTGTAATCCCAGCACTCACTCAGGAGGCAAGGCTGGGGGACTATGAGGTGGAGACCAGATTGGCCTACAGAGTAGACTCTAATTCAAAAGAAGAAAGACTAAGGATGTCGTTCGGCAACAAAGTATATATCTAACATGCTCAAGGCTCTGGCTTCCATACCAGTACTGTGAAAAAAAATCACACTCATTTGACAGTTAATAAAAAGAAGTATATTTACTAAACTTGCTCAGAGTCCCACAGCTATGACACAATGCAGGTGAAGTCAGACCCACTGCATTATACTGTTCCCTAAGACCAAAAAGTCTTTTAATGAAAAGTTTTTAAACTCTTGAGGGAGTTTTATAAAAGTTTTATAGTAGTTACCAGAGGTCAGTGGACAAGGTTGACCCTGGAACTTTTCTAGTTTACCTTGATAAAAGAATATGTAGGTGTGGAAGAATAGCTGAGGAATGGAAGGCACATCATTGCACATAGGGCCCCTTGTGTGTGCATGGGATTTGTGGTGAACCAGCACGGTATTTTATACGAGAAACTGGGCTCAAGGGACAGCCTGTCTCACATCAATATAGCACTCTACATTTTTCTAAATATCTCCTCTCATACCTCATCTGGATCTCAGACACATCAGAAACAGAGGTATCACCCCTCTACAATATATTTCATGTTCTTAACAGCTCTGTGCAAGCATGACTTCACTGTGTGCCACCAGAGTAGTCACACAGGACCATACACAATCAGAAGGTCCCAGAGTTTGGGGCTTAGTTATAAGTTGAGATCTTTAGTAATATGACCTTTGATTTTGCGTTTTGTAAGGGGAGACAGCAGACATGGACCTTCTGGTGGGCTTTCCCATGGTCTAGCCTGGGGCCACCTTGCCTCTCAGGTCATAGACCTACTATTTCTCGACTACTCGTAGAGGTCCTGCACAGGTCTTTCTGACAAGGGAAAGCCCTGAAGGATGGGCCTTCCTTTATTGTTTTTAATTTAACTTTGATCCTTACAAAACAATTTACAGTCAAATTTTTTCAGTAACATTCTCCCTTGGGGCATTTAAAAACCTAATTGCATGGGTAGAAATGGGGGGAGGCGGTGCTTCAGGAAAATGAACACTGCTCAGCGCAGAGACGTTTGCTTTGGCCTGGCAGGGAGTTGATATTCAACAAATATTTGTGGAATACATGGAAGAATCACTTTTCAGAAGTCTGTTTATCTAGAGGCATTCTCCAGAAAGCATTCTGCAGTCTTCTCAGAATCAAGTTCAAAGCAGAGACCTTGGGAGGAGCTAGGTCAGCTCTTGCCTGTAGATCAATCTGATCAGACTAGCAAAAATAAACAGGCCATCTTTTATCCACTGAAGTCCCACCCTCTGTTTTTTCACAGAAGTGTTTGCGCATCTGAGATGATACCCACCTCTCAGTGATGAGTACATAGAACGAGTGAGCAGGAAAACTGCTACAGGGGTGAAACCTGAGCAAGGAATATGAAAAACAGGCTCAGCCTCCATCTTTACTTTGAGCCCAGGACTCAGGGGCCAGGCTCATCCTGAGCTGGAAAGCAGGAAGCTGCTGTGCTTAGGGGCAACCTCTAGTATGCTAAGCTTCATATGGATTTCCTGGAACCTGGACTTGGCTCTCAAAAAGGTTGACCACAGAGCAGCAGCAGCTGGCATTCTCTGACCAGCTTTCATGGCCAGGATGTTTCAGTGACACAGAGCGTCAGCCAGAATGTCTCCCCAACCCCCAGTCATCTGTCCAAGTCCTCACTAAACGTATACCACAGCACATTCAACATCAAAGAACTCTCAGGAATAAAGTTTTAATTATTGCACATCCAATTTTGTCCTGAATATATAATTACCACTGAGGGAATGAGGCTGCTTCGCATGGAAGAAATGAGTGGAACAACCCAGGCATGAAGACAATTACCACATTATCTCACATCTATAAAATCTAAAAAATGTTCCTCTCAGAATGTGGGAACAGAATGGCAGTTACAAGAAGCTGGGGAGAGTGGAGTGAGGGAGACATGGAAAGAAGTGTGTCTGTGGGCGCTGTGACAGGCAGATTGGAATGAGAAGCTCTGGAGAGCTGAGGCAGGATAGGACAACTTCAGACAATGACAACGCACTGGTATTCCAGTAAAACGAGAAGGAAGGATTCTGAGTGTGTTGCCACATACACAAGAAATCCTTGAGGAGATGGATGGCCTCACCCTGACTTGATCATTGCATATGCATTTGACATATGTCAGAATACTCTATTGGGGCCCGTGAGGTGGCTCAGTGGATGGGGGTGCCCGCTGCCAAGCCTGATGAACTGAATTTGATGCCCAGGATCCACGGGGTGGAACTGGGAGCTGACTCCTGCAGATTGTCCTCTGGCCTCCACAAGCACACCATGGCACACACACACACACACACACACACACACACACACACACACACACAAAAGCACTCACACACATATACCCCGCAGTACATAAATGAATTAATAAAATATTTTTTAATCACTATGTTCTGCATGTACTGTGCTCATATGTAACTTTATGTGGAAATTTTAAAACACCTCCTTGAGCACTTGTGGTCACTGGCCAATCTCCAGAGAAACATGATGTGCATGATAGGACCACCACTAGGAGATAGTTGTAATTTAAAAGCTCCAGTTGCTTTGAAAATATTCTCGGTGCCAGGCAGAGGCAAACACAGATACTGTTTGGAAACAGGTACACTCAAATCAACTGAGCCTTAAAAAGTCTCCATAATGGAATTCAAAAAACATGAACTTACTGTTAAAAAACATAAAATACCCAAGGAACTGTGACAGCAACCTGGCTCAGTGGGGAGAGGGCCTTGCTGCCAAGCCTGACAACTCGAATTTCATCCTGGAACCCACATGGTGGAGAGAGAAAACCAATTCCTACAAGTTGTCCTCTGACCTCTACGTGTGCACTGTTGCATGTATATGCCCACAGACATGTATACACTAAAAAAATAAATAAATAAATAAATAAATAAATAACAAATGTAAAAATAATTTTGAGTACTTCAACTGTTCTTAATGAACAAATAGAATATAATCAGTACAATTAAAGACAAAAGAGTATGCAGAATATTAGACACCATTAAGGAACACATTAGAAGAACAGACGATTCTTATGAATAAATTGCCTAAACTATATCAGAGAAGGACAAAACTTAAGAAGGAAAACAATAAAGAGAGGCCGTGACAGCAGCGAGCTTCCAGCACACAGGATGTTGGTCAGCATTGGGGAAAGCAGTCACGAAGAAGGCAGAAGAGAGGTAATACTGGAAAAAGAGCTGAGGAACATGGAGAACTGATACAATTTATTCAGCAAGTTCAGCAGAACTCAAGCAGAATAATTTTAAATGCATTTTTAATACAAACTTGAAAGTAAACTTCGAAATATCAATTTCTTTAATGTTAGAGAGAAAAGACATCTACAAGTAAATGAAAATAAAGTGAATAGTTGACTTCTCAATTGCAAAAGTGGTAGTCAGAAAACTTTAGATTAACATCTGTCATTTTAATGCTATGAAATAGTGACTGTTAACTTGGAATTTCCTGTCCAGAGAAACCAACTTCAAAGAAAAAGTGTAAAATAGAGATGTGTTCAGGGAAAAGCTGAGATGATTATCACTAACCGAACCTCAAAAACTTTACAATATACCATTCAAAAGAAAGGAAATGATCGCAGGGCAGCTTGAGACACGAGAAAGATTACCGAATCACAGGTGAGCAGGAACAAATACAAACTGTATGAAGCAGGATGGTGGCCTGGGCAGAGTTAAAGCTACTGGACCATTGCATAGCACGGGAAGTATGTGTAGACACCAGGTGGAGAACAGAAAGAACAATCAGCATTGGATCTGTAGAGCATTCCTGTGGGATTGTCCAGGATAACCAATAGAAGAGCAGAGCCAAGTTCACACAGTGCAAGCGAGTTTACAGACTAACAAAACTAAGCAATATTTTTATTGTGTAGAGATACATAAAATTTTGGTAAATTTTTTTTAAAAGGCCAAAAAGTGATTAACAAAATCAAGATCATACTATTAGAAAGAAATATGGGAAAGTCAAGGCAATGTGATACAGGCTATTTTAAACTTTGAAGTATATTTATACTTAAATTCATTTGCAGATGGCTCAGGGGGTGAAGGCCCTTAGCACACCCCCCAACAAGCCCGACAAGACAAGTTGAGCTCCATCCTTGTGACCCAGAGTGGAAGGAAAGAACCAGTGCTTGCATATTATCCTCTGATCGCCACAGGCACACTGAACAAATGAATGTAATTTTAAAAATTTAAATTGCTACTTCTGAGAAACATCGTCTATACTTGCTCCTGTTAGACTGGGGCAAAAGTAAGTGCAGTTTTTGTATTGTTGGAATTTGATACTGGAATATATTATTAATAAATGTGGTTATATACATCACTTTAATGCATATCTCTACGTTTTTTGCTAATGACTTTATTACTTGCTATTGATTTTATATTGACTTTATACTATAGAAATGATGTTAGACAGAAAAAAAATTGAGTGGTTTTTTTATTTGAGTTCAAAATGCTACAGGAACAAATTTATTTCTTGTTGACAAAAATGTATTGATTGAAATGATTCCTATTTTGATTAACAAAGATGTGTTTGAGCCTAGTTGCAATGATTTAAAAATTCACGATCTGCAACTGCAATCTCTTTTGCACTAGCCAAACACATCTACACATCAGTTGGGGCTCAGCTCCCGTCTGTGAAGCTTGACAAGGGGCTGAGAAGCACTCTCTGTTACTTAATAGGGCTGTGGGGCCTGATGGCCAACGTTAGCAACAAAGAGAGCAAAAAGACTTTGGAAGAAGCAGGGCCCCCAGGGCTGGGGTGTAGCTCAGCTCTGGAGCGCTAGCCTAGCATGTGCAAGGCCCTGGGTTCCATCCATTGCCACAGCCTTGAAAACGCACTCCGTCATTGCTCTAAAGGGATCATTAGTTCAATAACAACATATCCATCTTCCTTTTGCTTTCTGTGGCAAAATAAATATGACCAATTTGCTGGACTGGGGATGTAGCTCAGTGGTAAGGCATGTACTTAGCTGGAGGTTGGAGAGAGAAGGTAGAGGAAGAAGAGGAAGAGGAGGAAAAGGAGAAGGATGAATTGCCATCTTAACTATTTCTAACACTCAATTTTGGTTATTAAGATCATTCACATTTTTGCAAAATGATCATCACCCATCTCCAGAGCCATTTCATCTTACAAAACCGATTCTCTGCACCTATTAAACATCAAATTCCCCTTCTTCTGAGATATGACCATTCTGGTCAATGTCTCTATAGATCTGATAACACTTAGGTGGAGTTAAAAGACTTGTCTTTTGGGGCCTAGCTTGTTTCACTTAGCATTATGTCATCAAGGTTCATCCACGGCACAACATGTGTCCAAGTCCCCTCCTTGCTAAGGCTGAAAACCATTCTTTTTTTAAATATTTTATTTATTATTTTTATTTTATGTGTATGAGTGTTATGCCTGCATGTAGGTAAGTACACCATGTCCTGCAATGCCTGCGGAGGACAGAAGGGGCTGTCGGATCCCCTGGAACTAGAGTTACGGACAGTTGTTAGCTGCCATGGGGGTGCTGGGATTCGAATCCGGGTCCTCTGCAAGAACAGTCAGGGTTCTTAACCACTGAGCCATCTCCCTAGCCCCCTGAAAACCATTCTTGAATGTTGACATTCAGTGGAATGTTTGGATTGGGGTATAGGCTCCCTCTGCCAGGGCTAGCACCTCCATTAGGTCAATAGCTACAGACCACACCAGAGTTGGGTCAGTCATCTCTAATGATTCTATATCTGACCCTGTGACTGCACTTGGTGCTTACCCTTGATTAGGTTTGCCATATGCCACTGTCATTTCTCATCCATCTATTTTTTTATAGAACCTGGACTGGTACTGGCAAAGCAGATAGAGATGATGGAGGCAGATATTCCTACACCTTGTGGTCTTTGAGGATGTCACTGATCACCATTTGCCTCATAACTTCAAGGACTTCTCTTTATTTGAATTTCTTACGATGATCACTTTTACTCTACAATTCAAAAAATAGCATGAGGGTTCTGTCTACCACCACATATGTCCATCTCTAGTATACATTCAGAAATCCGGGAAATTCCATTGGGTGAGTCTGTGCACTCAATAGACCCATGTGGAGAGGAACCAGCTTTAGCTGAGAGGCTGACATTCAGACTGTGTCCCTCTGACATACATTCCCTAGGCACATGTGCGATTATGTGGAGGCTGAGAACAGAAACACCTGGCATTTTGTGGCTGAGTCATCTGCCTTCTCGATCATTCTTCTCTCTTGGTTGCCTTTTCAGTGGTGCACATTCTTTTGTGGACACTGTTCTCCACAGGCCAAAGCCAGGCAGAAGTCAGAGGCAAGGGAGAGCATTAATATGGTCCACGCAGGCCAGTCTCCTGGGATATGGGGGCAAGGAGGGGGGAGAGGAAGCATCACAGCAAAATACACAAAACTGGGGAGTCCTCAACACAATGGAAGGTGTCTACCAATATTGACACAAGATGCAACAGGCATTCAATGGGGAAGTGGTCAAAGCTTTCTTTTAAAAATAAGATGATATGCACTCAAACCCACCCTCTATTGTCCTATGTCAGATATACTGTCCTGAGTTACAAAACAAGCAAATGAAATTAAAGAAATAAGATTTAGAAAAAAGAAACACAATTGTCATTATTCACATATAATACAGACATGCAGGACATCTAAGGCAACTGGCCAATCATGGAATTAGCACACTATTTAGCTGTTTCTAAGGAGAGGAATAGCTAAATATCAAACACTAACAAAGAATTAGAAGATACATTTTTAAAAGATGAATTTTAAATAAGTTATAAAAATCTAAGAATAATTTTTTAAGTGTATAAGCCCTTTATGTACAAAGTCATTCAACACAGATATATTGCAAAGAAGACCTAGATATAGAAAGGAAAATGTGTTTAAGAATTGGAATACATCATGAAATGAAGACAAGTTTTCCAACTTCACTTATACATTGATTGTATTTGCATTGAAATTGTAAGTTTTGTCATGAAATATAAAATTTATTCTAAAATGTATGCCAAAATTCAGGTCCCAAAATATCCAAGATATTCTTGAGCAAAACAAACATGAAAATAGAGTTCATGGGGCTGGAGAGATGGTTCAACAGTTAAGAGCACTGACTGCTCTTGAAAAGGACCTGGGTTCAATTCTCAACACCCACATGACAGCTAACAACTGTCTGTAACTCCAGTTCCAGAGGATCCAATGCCCTCTTCTGACTTCCTGGGGCATTGTACAACATGGGTGTACCTACCTACATGCAAGCAATACACTCATACACATTAAATAAAAATAATAAATGAAATATTTAAAAAAGAAAATAGAATTCATTTATTAGAGTTATTATTTACAGATCTATGATTGTTAGCTAAATGTGATATTAAAATGTTTTGCCCAGTGCAGGAGGACAGCCCAGACCAAACCAATGGAAACTTGATATATGACAGACAGCACTGCAGATGAAGGAAAGTGAACTGTTCATTACAAAGGGCTGGTAGTTTACATTATGAAAATAAAATTATGCCACATTAAACGGATTAGAGGTATATTATGGCTTAAATGTCAGAAACAAAACAACATATGTTTCAGAATACTTTTATAGTAATATTGGAAAGGATTTTTTAAACTTTATGCTGTGGTGGTTTGAATGAGAAATGTCTCCCATAGGCTCGAGTATTTGAATACTTTGTCCCAGGTTGTTGGTGTTATTTGGGGAGGTCATGGAAGCTTTAGGAGGTGCAGCATTGCTGGAAGGAGTATGTCACGGGGGAGGGGTGTTGAAAGGTCACAGCCTTATCTCACTTCCTAGTCGCTCTTTGTGTTTCCTGTTTGCTGGTGAAGATGTGCCCTCTCAGTCTCCTTCTCCTGCTCCTGCTGCCATGCCTGGTTTCTGTCATGCCTTTCAACCATCATGGATTCTTATCTGCCTGTAAACATAAGCCAAAATAAAGTCTTTCTTGCATAAGGTACCTTTGGTCATGGTGTTTTATCACAGCAACAGAAAAGTAACTTTAATACACATGCATACACATACAATCTAAGCCTGGAACAATCTCCCACATAGTACATCAAATAACCTAAGATGATGTGCATTTCAGAGTTGTTTAAAAAGCAAGAGAGTCAAAAGCAACCTAAAACCTAAATACCCTTTTATGGGAGAAAGGATAAATAAATCATGATATTCTCTAATGAAATTCTATACATTGCCAGACTAGTAACAACAATAGAGGAACCACAGCTACACATATTAATATGAAATACTCAAGATTTTAAAAAGTCTGAAGACTACTTAGAATACAGCATAGTTTCTATCAGGTTTGAAATCAAGCACTAATGTTTAGTGCTATATGGCTTTGATCTGGAATGTTCCATGAGGCCATGTGTTACAGGCCTAGTCTCCAGCATATCCACTGGGAGGTGATGGAAACTTTAGGAGGTTGGGCTTAGTGAGAAGTTTTAGGTCTTTCGGGGATATGGCCTCGCAGGAGACTGTGGAGCCCTGGTTTCTTCCTCTTCCTGTTCTTTACACCCTGGCCACGAGGAGAGTGGTATTGCTTCACCCTGTGCTTCTGCTCTGCCGCACTGCCTCACCTCAGGCCCCAGACAGTGTGCTAAACAAGCATGTACTGAGCTCTCTAAGACTGTGAATCAAAATCCACCCTTCCTCTTTATAAGCTGATTATTTCAGGTATTTCTGACAGTAACAAAAAACTGACTAATATACTTAGGGATTCATAAAGTGTCAAAAACTCAAGGGAAAATAAGGAAACAATTAATGCATTGCTCAGTTAGCTCTGATGGAACCACACAAAATAAAAGATACCAAACTCATTAATAATATGCTATTAGATAGCCACAAATCATTCTTTTAAACAAAAGTGTAAATTACCAGACATTGTCCTCTGTCTCAGACTGTTCACAGTCTAGTGTGGTAAGTCAGACATGTGAACATTAAGCTGGAATACAGAAGGCATGGCGCAAAGTCATCAGGGAAAAGGAACCAACTATAACATAAAGACAAGGATGGGCCTGTGACCTCTGACATAAGCCTTGAGTAGAGGCTGAAGGAGAAGAGAGAGGAGGAAATACAGATGCTCCCCAGAGTGAGGGAATGCTGAGCAAAAGGGGAGGCTAAGCAGAGGGTTCTGGGGAAATGATGGAGACTATGCTGGATTGCCTAGACCTTACTTACCCTCCCACTTACAGCATGCCCTTCCAGCAACCCTGACAGGTCTTTCCAGCGAAACAGAAAGAGCACAGCTTTTGGGCACAGAGCAAAATGGCTCAGATGTTTAACTCTGCCATTCAATGACTGTGATCTTGGACCGCACCACATTCTCTTCCTGAGAAAAATGGAAACCTCAGGGTTACCACCACAGAGCTATTTCAAGGTATGAAAAATATGGGCAGCTATTCTTGCTCTCTTTTTTCTTATTTAAAATTATTTACTACATTTTATTTATTTATTTATTTTATGTGTGTTTATTGGGGGGGGGGATACCTGCCACAATGCACATGTGGAGGTCCGAGGACAACTTGTGAAAGGTGGTTCTCTCCTTCCACTATGTGGGTTCTAGGGATCAAACTCAGGTCATTGGGCTTGGCAGCAGGTACCTGCTGAGCCACCTTGCTGGTCCAGTCTCCTCTCTTTGCCACATTCTTCTCAAAACCTTTTTACTATTGAGATATTTGTTCTGAATTCCACGTAAAAGAATTTCTTGATATCTGAGGCTCCGCAAGAAGGGGCCCTCAAAGTCAGCCCAGCTATGACAGGTATGATTATAGGAAAGTCATTCCATCTTCCGCTGTTAAGTTTTCCTCAGCTTGAAAAGTAAAAGGAGGGCTGGATAAAGTAGGCAAATAGGTGTCCCTGGCTGGCACAGTGGAGTGGCAGGCACTGCTTGAAGCATTATGTGGGAAGAATTTGAACCTGCTTCCTGCCTTTTTGTGGAAAAGGTGGTCCTGACCAGTGAGGGTCTTGTTGGTAAGCCAAGAGCAGGAATGGTGATCTGTCCTGTTTGACAGCTGTGACACAGAGGCAAACTGAGACTCAGGGTGGACTCCCAAGCTTCTAGCACCTTCCTTAGTGTTGGTAAACAAGCCCCCTGCTCATGGCCAGGGCTACTCTCATCCCTAGACAAATGTCACACAGATTTGGGTGTATCTTCAGGAGAGAGCCCCTTGAGGTTCATACGTAGGGTGACATCATGCAGAGGTTTCTAGATGGGGACTATTCTGAACAGTCTCTAGATAGAGACTTCTGAAGGAAAGTTTTGACCTTTAAAGGGAGTGTTCAATAGTTTCTTATCACTTCAAACCAGCCCTTGCGTTCCAGCTTTGACAATCAATGTTCGTTACAGTTACAGGTAAAACTCTGATTTCAGGAGTGAGTCACTGAAGACCTGCTTCAGCAGGGAATACCCTGTTCACCAGAGACAAGCCTCATGGGGGGTTGTGGGGGGGGTAGTGAGTCAGCCACCAGCACCCTGGAGAATGCATGCTGCTCTCTCTTCCCACTCACAATTAGGGGCTTCTTCCTTTGTTTAAGAAAAAAACAACAGGCTGGAGAGATGGCTCAAGGGTTAAGAGTACTGGTTCCCAGTACCCACATGACAGCTAACAACCGCCTGTAACTCCAGTTCCAGGGGATCTGTCTTCTTTTGACTTCTGCAGGTAATACACAGGTAGTACACTTATATACATGCAGGCAAAATTCTCATACACATAAAAATAATTTTTTTTACAAAAAGAAAAAAACAGCAGCAGCAGTAATGTACCAGTCTAGCACATGGGATTTTACACGCTAATTGTTTTTTATTTTGTTTTGTTTTTCATTAAGACATTTATTTGTCCCAGGACACTGTTACACAGGGAGGCCCTGGCTCCCTCTGGGCAGGTCTGGTTCTTGGAGCTGCTTGGCTCACCGTGTGGAGTTCCTGTGGCCCAAGTCTAGCTGCGTTCATACAAAGTTCTGAGCAGTGGCCAGCACTTTGGAGTACTCACCTTCCCTCCGGCGCAGGCTGCTGGGGATAGGTATTTTAATTCGGGTTCCTACAGGATTCCCGTTGTCCTCAACGAGGACCACGTTGTTGGAGTCAAATTTGGGGGCCAGGCATCCGATGCCCCCCGATGAGAGCCTTCTTCTTCTGACCCTTGATGGCCAGCAGGATCTGGTTGCCCACCTTGCCCATCCCATTCTTGTTATAGACGTGGATGGACTGAGGAGGAGGATGCTATGGGGTGTTCCCCAGGGCACAGTTGTCTACCAGGTGCACCCGAGGCATCTTCTGGATTGCACCGAGGCTCCCAGAGGTGCTGAAGCAGCAGTAGCTGAACGCTCTGCTGACATGGGCCAAGGGGCCCCAGAGCCCAGGTGGGACAGCCATGGGATCCCAAGATAGCAAACCCGCATTCCAGGCCAGGGAACCTCCTGCTGTGGCCTCCCGCTGGCTAAGCCCCGCCCCACGCCCTGCACGCCTGCACACTGGCGGCCTACATGCTAATTTCTAAACTGTCACATTCTGAATTGCTTTGAAAGAACCTTTTGTTTTGTTTTTTTTTTAATTATTATCAGAGTTTCAAAAATATAGAGAAGTAAGGAGTGAGGATACTGCTCAGTGGTAGAGTGCACACAGCATGCACAAGGCTCTGGGTTTGATCCCCAGTGCCACCACTGTCACCAGCAGATCTATGTAGTACATGCATATACATGTATACATGCACATATACATATAAACAGAAGCAGAGAGGATAACTCATCTTCAGCAGTTCAGGGATAGTCTCACGCCCTTACACCCACTGACACCCCCTAGGTGATTTTGAAGTCGGTCCTAT
This sequence comes from Nannospalax galili, assembly GCF_000622305.1. NCBI lineage: Eukaryota > Metazoa > Chordata > Mammalia > Rodentia > Spalacidae > Nannospalax > Nannospalax galili. The sequence continues at coordinate 2,524,041 of NW_008353342.1, forward strand.
GCAGTATTTTATTTCTTCAATACATCAAGTGGACTTTAAAAACTGGGGTTGAAGGTAAACAGCAAGGCTCAATAGATCAGCTTTCTCAACATCACCCACGTGTGAGCTGAGACCAGCGCTTGTAAACTCCACCTGCTTGTAATCCCAGACTAAGAAGACTGAGGCGCTGCAGCCCAGGTGCTTCTCCAAGGTCTGTGTTGTCTCTGTGCTTCTGTAAGGGCTGACAAGATGGAGTACTTTCTCTGCCCAGGCATTGTGCTGGGCACTGACAGTATACTCCCAGTGCTCTGTGAATTAGCACCACCATTATCCTCCTTTTACATATTCTGAAATTCTGATGACCCAAATTTGGGCAACCTGCTAAGTCAGCTCTCTATTCCACTCAAAATCCTAACTCTCAGCCAGCATACATGTAGCATGCACTAGCCTCCTGTCCCTTTTAGGTTCAGGCAACTCTTAGTTGCACACAGAGAGGGTCCCAAGGACAGTTTTACTTTCTCATAGTTATTAGGAAGAATTCCAGATTAAAGATTAAATTGTCTAGCCAAGAAAGGGAGACAGCCTAGAGGTTCATCAACAGATGAGTGGATAAAGAAAGCATAGCACATATACACAGGGGAATTTTATGCAATTGCAAAGAAAAATGAAATCATGACTTTGCAAGAAAATGCTAGAAATTACTGTCAAGCAAAATAAGTCAGACCCAGAAAGACAAACACTGCATGCTTTCTCTCATATGCAGAAAATCTTAAATGATGTATGTGTATATGTTTGCATTTATATATGTCACAAAACTAGAAAGTGAATCATGAGAGGACAGAGATCTTAAGAGGAATGAGCAATAGAAAGGGTAAAGGCTCAGCAGGGAAGGGCTCTTGCAACATAAACCTGGTGGCCTGAGTTGGATTCCCAGAATCCACATAAAAGTAGATGGAGAGAACAAACTCTGCAAGGTTGTTCTCTGACTTCTGCATCATGCTGTGGCATGTGTCCACATGTATATCACACAACTTACAATAATAATGAATGATTTTTTAAAGGTGGAGACGTAATTGAGGAAGACATCCTAGGATCAACCGCGGGACTCTACAAGCACCTACACACATGTGTGCACACAGTCATGCAACACACACACACACACACACACACACACACACACACTCACATGTAGTTTTATTTGAATCCCTGCATTTGGTTTTATTGAGCAATAGTAACACTGGTAAAGAGAGTTGGTGGGTAATTAGTGGTAAGAGACCCCTAGGAAAAGGCTGTAGCTAGCTGGGGTGTGGTTTAGTGCTGGTGCCCAAGTATGGTAAACAGTGGAACAAAGACGCAATGTGGCTCAGACAGGCCAGTGGAGCGTGAAGGCCTTGCAGCCACGTTATTTTGGACTTGATCTTAGAGGTCCTGGGGAGCCTTTAAAGGGTTTTCTGTGGGAAGATATCTGAGGAAGAATGTGTTGAGAGAGACAGCAACAGGAGGCCAGGAAACGGACATCCCTAACACTGGCCAACCCCAGGGGTGACAGCTGCACATATGTGACAAATACTAAGGAGCAGCAGATTTGAGAATAAAGGACAAGAATAGGCTCAGCATCTCTGGAGCTGACTTTCAGTCTGAAGGTCATCTGGGAGAGAGGGTCACCTGTGTAGTCAGATTTATAGGGTGATTGTGGCCTGACAGGGAAGGTCTGCTCTCCACACAAAAGCACAAGAGCCATCAATGCACATGGACCAAGGGTCTCAGAAGGTCCACTCAGGGGGAGGTAAGATTTGGACAACACTTCAGGCCAAGCCTTGCATAACTCCTCCATCCTCCCCCACTTCCTCCATGAGCTCAGAGAAGCCAAGGAGACAGAAGGAGGAGCCAGTGCAGAGGGAGAGACAACAGACCGAGGGGTATAATGGGAAGGATGGAGGATGGAGGCATGGAGGCATGGGGGCACAGCAGATGAAGATCCCATGGGGCTTAGATACTCCCAGTGAAATGTCATGGGACAAGAGTTCAGCCACACAGCGAGAAGGACAGAGCAGGCAGATGTGAAACAGCTGTGTAGAGGGGTGGCAGAGAGCAGAGGCCACTGAAAGCAGAGGTAGAAGACAGTCCCTGCTGGGAACAAGTCAGCATGGTGTGACACCTTTCACAAAGGCTGAGGGGGAAGGCAGGGTGCTCAAATGACACAGAAAAGCACAGAGAAAAGAAAAATTTCACACCCTGGTGACAAGCAAGAAATTAGCTAAACTTGGAGTCCTAAAAGTCATTCTCCCAAGTGGGTTTATAAGAAGTCGCTGTGAAGACAAGAAGGTGGGATTTCTTTGTGCTCCACTCATGCGTCATGTACTGGGCACAGTGGTACAGTATTTGCATGGGCTACCCTGTGCCACTGTGACGTGTTATTGCTGTTGGTCCATCCTGTTAGTGGGAGGCCCAGAAAACCTTAAAACAGCCACTGAGCAGGGACTGCTTGCAACACTGTGGCTGAGGTCTTTCCAACACTGAAACCACTTCCTAAGTACAAGAAATAAGTTGGTCTCCTCAGGTAAAACACACACTGTAAACACAAGTCCTCTTGAAAAGAAAACAGATTCATAGTAAGCTAAATTTGAAAATGGACATTCAAAGTCTGAAGACAAGGACCTCTTCATTGAAATGCCCTTCTCAATTGCTTTATTTCCTTACCTTTTTTTTTTAAAAGAATTTCATATATGAGTATTGTATTTTTATTTCCATCCCTCTCAGACCCTCCCTTGGTCCTCTTGTACCCCCCAGTCCATCTCAATTTTTTGTTCTCTCCTTTATTATTGTTACATATACATGCATACATTTATAAATATACATATATATATATATATTTACTGAGTCTAGTTAGTGGTACTTGAAGGTACCTGTATTTAGGGCTTCCCATTTGTGATTGGATAACCCTCTCAGAGAGCTGGTCCCTGGAGAAAAGCTGATTCTTCCCCCGCTCAGCATTCACTGATTGCCTGTACCTCTTCATATTGAAGTGGGACCCTCTGACATTGCCCACTCATCCATCCTGGTATGTCAAATGGTTTTTGTCATTATGTAGACCTCATTAGACTACCATACTGTGGAGATTTCACAGGTATAGCCTCCCTATCATGTCTAGAATGCACTAACTAGCAGCAGGCATCTTGTCCCTCTGGGACTTACAGTCTTTCTACGTCCTCTTGCAAGATGTTCCCTGAGCCTTAGGTATAGAGGTTGCAATGTAGATGTGTCACTTAGGACCAAGTGTCTCACAGTCACTTATTCTCTGTGTTTGACCAGTTGTAGAACTTTGTAGTAGTCTCCAGCTGTTGCAGAAAGAAGCTTCTTTGATGAGTGGTGAGGGTACACTTGTCTTTGATGAGTCTTTGATGAGTGGTGAGGTATACTTGTCTGTAAATATAAGAAAATATTTTGGTCTAGGGAAGTGACAGAAGTAGGTTCTTCTCTAGGGTCTCTGACTTCTCCAACCATGTGTACTTGGCTTTGTTTACGGTACCACACAGGAATTCTCTCCCATGGAACAGCTTGAAGTCCAAGTAGACAGCTATGGATTACCCCCAAGATAAAAGTGCCACTACTGTGCCAATAGGCATAATTTTCTGGGCTGGTCATAGTTGTGGTTTGTCGTCTTTTCAAACTACAGGGTAGAATCATTGATTGCTTTTTATCCCTTGGCAAACTACAGGGTAGAGTCATTGATTGGTTTTTCTCCCTTGGCAATTTGCACACTATCTTCTAATACTACAAGATAAGTAAGAAGCTTCCAGATTTGTTCCAGTTCCATTGCTCCAAGTCCTGTACCAGAAGTATGTCCTATCTTCAGGAATAGGCTCTTACCATGAAGTTCTGGGAGGCAATCAAGGGCTGTGGCAATAGCCTGTATTATTTTGGGAGTCTCTTGGACTACCCTGACCAACCCTGTGATTTTTGTTATATAGCCTTTAAAAGCTATACACGTGTACTCACATTTATATTATATGTGTCTTTTTCAACAAGCTGATTAAACACTCTATTTTCCTCTGGCTTTTCACACCACTTAAGCATTATTTATTTGTCTTTCCTTTCTCCCCATATAGCCCTCCCTCCTCCCTCTCCAGTTGAAGTACCCCCCTCAACATTTTTTTCATTTCCTCGCTGATAACACCTGTCTCCAATTGTCCCCCTCTCTTCCTCTAGCTAGGCAAGGTATTATGCCTTAGCACACACACACACACACACACACACACACACACACACACACACAGTGGAATGGTGAGCAGGTTGTCAGTCTCTGGAGTCTGGAAGAATCTAGGGGCATAGTCTGCATATTTTCTGCATGTTGCTTTGATTGCTTTTGAGGCTAAATAAATGGGAAGTGCCACAGAGGAAGAAAGCTGACTGAGAATGAGTGCTAGCTCAGAGAAGCCAAACTAGGGCATCAGAAAAATCACACAACAGTGGTTTTGACAGGCAATGGTTGATAGAGCCATCTGCTGTGACAAAAGACTTCTTCTATTTCCGGTCTCCAAAACAATTTGTTCAATAATGTGTTCGCAAACAATAACTTACATAACTTTTTTCTTCCTTTCATTTCTTTGCTTCATTTTTAGCATTTTATTTTGATGGCTTAAGAATTCAAAATAAGAAGAGAGAGGCAAATCACAAACAATATCAACTTTCCAAAAAAAAAAAATCCCCAAAAACAGCTTTCAGCCAGAGTCCTTGAGTGACAGCAATAAAAATTAATTCCAGCTAATTTGTGCAAATAAACAACTAATTGGAGATGTATTTAATGACTCATAGCATCAAAAAGCAGCTACCAAAGGAGGCTGGGCAGCTAGAGAGAGCATAGGCCACCCCTGGGCAGATGCTACCTTGGGATGTAGTTAGCAATTATTACTGGTTTCCAAGTCTGATTGCTGGGTGTCTGACAGTTGACAACATCCTGCATTTCTAGCTGCCTTAAGCCTCTCCTTCATCCCTCAAGATGAAAAGATTTATTTTTTATTTTTATTTTATGTGTCTGAACATTTTGCCTGTATGTATATAAGTGCACTCATGTCATGTAATACCTGTGGAAGACAGAAGAGGGCCTCAGATCCCCTGGAACTGGAGTTATGAACAATTGTTAGCCATTATGTGGGTAGGTGCTGGGAATCCAACCTGGGTTCCTCTACAAGAGCAGCCAGTGCTCTTAACTGAGCTATCTCTCTGGCCCCTCAAGATGAAAAGTTATTGACTAGAAGGTCCAGTCAACCTGGTTTGGATCAATAGCTCACTCCTGGCTCCAGGCAGAGAGGTGATGACAGAATTCTTTCCCCACTGGGGATTCTGGAGAAGACTGGATCCTGTTGCTGTGAAGACCCATATAGGCAGGCGTGCCCCAACGCTATGAAGGAAGTACGAAAGGAAAACAGCTAGGTACATACATAGACTGAAATGCAAATTTCATGTCCCTATAGTGTAGACTGAAATGCAAATTTCATGTCCCTATAGTGTGCAGTGTCTATACGAGCAGCCATGCCTAGCAAGCACTTCATTCTATTTCTCCTCTTTAAATTTTTGAAAAATGACTTCAAAAACTGGTGTCAACCCTTTGTAAGTGTGTCCCTGTGGGCTGAGGCTCAGGGGTAGAGTGCCTCAGAAAAAAAAATAATAATAATGTTCTTATAAATCACAAACAATATCAACTTTCCAAAAAAAAAAATCCCCAAAAACAGCTTTCAGCCAGAGTCCTTGAGTGACAGCAATAAAAATTAATTCCAGCTAATTTGTGCAAATAAACAACTAATTGGAGATGTATTTAATGACTCATAGCATCAAAAAGCAGCTACCAAAGGAGGCTGGGCAGCTAGAGAGAGCATAGGCCACCCCTGGGCAGATGCTACCTTGGGATGTAGTTAGCAATTATTACTGGTTTCCAAGTCTGATTGCTGGGTGTCTGACACAATAAAAATTAATTCCAGCTAATTTGTGCAAATAAACAACTAATTGGAGATGTATTTAATGACTCATAGCATCAAAAAGCAGCTACCAAAGGAGGCTGGGCAGCTAGAGAGAGCATAGGCCACCCCTGGGCAGATGCTACCTTGGGATGTAGTTAGCAATTATTACTGGTTTCCAAGTCTGATTGCTGGGTGTCTGACAGTTGACAACATCCTGCATTTCTAGCTGCCTTAAGCCTCTCCTTCATCCCTCAAGATGAAAAGATTTATTTTTTATTTTTATTTTATGTGTCTGAACATTTTGCCTGTATGTATATAAGTGCACTCATGTCATGTAATACCTGTGGAAGACAGAAGAGGGCCTCAGATCCCCTGGAACTGGAGTTATGAACAATTGTTAGCCATTATGTGGGTAGGTGCTGGGAATCCAACCTGGGTTCCTCTACAAGAGCAGCCAGTGCTCTTAACTGAGCTATCTCTCTGGCCCCTCAAGATGAAAAGTTATTGACTAGAAGGTCCAGTCAACCTGGTTTGGATCAATAGCTCACTCCTGGCTCCAGGCAGAGAGGTGATGACAGAATTCTTTCCCCACTGGGGATTCTGGAGAAGACTGGATCCTGTTGCTGTGAAGACCCATATAGGCAGGCGTGCCCCAACGCTATGAAGGAAGTACGAAAGGAAAACAGCTAGGTACATACATAGACTGAAATGCAAATTTCATGTCCCTATAGTGTAGACTGAAATGCAAATTTCATGTCCCTATAGTGTGCAGTGTCTATACGAGCAGCCATGCCTAGCAAGCACTTCATTCTATTTCTCCTCTTTAAATTTTTGAAAAATGACTTCAAAAACTGGTGTCAACCCTTTGTAAGTGTGTCCCTGTGGGCTGAGGCTCAGGGGTAGAGTGCCTCAGAAAAAAAAATAATAATAATGTTCTTATCTCCCCTGCAGGCAGGCCTGCCTTGCTTATCATAGCTCTTAGGTCTTCCACAGACTCACAATCTAGATAAGAATGAGTTCCTCTTCATCTCTTCCTCTCAGCCTCTCCTTTAACTTCTCTGCCTTAAAATAAGAAGTTAGAGAATTCCTTTACTGTATGTCAATTACTTCTACCTGTATTATCCCACTGTGTGTTTATGGGTGTTTGTATATGAGTAGGTAGGGGTTGTGTGTTCCTGCATGTGTGTGTGCTCACGTATACCTACAGAGACCAGAGGTTGAGGTCAGGTGTCTTCTTCAGTCACCTCTTCAGCTTGATTTTTGGAGGCGAGATCTCTCACTGAACCTGGAACTTCCTGACTTGGGTAGATTGACTGACCAGGGAGCCCTGGGATCATCCTGTCTCCACCTTCCCCTGCTTGCTTGCCACCGCACCTAACTTTTCGCATGGATGATGGGAATTCCACTCAGTTCCTCAGATTTGTGTAGCAGGGACCTCATTAGCTGTTCCATGCCTGGTAGCCCAATTTTACCTTCGTGGTCATGATGTAATCACTGGTTGGCTTTGCTTGTTTGTTTTCAGTGCTGGGCATCAGATTCAAGACCTTGTACATACTAGGCAGGCATTCTGCCACAGTGCCACATCCTTAGCCAGGGGTGAATACTCTACCCCACTCTCTTGTGAGGATTTAAGGTTAAGGTCACAGTGTTGGAAGCTCTGTCCACACCTGTCCGGAGCTGAAGCCTGTGACTCTCTGATCTGCATGACATTACCTTCTGTGTGCCTCAGTCCCCGCCCCCCCCCACACACATACACGAGCACACGCGCCATTGTCTCATCTTTCATAAATCCTTTAGTGGGTAGCAGAGCCTTCCAGACAAGAGCTGCTTGGGTCCACTGCTCTTGGGACATCTAATGGTTGGCACTACCCCCAAGTTCTCTGGATGGCAGTGTTTGTCTTATATTCTCTGGCCAAATTGGTTTCCATTGAAATATTCTGTTAAAAAATACAGAGAAGTCACCCAGGGTAAACTTTGGTATCTCATTTAAAAAAAAAAAAATCTGTCATTTATATTCATCTTTGTTCCCTTGCTCTAAACTCAGATGTACAGTTCACTTTCTTTAGCATCCTGTTACAGTAGAAACAGGACTAGACTAAGGTCCCAGGAACCGGAACCTGGACTCTTGTTCTGGTTCTGAGCCCCGATAAACCCTGGATCTTTTAAAGCACAAACTCCTTGTCTTAGAAGACTGTCTCCACAGTTCTGATTAACAAGCATCTACTAAATCCTTTCTTGAGTTTCCTTCTGATTTGAAATACAGTGACTCCTGGGGCTGGAGAGTTGGCTCAGCAGTTAAGAACCTTGGCTGTTCTTACAGAAGACCCGGATCCAAATCCCAGCACTCACATGGCAGCTAACAACTGTCTGTAACTCCAGTTCCAGGGGATCCGACAGCCTCTTTTGTCTTCTGTGGGCATTGTACAACACAGGTGCACTTACCTACATGTAGGCAATACACACATACATATAAAATAAAAATAATAAAATATTTTTAAAAAGAAATACAGTGACTCCTTCACCTTAGAGCCAGTATACCCTCCATCAGCTGTTCAGGACTTTATGACCATAAGACAAAAAAAAATGGTTATTTTTTTCTAAACAGCTAATTATAATGCAATGGTTGAAAGTTAGTGCTATTTTTTAGATTAAGTGTTCATACAAAGCCTAGGTACATTTTGAGATTGGCAGGGAATGTGTGGAAAGGAAGTGGTTAGAGTAAGATGTTTATTGTATGTCCAATTAGGTGAACAGTGGTCATTGCAGGACTTGGCAAAATTTCCTCTTTGGTCCTGTAATCAGAGCTGCACGATACTGTGATTCCCCGACCACCCATGCCGAAGACCAGCTGTGCCCTGTGTCTGGGACCTGACTGTGATTCCTGATGAGCAGAATTTGTGTCAGACAGCCAGAGTAATACCCCCAGTCATCTGTTTTCTTCTCTCCATTTCAAATGGCATTTTAGTTTATCAAACAGTAAGATGTCGAACAAAACTTAGCACAAATCCATAGGCTGCTTATTTATGAACTTTCAGTATCAAAACTGAAAACAAGAACATCTTCCAATGGGACAGTGCATCCGCCTGTTGCCTTTTTTTTTTTTGCATCACACACCTTGGAGGAGTATCCTTCTCTACTCAGAGATCAGAGTTCAGTCTCTCAGATACCTTTTGTGTTGCTTGACTAGTTAAGCCAAACTACTCCCAAGGTACAGCCCTGTTTTTCTGCCTGTGCTGCTGTAACAAAACACCATAGTGTGGACAGTTTATTACAACAGAAACACATTTCTCATAGTGCTTGATACTGAGTTGTTCAAGATCAAGTTGCTGTCAGATTTGGTGTCAGGTGGGTCCAGTTCCATCACCAGTTCTGTCTTCTCACTGTTGCATGACGATGTAACAGAAGGGACTTGAGAACTCTGTGGGGACTGTTATATATGACAGTGAATAATCCCATTCATAAGGATTCTTTCCACTCTTCTGACGTGAACCTCTCCCAAAGGCCTGCTCCTAATGCTGTGGTGCTAGGGATTTGAGTTAAGCATTTGAGCTTGCTAGGGACAGAAACAATTAGTTTAGAGCAAGCAGAGTTCACTATTTTATGTTTCTGGGTAATTTAAGAGGAGAGACCATTAAGCATCATGAATGAAATACATAGATACCCATACAGCAGCACCACCAAGCAACCAAAAGTTAAACCAAGTGGAAGCCCAGTCATCCTCTGGGGGCCTGGAAACTACCAGCTCATAATGCACCTAGTGAGGTCTGAGATACAAAAAGAAAAAGACCATAACAACAGCTCTCTCAAAATGAGCCAGGCTTAAAGATGGGTGGCCCACACAGTAACCTACAGAGTATAAGTGAAAGGCTGGGATGGGCAGTCCTGCTTTTCATTCTTCTCACTCTTCCCTTCAAGGCCTGAACACTCACCAAGCAGGTGGTTCCCTTTGTCAAGCATTGCCCTTGCTCTATGTTCAATTCAAATGATAAATATTCTTAGTGGGGTGGTTTGAATGAGAAGTGTCCCCTATAGGCTCAGTTGGCGGTGCTATTTGGCTGTTTAGGGAGGGTTCTGGAACCTTTAGGAATTGTGTCCTTGCTGGAGGAAGCATGTCAGTCAGGGTGGGTTTTGAAAGTTCAGCCTTGTACCGATTCCAGTATCTCTCTCTCTCTCTCTCTCTCTCTCTCTCTCTCTCTCTCTCTCTGTGTGTGTGTGTGTGTGTGTGTGTGTGTGTATGTGTGTAATAGTTTCATTTTCTGTTGCTGTGATAGAGTACTGTATATTTGAAGATATGAGCACTGAGTTTTCTGTTCCTGCTGTCCCTGCCACCATACCTCACCACTATTATGAACTCATCCCTCTAGAACTGTAAACCAAACAAATTATTCTTTCTGATAAATTGCCTTGGTCATGATCTTTTATCAAAGCAACAGAAAAGTAACTAATACACTCAAGAAACACATCACACTCATTCCATGGTACATAGTGTAAGTGATGGCTAAGGGTCCCAAGAAGCAGGACCAGTCAGTGGGATGGGATGACACACTGTCCTTCAGCAGATCTCCTGGCCCAGTCCTTTCCTGTGTAACACATGTTCTATTCCCACACAAAGGCAAAGTGTGTGATCGCAGGTATGTGATCACAGGTGGGTTTTCTTACCATTAAATTAGTATAGCATCTTCCCAAGATGACCTAGACAGGAAAAAGAAATAAACTATGGCTAGGGGAAACCCAATGAGAAAACGTCATAGCACATCCCCTCAGGTGCCTGCCCCTCCACAGCTCAACAGGTAAATGCTTCTTTTTTTTCCTAGAGGCTTCAGTGTCTCTACTGTGTTGATATTTCCTGGCATGTTACAGCCCCTAAAAATATGTTTCATGTCTGAAATGAATAGAAATCCCAAGTGAAGGTTTGTAGGCAGTCATCTCAGGGAAAAAGCTATTGCGGTGGACACTGGGAGGCACCTGTTCATCACGACCCCCACTAATGGCAGCTTATTTGCTTTAATTGGCAGCTTGGAATTCAGGAAAGCCAGCAAAACAGTAAGCCTCACAAATACTTGTGTGATGGGAAAAACACAGGACCAGAACTCACATCCCTGTAAGATGTACTATGTTATTTATTTTCTCGAAGTGCTAAGGATGGAACCCAGGCCCTGGAGCATGCCAGGCAAGCATTCTGTCACTGAGTCACATCTCAGCTCTTTCCCATCCTTCTCTGTTATTTACCATCACAAAAATTAAAGGTATTGAGTGTGTAGGTGCTTTAACTGCACAATGCTGTCTGAACAGCAATGTGAGCCGCTTGCCTTTCCATAATATTCTGTACTTTCAAAGGAAATGGACTTTACTTGCTTCCTTTCTGATTTTTATATTATTTCATCTGGGTGGAATAAACCTGCTGCCTTCACTGGGTCCACCAAACCAGAGGCCTCACCGTCATTCCTTTTCCACAGAAGCTCTCCATGCTGTAGCCCGTGCCTCTAGCACTCAAGGCACCTCCATGGTCCCATCTTCAGTCTTCTTTCCCCACTTCCTGTGCACAAGATCTCTGTTTCTTCTCATCCTTTTTTTTTTTTTGCATGTGTGTGCTTATGTGATGTGTATGCATGTTTGTATATGTTTAGGTGCACATGTACGTGTGTGCATGCATGTAGAGACCAGAGGCTGACATTAGGCATTTTCCTAGATCACTCTCTACCTTATATATTGAGTCAGGGTCTCTCCCTTGAACCCTCAGCTTGCTGATTCCTCTAGTCAGGCTAGTCAGTTTGCTCTGGAAATTTCCTGTCTGCCCCCTGAGGGCTGGAATTAAGGACAGACCACCATACCCACCAGGCTTTTATGTGGGTATTGGGGATCAGAACTCTAGTCCTCACACTTGCACAGCAAAGACTTCACCCTCTGAGCCATCTTCCCAGGCCTTCTTCAGGTCTTTGCTTTACTTTCTGTCTTTTCTACTTTTTTATGCTTCAGTGCTATTAACCCTTGTGTTTCTACTGTTGCTTTTCCTCCTTCACTTTCTGAGATAGTAATTTATCAACTCACAGGACACACATTATGTTCTCAGCATACAAATACATGTAGGCAAATCAGATCGGAAGGGCACAGCCTTTTCTGAAGAGAGTCCAGTTGAGGGGTACAGATGGGAGAGACTGGGCTGTCAGGAGATGCTGGAGCCAGTTCCCAAAACATCAAATTTCCTGGTGGTGAGAAGAAAGAACAGGAAGGTAGAAGGGACACACGCCAGACAGAGAAAGTCACGTGTGAGGATAAAAGGCAAGAGAATACATGTGCTATGCTGGATCCCATACATGCTCTGGAATAGACAGGGCACAAGAGGGTGTGTGTGTGTGGAAATGGGCCTGGAAAGGGTGGAGGCAAGGTCACTGTGGGCTTTGAAGGCAAGATTATGAAATTTGAGCTTAGGCTTAAAGAATGTGGAACTGTTGCATTTAAGGAGTGGGATGATGTGTTCAGAATGGCCTTATAGTAAGCCTTGCCAGGAATTCTACAGGAGGAAAAGGAGGGAAAGAGCTGGGCCATGCAATGTACCTTGCAGAGACAAAATAGGATTTGGTGGAAAATGGCCAAAGCTAGGACCTAGAATAATGTATTATGTAGTCTCTAAACAAAAGAACCATAGAATATACTTAACTAAAAAGAAGTTTATTGGGGGCTGGAGAGATGGTTCAGCAGCTAAGAGCACCGGTTGCTCTTGCAGAAGACTGGAGTTTGAGTCTCAGAACCCACGTGGTGACTAACAATCATCTGTAACTCCAGTTGCAGGGAAATCTGATGCCCTCTTCTGACCTCCACGGGCACTGCACTACACAGATGCACTTACATGCAGGCAAAACACTCATACACATAAAATAAAAATAATAAATAAAAATTTAAAAAGAAAGGTTTATCAGATTGACTTCTGCCATCAGTGGCTGAATAGTTCTTCCATGACCCACACAGGCTGGAGAAATGAGTAGTAAACTCCATCCAAGAAGCTGGAAGCTTGAGAATGAGAACGACCCAGGAGGCAATCGCAGGCCAAGACTGGGTGCTGGAAGCCCCATGGGTAGTCACAGGTGAAAGTCCACATTCAAAGTTTGAAGAAGGTGGAACCTGGTAACCATGGGTACCAACAGCAGCAAAAGATGACCCATAGAAAAAAGAGTCCAGTGCTTAGCTTCTCCCCAACCCTTCTATTTCTTGGTTCCCTCTAGAACACCCTTGGATGGTGTGCTCACATTCAGGATGGTCTTCCAAACTCACCTCACTGACTCACATAAAGGTCTTTGGAAACACCCACAGACCACCCAGAGTGTGTTTTTGACAACCAAGACTGATCACAAAAGCTACTGAGAATTTTGTTCACAGTATGCATGGTAAGGAGGTTTCCTGCGGTGGAGAGGACAGAGAAGTCAATCTAATAAGTCTCTTCTTTGACTTAAAGACATTCCATTGGTTTGGTTACTTCAAAGAACCCTTCATGTCAACCATTTGTTTATCAAATTCTAGTCTGTCTCTGCAGTAACCCCATCCTAGAACTACTCTAACCCCATCCTAACTGCTCTAACCCCATCCTAGAAGACAGCATGGATTCCCGGAAGGAAGCTGAGGCAGGATATGCAGCCTGAGGATCTCTGGCATGAGATGGGAGCAGGTAAATGAAGTGACCATGGGCTCATCTCTCTGCATCCCACATTCCTGTGAGATCCGCCCTTACCTCCCCAGATCAATGCACCTGCTCTCTGCCATTTCCTCCAATATCTTTCCTACCTCAGATTTTTAAATTATTTTATTGTTATTATTTTATATGTATGAGTATATTGTCTGCATGTGTTTAAGTGCACCTGTGTCATGCAATGCCCATGGAGGTCAGAAGAAGGAGTTGGACCCCTTGGAACTGGAGTTACGGGCAGTTGTTAGCCACCACGTGGGTGCTGGAAATTGAAACCAGGTCCTCCACAAGAACTGTCAGTGCTCTTGACCTCTGAACCATCTCTCCAGCTCCCCTATTTTAGATTTTAATGCATGATATTCCCTCTGTCTGGAAAGTTCTTCAGTTTTTCACCTTTTCATCCTGTAGGTTTCATACCTGCTCAATAACAGCATCATATTTATTTCCTTCCTAACACTGGAAGAAGGTGTGATTTATTCTCATACTTTAGTCTTTATTTGCTGTCTATTCTTGCTCATTATTGGATCTCTGCTCCTAGTGCCATACCTAGCACATTTCAGGCAAAGAAGCTGTTGGATCCCTGAGACTGGAGTTACGGGACAGTTGTTAGCTGCCATGTGGGTGCTGGGGTTCGAACCTGGGTCTTCTGCAAGAACAACCAGTGTTCTTAACTGCTGAGCCATCTCTCCAGCCCTATTCACCCATTTTCTTCTCAACCTCATTGCTCAAAAGCCAGAGATCAGGGTTTGTTTTCAGAGTTTTTGAGATAGAAGCTTCAGTAGCCACAGCAAGCTGGACTCAGCCACCTGTCCCCATGTGCCAATTAAAGAAACAAGTCACAGTGAAAAACAGGATAGAGATGTACTCAGTGTGGCCACACTGGGGAGAGGAACAAATAAAGACATCCACTGATCCCTGCCCCCACACCTGGTACAAGTTTGTCTTATGTTCAGGGGTACTGGGTTTACGTTTAAGCAGAGGGCAAGAGTATTTATTGCATCAGAGCTGAGTTTGTAACTTAATGGTGAAGAGCTGCATGATATCCCTAGGTTTGATCCCCAGTGCTCTTGGGGGAGGGAGAGAATTGTATAATGAAGCAGTGCCTGATCAATTTCTGGTCCCAGCATTGCAGACCCATCATTGTCTTGCTTCTAGTCTGTCTTACAAAGTAATCTTTTACATTGTCAGAGTTCTGCATGAAATCTCTTCCTGAGAGGCAAATTCCTCTTCCTTTTGGCACCAGAAACTCAGCCTTTTCCTTTTCTAGAATGGGATTCTCGGAAAAATGTTAGTTCTCTGAAGTCCATTGTTTCAGTAGTTTGGTAACAGAATGGACAGGCAAGCGTTTAGAACGCCTCCTCTCCTGCCAGGGAGGGCACAAGCTCTATAGTGTGGTCCATGTAGGTTAGCCCACTTGGTGGCAAGCCAGTGGAGCAAGCTGGAGAGGGACACAGAGAACAAGCAGACTGTAGTCCATCTCCCCAGTAAGACTGTGAACTCTGAAAGCCACTCAGTTGGGTGTTCAAAAATCACAGTGCAAGATTCCTAGGGGGAGGGGGAGGAAGAGGCACCCACAACAGTATAGGAATTGGGTCTAAGTAGTCAAGAATTTTGAGCTTCTAATTTCTAAGGTACTTTCTTTTCCATGTCTCCCACAAACAAATTCTGTATTACAGAGGAAAAATGGGAACCATGGTCAAGGTTACAAAATCCTGGGTTAGGTTGTTTTTCTCTGCAAGGCTTCACAAGCCTTTGAGTGCTCCGGGTATGGCTACTTTCCTAAAGAAGAACTTGCTGTGGGGCTCCAGAAATGTGCTCTTAACCATGCTTTGGGGACTCCAGGGAGCTTCCTGGGAGAGCCGCAGAGAACCCAGGTCCAGATCCTCTGTACTGCGTCCACACACAGGCTGTCACCTCCTTGGGTCTCCTTTTCTTTGCACAAATGAAGGGACTGATCTAAGGCATTCATATGTTCAGGACTCCACATCTGTCCTAGAGTCAGCATTGATCACTGACCGGGAATTTCTCCAGGACAAAATCATGAGTCAGTCACAGACCTTCAGAGTCTGCAGTTTCCGCCAAGAACTGGCTGGTGGCCCTCTCCCCCTTGGCCTAGGCCTTGATGACCCAAACTCATCTGTCATCCTTTCTGTGGAGCTCTGGAATGAGGCTGTGACACACACTGACCCAACTGCCTGCAGTGGCTTACTCAGACCCTAGTCCCACCCAGTCTGGTTCTACCTCCTTGATTCACCTTAGCTCCATCTGTGACACTTCAGGATCCTCCAAGGTCACCCCTGTTCTGCCAGGAACAAGTGGCCCTGTGGGTCTAAGCTCACCGGACCTGGCAGCAGATCCACAGTTCCGTCCTCAGCAGTTTTTCTGGTTGTTAATTTCTCCCTCCCAATTTGTGTATCCCTAATAACCCCTTTTCTTTCCTACCAGGCTGAACAGAAATTTCATTTTCCTTTTTCATCCCAAAGCCTCCACTTGCCCCTCCTTCCATTCCTTTGAGCAGCAGTTACAATTCTGTTTCCAGGTTGGGACTTCGAACCCAAGGCTTCTTTCTGTTGTCACATCACAGCTTGCCTATTCACTAGGGGAGTACAGATTTTTTTTACCATTTGACCTGGGATATTTTGAGATCGAAAGTGAATGCTTTTAGTAAGAACACCAAAATAGCAGGTGGAAGCCAAGATGGTCTCTAATGGGACTTGCATTTACCCCACTGTTTGCAGTCCTATGACCAGCCTACCACGCCACAGAAATGTCATGCAGCTTTCTTTATGAGCTCCACATATATCCTAATCTTGCTTAAATGAAGCTGTAATTTAGCCTACATACCACACTTAAAGGGTCTCTTGGGTCACATATACTGCAATTCTCTGCCTGTCCCTGGATCAGCAAAAATCCTAATGTATGTGGAAAGGTCCCAGAATGAGTGCTTAAGCCTGGGGTGGCATTACCAGGCAAGGCCACTGGACTGGCACTTCATACACAGCTGTCTCCTTATAACCATAGCACTGCCCCTGCCCTGCCCTAACCTTCCATCTTCAACTCAGTGTCCTCCCTTAGACCTCCTCTGCCAGCTCCCAAAATACTTGGCATGGACCTGTGGGTCATAAACTAGATCCTGCTGTCTGCTTCTGTAGGGACTCCTCTTCCCAGCCTTCTGTGTTCCATTGAGCAAATGCTGTGGTCACTACTGTGATTCGCTGGCCTGAGTATACTGATTTGAGGGTGAGAGGCAGGTCTCAACGCTATGTAGACCAGGCAGGACTCCAACTCACAGAGATGTTCCTGCCTCTGCCTCTTGAGTGCTGGGATTAAAGGCATGTACAACCACATGTGGTGCAGGTCTCAACTCTAATGAGGCTAGTCCAAATGGGGATTTTGCTGACCTGGGAACCCCAAAAAATTCTTAAGAATGAAAGGGGCAGGGATATTGAGTGCTACCTGGTACCCCATACTTGTCCTCTTGATGAGCAGCCTTCCTGTGGAGCCGGGGACATGGTTCCTGATCTCTTGTTTCTACTCATGATGCCACACTGAACTCTGGTGAAGAAAGGAAATATTGTTAGGAGAGACGAGTGTGTCCCTTCTTTCAGCTATCAGACTAGCACATTTTTTTTCATTTCGTGTGCTTAACAGGCATGTAGGAGACTGAGTTTGAAATAGACACCCAAAGAAAAGCATACAAAAGTGTGTGCTCTGCACCTATCAAAGGAATGGACCTAGGGACAGAGCACTTTTACATCCTCTACCCACTACCCCATAAAACCAGGCTCCTTTAAAAATGGGGGATCTCTAAGAAATGATGCCTACTCCATTTTCCTCAGGCCAGAATTTGATTTTAAAACAACAGGAAAAACAAAACAAAACAAAAAACCCATCTCTGACCGAGAAGAAAGGTAAAGGAGCAACCTGGGTCAGAGCCTGCAGGACAAGGACCAGCTAAAGCAGTCTTGGTTAAATCTATTCATCTTGTGGCCTCTGCTTCATGACTCTGTATGACTGTAAGCTGGATGCAGGCATGGTGGGGACAGAAAGCTAGACCTTGTCCCCCTTTACTAATTTCTTTTGGAATACAGAGAAATTAAAGCTGCAGGTAATGATCAAAATCCCAAGTGGAGGGATTTGTGTGCATGTGCATGTGTGTGCTCATACTGTTAAGGTATATTTTCATGATTGTCTACATGGGAACTTGGAATGTGAAAACCAATGCCCCTGAGGTCACCCTTGGCTGGGAGGTGCAACTGGTCTTAACAAATGTGTTTGTCTGTATCCCTGTGACCCAAACTGTATAGACAAAGTTCCTCAATTGCTTGGTAATAACAATGTCTGCCAGAAATAGGCTTTGGGAAAGATGCAAGTCTCCACTAAGAACTCTGGTAAAGAAAGGAAATGTTAGGAGAGATGTGTGTGTCCTTTCTGCTATCAGACTAGCACATTTTTTTCCTTGAGTGTGCTTAACTGGCATGTAGGTGACTGAGTTTGAAATAGACGCCCAAAGAAAAATATACAAAAGTGTGTGCTCTGCACCTATCAAAGGAGTCTTGGTTAGCTTCTTCTGTCCACTATGGCCAGTTAACTGTATAAAAAAACCACACTTCAGGTCCATCAATGCACTTGGTGAATGTCCAGCATGACTTAGTGTATGGTGATAACTGACTTCACCATATTGAATCTTTGTCTTTAATCCCAGCACTTGGGAGGCAGAGGCAGGCAGATCTCTGTGAGTTCAAGGCCAGCCTGGTCTACATAGTGAATTCCAGGACAGCTGGGGCTATAGGGAGACCCTGTCTCAAAAATACCAAAAAACAAAAACAAAAACAAAAACAAACAAAACTCCAAGCAGAAATCTGCTTGGGTCTGACTCCTGATACCTGACAAGGCTGATCAGTCAGAAGCAGCAGGAGGAGCCCAGGGTAGTGAACAGATTGGAGTTACAGAGCATGGGAGCTTCTGAGGTTTCTCTGCACAAATCTGGAGCATGGAACTGCCCACTGAGACCAGGGAAGCCCACCTGAGGCTCCCTCTGCTTCCAGCCAGCCAGCCACCCTCATGATCCTGTGTGCACGCAGCTGTCCGGGGATGCACCCCCCTTTGTCTCCCTTGCTACTCTTGTTCTTTCAGAAGTTCTTATAAGTTGGCTGTTTCTTACTTCCCCAGCCTACCAGGCAAGCCAGTTGTCCTGACATGCACATCCACCCAGTTTCCTCCAGCAGAACAAACAACTCATTTCCGCCCCTTGCTGCCGGTCTCTCCAGTTCTTCCTGGGGCCAGACTGCACCCCTTGCTCACTGGGTTAGTCACATGAATGTCAACTTTCAGCTGAGTTTCACCACGTGCTTCTATTTCCTCATCTTCCTTTGGCTTCCAAGTTTCCTTCACCTCTGACACCATTCCTTTTGACACCTCCAGCTGTCTGTCAGATAAACAGATGCTTGCTCTGTCAAGAAGCCCGCAGCCTTCTTAGAACTTCCCTGAAGTCTTTCTGCAGGGCCCTGTTGCCTGTGTACTCTCTGAGCCACAGTCACCTCCATGTATACAGTGCCACTTACCCAGTCTGACGTCCACAGATTCCCTGGCCTCCTCCATCTCTCGAAGCTAAACCTAGGAATCCCTCCTCCTGGGAGTTACCTGTGCAGGCTGGACTTTGTTGCCCCCACCAGGCCTGTCCTTACTGCCTCAACCTGCTCAGCCTTCCTTCCACTTCTTCTTTGTCTTCTCATCCTGCTTCTCTCCCTCTGGTCCCCTTCCTATCCAACATCTCTCCTGCAGGCTTCGCCTTCTTTCCCACAGGGCCCCCTGCCTGTCACCAGCAGCTGTCACCCACCTGTTTCATTTCCCCTCTCAATGTGAACCTGTCACTGCTGTGGCCTGCAGCAGGTGGTTTATGGGAACCTAACTTCCCTCAAAAACTAATTTAGTCATTTTTTTTCAAAGCACCGTTACAGGCGCTATGCTTGAAACACTGTTCTTTAACTGCATTGCTGAATTCAGATGATTTCCTCTTTTTGTCACATCTTAAAAATAACATTTGATAATCACAAAAAATAATATTTGGTTACAAGAGTGTTACAGTGAAAACAGGAACATTTTCTCTTAGAGTATTTCTGTTATTCAAAGTGTACCTTTTTCAAAAATGTAGTCATGTCACACATAATGGTTGTTGATCTTGCATTTTCCCTCTGCATTAAAAGTCATTCATCAGATACTGACTGAACATTTGTGTGTGTGAAGGACTCAGTCAGGCCCTGGGGATGCAGTATTCCTGGCCACTGTCTCCTTGCTGAAGTGCCAGAGGAACCCCAGTAGCTGGGACACTTCAGAAGCCAGAGTCTTTAGCCTCCACACTGCCCTTATGAGGGCGGTAAGAGAGGCCCACGCAAAATCTGGAAAACCACAGAATTCACTTGTGTTGTTAGGAAGGGCTGATCAAGGCAGAAGGAAGAGCTAGGTGCAGCCCAGAAAGGAAAAGAGCAAGAGGAGCTTCAAAGTCTGCACTGGAGTGGCCATAAAGGTCGGGCAATCCAGCTGTGCTTGTATTCTATCACAAGAGATTTCCTTTCAACCACTCTCACGTTCGTTGGTTACAGCGATAGAGGGCAAACCAGCCCCTTTGTGGGCTTGTTAACTTTACACGATATAATTTTTAAAGTATTTTATTTTTTTTATGTGTATGAGTGTACTGCCTGCATATATGTAAGTGCACCCGTGTCATGCAATGCCCAAGGAGGTTGGGAGAGGGCATCAGATCCCCTGGAACTGGAGTTTCAGACAGTTGTTATCTGCCATGTGGGTGCTGGGTACTAAACCCAGGTCCTCAGTAAGAGCAGCCACTGCTCCTAACTGCTGGGCCATCTCTCCAGTCCCCACGATATAGTTTTTATGTTGGTAACATAAAACCCATAAGTACCTGTTCCATAGTTACACCATTATTTCCCAGCTGTCACTAATCCCTTACAATGGCAGGCAGTGTTGTAGATCACACGGTTCTCCTCAGCTCTCTCTATAACCAAGACATTTGAGATCCTAATTGAATAGCTTCCTCTTTGTGTTCACTCTGGCCTTTCTTTGTCTCAATTCTGTTTTGTATTTCATGTCACTAATAAATGTCCCAAACTGATTACACTTAGAAGGCACAAAAATAAATAAAATCCTCTTCAACAATACGGATGAACTTAGAAGATATTTTATTAAGTGAAACAAGACAGTAGCAAAAGAACTGATTCTGCATGATCTCCCTCAGACATGGAATCTGCAAAAGCTGGTTTCATGGTCATGGAAGAAGATACTAGAAGAGGCTGGCTTGGGTGTGGGAGGGTTGAGGGGAGGTTGGTCAGTAGGGACAAAATTGGAGTTAGATGGGAAAGGGCATGTGCTACATTGTTCCATGGCATAGAATGTTGACTGGTCAAAATAGAAAGGATCTTGAAATGGTAATTATTTGAGATAATAGATACACTAATTACCCAGATTTTATCATTACGCAAGGTATGCATGGATGAGAGCATTTTGTGGTAACTCATAAATATGCAGTTATTATGTATCAGAAACAAAACATTTCTAAAAATTTATTATTTTGATTTTATGTGTATGAGTGTATTGCCTGCATGTATGTAAGTGTACCCATGGTGTTCAATGCCTGCAAAGGTCAGAAGAGGGTGTTGGATCTCCTGGAACTGGAGTTATGGACAATTGTTAATTGTCATGTGGGTGCTGGGAACCGAACCTGGGTCCTCTGCAAGAGTAGCCCTTAACTGCTGAGCCATCTCTTCGGCCCCATAAAACATTTTTAAAAACAAAAAAAAATAGCATCCAAATACCTTAATATGATCACTGATGTTATTTAAGTTACCTACATCCACTACCAAACTTCCACTGGAGCTCTCAGAAAGCCAAGAGAAACACTTAAATACTAAATGTCACACAGACAGAGCGGCCCATGCAGTGCACTGTGTAGGCTTCTGCAGGTTCAGGAGAAGAAAGCCTGGAGATGTATCAGCCCTCACTCTCACAAACTCTGCTGCACTTCCTCCTTCTCTTGGGCCTTTTTAAAGGTATCCCAGCGCAGTTCTCAATTGTGAGAAGAGGAAGGAGGCAAACAGCACCCTTCTGGAGTGCTTGGGCTATCTTTGGTGAGACGCAATGGATCCATGGTTGAAACTTGATGCTGAGGTTCAATAAAGTTGATCAGTGTTGTAAATCACCAAATCTTACCTCTCCTGTTGGGCTTCAAAAAACCAGTGTGTGTGTGGTGCTCTAGAACAGCTTGGGGAAAGTGGTACCCCTCCATTTCTCTCTCATCTTTCATGACATATGTTTCTTAAATTAAATTTTGCACATTAGGGAAACAGCCTGATTTCATGGTTTGAAATTTCTCACTAACCAGGCTGTCTATTATCAAAATATCAAAACCCATGCCAAAGTTTATAAATATCACAGAAATATTAGAGGATATTTAACTGGGAAGAGGGGAAGGAAGGATATACAAGGAACCATGGGAGGTAAAGGGGAAGAAGGAGCTCAAAAAGGCAGGATAATAGGGGACAGGTATTATCAAGGGGAAAATGAGGAAATCAGTGTACTCTAACTTGGGAGGGAGGAGGG
This sequence comes from Nannospalax galili, assembly GCF_000622305.1. NCBI lineage: Eukaryota > Metazoa > Chordata > Mammalia > Rodentia > Spalacidae > Nannospalax > Nannospalax galili. The sequence goes on from NW_008353342.1 coordinate 2,546,271, forward strand.
AGAGTTAGACGGGTGAGGGAAGAGAGAGAAGGAGAAGATAAATAATACTTAGCTAGTGTACAAAACTAGGGGGAAATGTATTAGTTCAAAAGCTTACTGAAAAATAGACATAAAATATCTGACCTGAGTGCATTTGTATAACTGAAGGCTATATAATAAGAAATGCAATGCCAGACAGGAGATACCTCCCTTCTAGCTGTTAGTAAGGCTAGTCAAAGCATAGGACCCTCCATACTGCATAGGCTATTGTCACAGCCCCTGATTACCTTCCAGAGCTTGAAGGCAAGACACTGTTACTGAAGATATGGATACTGCAATGGAGCTGGAACTGACCTGGGAGCCTCCTCCCTGAAGACTAGCTCTCATAGTTTTGGAGGACACTATGCAAGCTGCTGAGGAAAAAAAAATCAATCAGTGGTTCAACCCCAGCTTTAAAACCTAATAATCACAACAATGGTAGACACAGAAAACTATATCAGTTCAATACTGGCATTTTTATCTTGGGGGTAATTAACAGCTATCTAATTTGGACTTAAAGCCCACTCAATGGGAGGGAACTTATGTGTGGCACTGTAAACACAACCAAATACACATGGCTGGAGAGGTCATAGAGCCTAGAGAAAACCCTACGTTTATCACATCCCTGGACAAACTTAATTTCTTGCTGTAAACTAAATATATATCTTTATATTTACAGACAAGTATGCTAGTCACCACTCATCAAAGAAGCTTCTCTTTGCAAAAGACAGACTATTACAGAGTTCCACAACTGGTCACACACAGAATAAGTCCAGCCCAAGTGACACATCTACAACGGAACCTCTACACCTAAGACTCATAGGACATAGTGGAGCAGGAGAAAATACTAATGCATCTCTCAATTCTCCCCAACAAAGCTTCCTCATGCAACAGAGGGCCATGAATGCAGAAGGCCACAACTGGCCAAAGTTTAGAAAATAAGAGAGTATGGAGTACATGTCCCTGGATAGGACTCATATATTAAATCTCACCCACCCAGCTCTCAGGGACCATTATGGAAGAGGTGGCAGAATGATTATAAAAGTCAGGAGTGGCACATGGCCATAAGGAAAGTCTTCCAGGCTTCTGGGAACTCATTCATATGAACTTACAGCAGTGGTGACAGCATACATAAGACCTATGAACCCGTGCAAACTCAATTAGACAAAAACCAGCATAGAGCTGGGGAAATAGGCAGGAGGCCCCAACCTTGGCTGAGAAACTATTGGCAGCCGATCAATACTGGGTGAGGGAGAAATGATCTTCTTTAAAGGAATGACATTAAATAGGCTGAACAGGCTCCAGTGGATGAAGTCACACTGAGGGACATCTGGGGACACAAACTTGACTCAATAGGCCTTCACATATGGCAGAATGCATGAAATCCTGTTGCCAGTTATGGGGGGGGTTGGAAATAGGGGAGGGGGTCTAAATATGATTAAGATGTATTATATGAAATGCACAAAAATTCAATAAAAATATACATTGAAAAAAGAAAAAAGGAATATAACATGAAATAAACCACTTGATAAGTTTTTATAGTTGCCTCAATGTTTTTATAAAAACATAATATTGATTTCTTCTTGACTATGGAATTTCATGCTCTGTTTAGCTTAAATCAACTGCAAAAGGTAGGTTAACCAGCATTTCGACCCTCCAAATCACTTCATATTTTACCATATTTACCCTGTGGCATTTTCATAATGAGGTTACAGTCTCTGCTGAAGGGCTAAGGGCTGAGTAGCTTCTTTGTCTTTGCCAAACAACACTGTGAGCAGCACCATGTTGGATGGGTGGTCATCATTTCTATGAGCACACAGAGGTTTGAGGTCAGCTGACCCACATTCGATTGCTCCAGTGGAGACTGGGTACATTCAACGACAATCTCCTATAGGTAGGAAACATGGCCCAAATGAATCTGAATTTCATGTGAATACCCTGGCAGGCCTCACATTCACCCTCTTCAAGGATTTAACACCACTGTGAACTCTGAGGAGTCTTTCAAAAGAATGACAATGTATTTTGTTTTCACTACTATTTTTAATTTGATGCAGTGTCTCAAAAGGTGAATTGATGGATTCTGATATTTTTTTTTGAAAATATGTAGGAAATAAGATCATCTTCTAAAAGAGCAGCAAGTTTCTTCAAAACTAGATTGTGATGAGTGAGCCTGGGCTCGATTCCCAGCACCAAAACAAAACAAGCAAACAAATGAACAAAAACTAGATTGAGACTATTTCCACCAGTACCAAAGTGGGGATAGCAAAGGTTTTGTTTAGCCAAAACCACCATTAGATACGAATAGTGGTATAAAAACTTAGTATTTGTTTTTCTTAATTTTCACTTAATGAATTTTGCCAGTAACTTTTAGGACCTCCTGTTCCATTGCCATATACTTCCATTTTTCTTAAGGGAGATTTGAGTTGGTAATCTCTTGTTTATGATACTGAAGGCTTAATTTTTACTAGATTTTGAAGATAATTATAAAGTTGGACAGTCCCCTCCCTCCCTCCCTGCCTTCTCTCCCTCTGTCCGTTCCTTCCCTTCCTCCCTCCCTCGCTTCCCACCTCCCTCCCTCCCTTTTTTTCCTTCCTTTCCTCCCTCTACCTTTTTCTTCCTCCCTCTATTCTTTCCTTCCTCCCTTCCTCTCTCCCTCCTTTCCTTCCTGCTTTTTACCTTTTGGTGCTGGGGGTTGAGCCCAGGCCCTTGTGCACGCTCAGCTCGACTTCCGATCTGCACCCTCAGCCCCCCACTAATGTTCTGAATTATCTGTGGACATGCACCTTTATTAGCTGCTTCTTGGAGGACCACTCCCATTAGCTACCCTTGATGTCCCAGTGTTCTGTCCTTTTATAGATAGCACATGTTGTTGCACAGGGCAAGATTAGAGATGTTTAAGCAGTGGACCATCTCAGTCTCAGCATGTCCTCACCAAACCTATCACCAGCCCCCCAACCCTGCCCTGAATGAGCATGGATCCTCTTTCTGCCAAAGTCCATGTTACCTGTTCGGGCAACAAGGCTTAAAAGCTGATGTTTATCACTGACTTATTTTTCCCTTTCACTCCCATATCCAGCAATATGGATCTCTTAACATTTTTTTCCTTGAGGAAACGACTGTTTCCCCTACACAGCCAGCACCCAGGTTTGTACCACCCCCTTTCTTGTTTATTTAACAGCTTTACTGGTACATTCCTGGAATCTGGTTTCCCTCTTTCCTGAAGTTAGTCTGGTTCAGCTGAGGCTAATGTTTATTTTATGCACTTTCATCTCTAAACTTAATAGCGACAGAAGGGAAGATAGTGTACTTTATTTTCAGAGCTTTCAAAATACAACCCCACCTACATGCCAGTGTTTCTCACAATCCCTCACCTCTGTTCCAGCCCCCTCTATGTTTCATAACCTCTCCTTCCTCTTTCCTGATGTTTGGCCTTTCTTCGTCCTTCTTCCCTTCCCTCTGCCCAGCCACACTGTGCTCACCCATGATTTCCATTCATGTGATAAAAAACCTGACGTAGTCAACTTTTAAGGATGAAAGGTTTATTTGGGCTTGTGGTTTGGGGAGTTTGATCCATGGTCACCTGGTGTTTTGAACTTGTGGTGGAGCAGTGCTTCACAGTGGGAGCACATGCTAGGAGAGGCTGCTCACTGCAAAAGGAGCCAAGGTTTCAGGAACCTCCCGGGCAAGTGCCCAGTCCTAGCTTCCTTCCAAGGGCCTCACCTCCTGAAGAATCCACCACCTCCCAATAGTACCGCAGGCCAGCAGGCTTCAACACATTCCCACATACCACTGGGAGCCACAGAGGCTCTGGTGCCCAGACTGAAGTGGACCCAGGAGTTTCTGTTCTCTTCCCTTATATAACGATTCAGATGAAATACTAAACTGTAGTCATGGAAACTGGCTTTTCTAAAAACTTCCCAAAGAATTAATCTTCATGGAAAACCCTTGACCTATGAGAGAGAGCACCTGGCAAAGAGAGAAAATGCATTCCTCCCCTTTTCCCTTCAATGAGGACACTGAGTCCTGCAGACTTTTCCAAGATATCTCATGTGATTAAGCATGTGGCTGGTCTTCTATCAGCCCCATCTCTTCTGCTTCTATTCCCTCTGCCTATTGTCTTCCCTCCCCCCATACTCTCACTACCTGAAGCCCAACTCCCCTTAAAATACCTGCACCTGGACACAGCTCCAAAGCCTTCGCTTGGAAGACAATGCCCTCGAGGTCTTTCACAAAGGACACCCTGGCCAAGTGGCAAGGCCTAGCTCAAGTCAGGGTGTTCCTAGACAATAATCCCTGGGTTTGGGACCTGCTACATGGCAGACATGGTGGCCTGGCTCAGGGAGACAGAGGTGGTGTCAGACAAAGCTAGGCTTACCTGGGCATTCCCGGAGAAAATGAGGAAGTGTGACCTCTTGGACCTCAGCATCTCTGACCTGAACTGTGATCCTATCCTACCTCCATCCCTGCAAACTTCCTATGTCTTCCTAGATATTGTTTTAGTCCTGATAGGCACAATTTTCCTCCTCATTTTATATTTGAACCCTAAGGGGATAGAAAGGTGGATGCATAACATCAGAGATGCCTGCAGGGACCATAAGGAAGGGTATCATTACAGATTACCAAACCTCAGTTCCAACTTGTCTGAGAAACAGGACTCACAAGGACAACTCTGCATGATGTGTAGACTTAAAGTTTTTTCCCCTTACCTGGCTTGCTTTACTTCCTCCACTGTAGACACCATTGAATTTGACTGAAATTAGTGAAGAGAATTTGCTTCCTTATGTAAAATTCTTGGTATGTTAACAAAACACACCAAGAACATGAACAACCGTGAATATAGTTTTTACTATCCTCCTTGGAACTCCTTGATGCCTGTAGAAGGATCGTTTTCAAGTTCCAACGTGAACATCACTCTTCAAGGCACAGCAAACCTATCTACACAGACACCATTCAACAGAAGCTGCCTCAACTTTTTTGAGAAAAGTATTTTATTCATAAATATCAGTTTCACCCTCATCTACCTAAATTGTAGAGAAAATAACTCTACCCCAAAACTGCCTGCATACTGCAGCAAGCTCTTAAATATAATTTCTTAGTGCACAGGAGCACCTGCGTTCTGCATATTACAAAAAGAAAAAAGAAAAAGAAAAAAAAACTTGCAACTTCTGATAACTTATTTGACAAAGTAAATTACTTTTTTGATTGTTGTTTAAAGGAAACTGTCCTGAAGGTTTTTCTTTTTTCATAAACTGTATTGAGATCCAACAGATTGAGTTGTAAAAAAAAACAAAAAAAAAGCACTAAAGATTCTTAAAAGAAGAAGAAGAAAAAAAAACAAAAACAAAAAACACCCTCACTCAAGCTCTGCCTCATGCTTTGTTTTCTAGGAATGCCAGCCTAAGAATGACACTGATGGTGCGACTCCTTCCCTGAGCTTTCACAGCCCATATTGTTTCCCTTCATACCCTGTATGCACACATATAGCAGCCTGTGCTACACATGTATAACCGTAATGACATCACGTGACTATACTGTTTCTGTGGTTCCTGCTATTACTGTCTGACAAAATGGTAAACTTTATAGGAGCAAAGAACACATTCTTCAGCTATTTTGCATCAGCGGATTACAGCAACTTAATAGCTTCACTTCTAGAAAGGGAAATAATGTCATAGAATTTAAATTCTCATTTTATTTTTTGTTTGTTTGTGACACAGTGACTTGCTGTGTAGCTCAGGCTGGCCTTGAACTCAATCCTCTTGTCTTAACTTCCCAAGTGCTAGGATTACAGGCCTGAGCTACCATTGTTTAACTTGGATCCCCATTTTAATAAACTTTGGTAAGGAATTTCTTTCTCTCCTTCCTGCCAGTGATTTCACTGGTGAATTTAGTAGAAAGGCTTTGGGTTTTAAAGTCAGCTAGAACTGGGCTTCAATCTTAGGTCTGTCATGTATCTACAAGTATCTTACTGAGCTTAAAAGCCTCATAGGCCAAGGAGCCAAGGCACATTTTAACTGTTTCTTTTACATATATATATATTTTAATTTTTTAAAACATTTTTATTGAATTTTTGTGGACTTCATACAATATAACATAATCGCACTTAGCCTCCTCTATCTGTACCCCCGATAGGCCAGCCACAAGATTTCGTGCATTTTGTTACACATGTTAAGGCCTATCAAGTCAAGTTTGTGTACCCAGATGTCCCCTGGTGTGAGTTCATTCACTGGAGCCTGTTCATCCCATCTAGTGTTACTCCCTTAAAGATCAACTATCACCCAGCAGTGATCAGCTGCCAATGGTTCCTCACCAAAGTTGTGGCCTCCTGCCCATTTCCCCAGTTCTAAGCTGGTTTTTGTTGGATTGAGTTTGCATGGGTCTTGTGCGTGCTGTTGCCATTGTTGTAAGTTCATATGAGCAAGGTCCCAGGAGCCTGGAAGGCTCTGTTTTTATATGGTCATATACCTCCTTCCCTTGCTCTTACAATCTTTCCACCCCTTCTTCCCTAATGGTCCTTGAGCCCATGGTGGGTGAAGTTTAATATCCAGTGGCCCACACTCTGCAGTCTCTTATTCTCTACAATTTGGCCAGTTGTAGCCCTTTGTGTTCATCATCTTCTGCTGCATGAGGGAGCTTCATTGATGAGAGTTGAGAGATGTATTAGTATTCTCTCTACCCCTTATTCCGCTATGTTCCATGAGCCTTAGGTGTAGAGGTTCCATTGTAGATATGTCACTTGGGGTTGAGAATCTCATAGACACTTATTTTCTGTGTGTGAGCAGTTGTGGAATGCTGAAATAGTCTCCATCTGTTGCAAAAGAAGCTTCTTTGATGAGTGATGCCTGGCATACTTGCCTATAAATATAAGAATCCATATTTAGTATACAGTAAGAAATTACATTTGTCTAGGGTTGTGACAGACTTAAGGTTTGCTCTAAGATCTATGACCTCTCCAGCCATGTGTATTTGGCTATGTTTACAGTGCCATTCATAAGTTCCCTCCTACTGAGATGGCTTTAAGTCCAATTATGTAGGTACTAATTAACCCTAAGATAAAAGTGCCACTACTGCCCCGATATAATTTTCCGTGCTTGTCATTACTGTGGCTATTAGGCTTTAAAGCTGAGGTTGGCCCATCGATTGATTTTTCTCCTTACCTTAGCAGCTTACAGAGTGTCTTCTATATGAGAGCTAGTCTTCAGGGAGGAGGCTGCCAGTTCAGTTCCAGCTTCATTCAAGTCCTGTGAGTGAAGTATTCTCTGTGTTGAGAAAGGAGTCTTACATTCAAATTCTGGGAGATAATCAAGGGCTGTGGCAATAGCCTGTATAATTTTGGGAGTCTCTTGAACTACCCTGAACAACAACTCAAAGGGAAGTTCCTTCTGACTGGCCCCGTGTTTTTTGTTATTTGGCCTTCAGATATACACATGCTCTCTAGGAGAGGGAAGCAGCCATGGTTAGTGAGGCACACTTCAGCAGTCTCTGAGGATAGGGCCAAGGGCCAAGGAGAGGAGATGGGAAATGGACATGCTGATTCCAACTAGCCAGCAAGGAAGCCTAAGCCCTGGAACAATCGGAGGGACTGCAGATGGTTCCAAAGCAGAGGGATGGGCACAGTGTGATTTGAGCAGCTCAGCCCTGGAGGCAGAGTCAGGCACTCTTACACAGTCTCAGATGGGTGGATGCACAAGGAGAGGTGGTAGGACAAGGATGTGTAGGCCTCACTAGCTAGCAGGGATGTCTGAGCCCTGGAGAAGTGGAAGGGACTGTAGATGGGGATGGGCACGGCAGGCTATTTCAAATTTTATGTGTGTGTTTTGCCTCCACGTATGTAAGTGCACCATATTCATGCACTGCCAGTGGAGGCCAGGTGAGGGCGTTGAATTCCTTGGAACTGGAGTTACCAATGGTTGTTAGCTGCCATGTGGGTGCTGGGAACTAAACCTGAGTTCTCTGAAAGAGCAGCCAGTGCTCCTAATCACTGAGCCGTGTCCCTAGCCCCACATTTTGACTATTTCTAATTGAGCAGATTTTAAAATCCCAAGCACAAGGATTTCATTATTATTATTATTATTATTATTATTATTATTAAAGAAGCATTTCATTACAGCTTTAACATACTCAATAACAATTTCCAAAGCAAAGATACATACCTTTCAAAAGTAGCTATAAAATTTTTAGGTTCACAGTTGAATTAATACAGTTATTCAATATTGAACTCAGTATAAACCCTGTAAGACATAAAATTGAATGAATTTTTAACCTTTAAAAAAGATCTCCATTTCATTTTAGAATACACTTTTTCTTACAGAAAGACTCATTGTTTTTGTTAATAACACTTAGATGCATGTGTCTCTAATCTGTATGTATCTGATTATTACTAGTCATGGTCGGTTGCACGCAGATCCTTGGCATCCACATATGGATACAAAGTCATCGGGTACATTTCAATGCTAATGTTTATCACCTCTACTAATTAACATGACTTAAATTTTTATGCTTCCTCCTCGAATATAACTTTTCATAAAATGTATTCATTTTTTTAAAGCACTGCCTTGGCCTGGGCTCCACAACGTAGGGGACAGGCCTGAATCACTCTGGCCTGGATAATCAAGGCAAATGAAGGAGACCAATACCCCCTAATACATCTGACAACTCCCAAATTAAGCAAATTTGGAAGGGCTTTCTTCTAAGAACACCAGGCTTCACTTTGCAGAATTCAGAGTCCTGTGATGCTCTTCATCCTAAACAGACCCAGAACAGAATGATAACATGAAGAGGACCTCAAGTGCCATGGAGTCAGTTCATGGAATATGACTGTGTATACTCTCATAGTGCAACTGGTATCCTTGGGAACACATGGTTCAAGAGCATCCTCTGTCACTAACTTTGCTGAGAAGGTCATGACTTTATTTTCTTGCCCCAGAGATCATCACTTCTCCTGTACTAGCACGTGGGTTTTGCCTCTTCTCCCTTCCACCCATCAGCTTAGAGCTGACTCTTATTCAACTGGCAACAGGGTTAATCATGTGCTGTCAGTACAAGGGAAACTTGCCTGATTGAGCCAGATACCTCCTATCAACTCCCCAGCCCCAAAGCTAACATGAGCAGTAAGCACAGCCTTACTTCTGCTCTAGGGTTTCCCAGGCCAAGACATTAGACAGGAAAGAAAGTAGAAAATAACACTATGCACAGCTGGCAAAATTCTGAGGTTAGAAATCAAGGGCTTTGGTTCCCATCCTGTCTTTCTGAGCAAATAAGTAAGCAGCAGGTTAATACATTATTTGCCATTCTGTTTTCTTTCCTATTGAATGAGTTAATGGCTGAATACAACTTGAAGCCATTCTACTCTACCCCTCAGTTTTCAGAAGAAAAAAGAATTGTACAAGGAGAGGCAAATTACAGCCTCCCACCTCATGGGAGAAATGGTCAAGAAAAGACTTTGTCTGCAAAGTAGGACTCATGCCAGGGGCTGCTCTTAATGAAATACTTCTGCAATCTTTGGGGAATATCTTATCAAAAAAAAAAAAAGACACATATGTGTGTAAATTGTGCTGCCCTATGCAAAGTCGTTGTTATAGATCACCAGTTTGCATGTGTGTAGACCATCCCTGACACCAGCAATTATGTCTGGAGGCCATACTGAAGAATGAGAGTCAGGACTATAAATGCAGGAGAGAGGCTGAAGAGGCAAACAATCACAGAGGCACCAAATGTTCTCTCTCTCCTGCTTGGCGGCCAGACCTCAAGAAGGCACTTGGGTTTTGTGCTGGATAGCTTTAGTGTCAACTTGACACACCTGGGTTGAGGGAGCAAGCCAGTAAGCAGTGTTCCTCCATGGCCTGTGCTCCAGCTCCTGCTTCCAGGTTCCTGCCCTGAGTTCCTACCATGGGCTCCCTGATGAACTGCAACCTGGGAGATGTAAGCTGAATAAACCCTTTCCTCCCCAAGTTGGTAGTGGTCAGAGTATTTTGTCACAGCAATGAAGAACAAACTAAAACAGGTTTCAATGAGAAAATCTAAGTGAATTTTCTAGTTTTCTCTCTCTTTCTGAATGGCCTGGGCAAGGACTCACAGATAAGCCCACACAGAGAAGTGGAAAGAGTTCTTAGGCATCTCGAGGCCCTATATCATCTCTTAGACTCTATCCCATTGAGAGCAAAACTCTAGAGACACCTGAGTTTCCCAACAGAAAAACACCTAGGCAATAAGAGGGGGTGTGTGAATGTGTACATATGTGTGCATGCCTGTGTGTGTGCCTATACATGTGAATGTGCATGTTTGTGGAATGTTCATGCATGAGTTCCCATGTGTGAATGTTCATGTATTTGTGTGCCTGTGTGTGAATGTACAAGTATATATGTCTGTGTGTGTGCATATATGTGTACATGTGTGTATGCCTGTGTGTGTGAAGGTGTGTGTGTTGTGCCATTTCATTCTCATGTAAGCCTAAAGATCCAGAAGACCCTCCCACTGCTATTTCAAGACTGACTCAACCACTGTCAGTCTTGTGTGTTCAGATATGTTGACATCTTTGCAAAAAGCAAGACTGAACCACAAGTCTCCTCCATGCCTAGCTCCAAGCTTTCAGTACTGCATGTTAACCTTCTCTGTCCTGAAAATACTGCTCTTCCTTTTCATTTCCCTCGATATCTCAGAAGAATATTATTAAATCCAGAGTCAAGTATATTTGAGTTTATGCATGGACCTCTATGGAAAGATGTTCAATGAAATGCCCTGTGAAATTGCACATCCATGAAGCTAAGGCAAGGACTGCGTCAGTAAAGTGCTTGCTGTGCAAGCATGAAGACCTAAGTTCAGATCTCCAGCACCCACATAAAAGGCCAGGTGTAGTGATGAATGTCTTTAACCTCAGCGCTGGGATTGTGGAGACAAGCAGATCCCTAGAGCTTGTTGGTTATCCAGTCTAGTCAAATTAGTAAGCTCCAGGCTCAGTGTGAGACTCTGTCTCAGAAACCAAGGTGGAGAGCCATAAAAAAAAAATGCATTCAATATCTACCTTGGGACTCCACAGAGCTGCACACGCACATGCAGATGCAGCAACACTTACTTTCCATGCACTTGAACATGCATATATGCATAAACATGGGCACACACACCAAGAAGAGTTTTTACATTCATATGGGAAAGATGAAGCTTAATTAAACATTTAGAATTAATGAATTAAAGAAAATTATAACAATAGCCAACACCACCGTTGCCATGTTGTGGCTCCCGCAGCCTGCCTGGCCCAACCCGGGGCCTGCCGCTGCCGCCAGGTGGTGTTTAGACACTAGACCATGTGCCTAGGTAGTTTTTCCTTTCTCTGCAGCTCTACTCCCCCAGCAAGGCTCACCACACCCTTGTTTTGAGAACCTCACTAAGCCCTTGCCAGCATCCAGCCATGAGGGATATGAAAACCCCAGATTTTGATGACCTCCTGGCTGCTTTCTACATCCCGGATCCTACCAGCCTTGATGCCAAGGAGGCCATCCAGACTCCCAGTGAGGAGAATGAGAGTCCCTTGAAATCTTCAGGCATGTGTATAGATGAGAGTGTGTCCTTGTCTCACTCAGGATCAGCCCCAGATGTACCCGCGGTGAGTATCGTTGTCAAGATCACCAGTCGCCAAGAGTCCTTTGAAGCAGAGAAAACCATGTTGCTCCCAGTCTCCTACACAATGGATTTTGGGGCTCAGATCTGCCTCCAGACCCCCACCACTGTGGGAAATTTGATTCCACTTTCATGAATGGAGACAGTGCCAGGAGTTTCACTGGCAAGCTAGAGCCTCCCAAGTTGGAGCCATTACCCACCTTCAACCAGTTCAGCCCATCTCCAGCCCAGAACCTGAGGATCCCATCAAAGATAATGGATGTGGAATAAACTCTAAGCACTCTGACAGTTATTTCCCAGCCCTTCCTGGGTGCGGGGGTGTGGAGAGGCTCTGGCTAAGTTCCCAGTCCCAGAGCTACACATGTTTGATCACTTTTGTAAGAAAGAGCCCAAACCAGAACCCCCGCCTTTAGAGAGCCAGCAGGAACATGAGGGAGGGGGACAGAAGGGGGTGGAGCCTCTCAAAGATCTGGATTCTGGTCAGTTCTTCCGTGAAGCTTTAGAGTTCAATAGTCACTCTAGCAACAGTGCTGGAGAACCCAAGAAGCTTGTCCCAAAGCTTGGTTCTTGCTCTTCTGTCCCACCTAGGCAGCACCTTAAGCCAGCCTATTCCAAGCTATCCTCTTGTGTTGCAGCCCTGGTGTCCCTGCAGGCCAAAAGGGTGGCCAATGTCACCAAAGAGGATCAGCCTGGTCACACAAAGGATCCCTCAGGGCCCATTAAAGAGTGTTCTAAAGGCAGCCCCAAAATGCCCAAGTCACCAAAGAGTCCCCGGAGCCCTCTGGGAGGTCACTAGAAAAACTATCAAGCCACCAGACAGCCCTCGGAGCATCTGCAGTGACAGTAGCAGCAGAGGCTCCTCTTCTGTGGCTGCTAGCTCCCCACCAGCAATTCCCAAAGTCAGAATCAAAACCACCAAGACATCGTCAGGGGAAATTAAACGGACTGTTACAAGGATCTTGCCAGACCCTGATGATCCAAGTAAGTCCCCTGTTGGATCACCTGTAGGGAGCACCATTGTTGAGGTCCCAAGCGAGGTGCCAGGGGAAGAGGGCACAGCCCTGCCTGTGGAGGAGCACTTTCCTGAGGCAGGCACAAGTTCAGGGAGCCCCCAGGGTGACAGGAAAGGGGATGAGAGTGTGACAAGAGCCAGTGACTCATCTCCTTGTGGAAGTTCTGGATCCCAGGTCCCAAAGGGAGCTGGCCCAAGCTCACAGACAAGCAAGAAGCAACAGAGTACAGCACTGCAGGCATCAACCCTGGCTCCTGCTAATCTCTTGCCCAAAGCTATGCGCTTGGCTAACCTGAACCTGGTCCCCCACAGTGTTACCACATCTGTGACTGCCAAGTCCTCAGCACAGAGACAGGGCCAGCCTCAGGTCACACAAATGATGGTGCCCCTGGTCCACCAGGTGAAAAAGGCAGCCCTTCTAATTGTAGAGATCTTTAACAAGGTCCTCCACAGTTCAAACCCCATACCCCTCTATGTGCCAAATCTCAGCCCACCTGCAGACAGCAGAATTCATGTGCAGGTCAGTTGGTATTGCTGTCTGGAGTGTGGAGATGCGTTTGCCTTAGAGAAGGGCCTGTGCCAGCACTACTGCAAGTGGAGCATCCACATTGAGGTGCTGTGCACACTGTGCTCCAAGACGCTGCTCTTCAACAAGTGCAGCCTGCTTACCACCCCCGTGATCACAAGAGCAAGGGGCTTGTCATGCAGTGCTCTCAGCTGCTCGTGAAGCCCATCTCTGTGGATCAGATGTGTCGGCTCCTGTCAACTCCACAGCACCAGCAACCACCCCAGCCCCCTCTTCTTCCCCCAAACCCAGCCTCTCTTCAGGCAGTGTCAGCTCTGCACTTCGAGCCTTGCCACTTTACCCAGACCCGGCGAGGTTCATCTGGGGTGGAACCAAATGTCCTGAATGTCACAAGCCTATGTGGGACTACATGGTCCTGGCTGCACATTTCCAGAGAACAACAGAGGGAACCGAGGGGCTGACATGCCAGGTATGCCAGATGCTGCTGCATAACCAGTGCAGTTTCTGTGCCCACCAGTGGATTCATGCAGATAAGTCCCCCTACTGCTGCCCAGAGTGTGGGGTCCTCTGTCGCTCTGTCTACTTCCAGACTCAAGTAAAGGAGAATTGCCTGCCCGAAAAGTAGGCTACAGGTGCATCCACTTGGTGTCATCCACCTGATCTTGGCCTTACTGAAAAGCCACATCCAGGAACGACACTGCCATGTTTTCCACAAATGTGCATTCTGCCCCATGGCCTTCAAGACTGCCAGCAGTACGATGGACCACAGCTCTACCCAGCACCCCACTCAGACCCACAGACCCTCTCAGCTCATTTATAAGAGCTCCTGTGAAATGATCTTCAACAAGAAGAGGCGCATTCCGCAATATTTTTACCAGAATGTCAGCAAGGCACAGGCTGATATCTTCAAGTGCCCTGAGTGCCCACTCCTGTTCCTTCAGAAGCCAGAGTTGATGCAGCATGTCAAGAGCACCCACAGTGCTCCCCAGAATGTCGATGAGCTATCAAGTCTCCAGTCTGCAGCAGACACATCCTCTAGCCGCCCTGGCTCTCGAGCTCCCATTGAACATCCAGCCACTAGTGTAGCTGCTCAAGGCAGCTCCCTGCCTGCTGGCCATTGGGGCAGGCCAGAAGCCCATCGCAGGGCTGAAGCCAGGCCTCAGATGAGAAGCACTGGTTGGACCTGCCAGGAGTGGGTTCCTGATCAAGAAAGTTATGTGTCCCATGTGAAAAAGAACCATGGTTGGACCCTGAAGCGATACCCCTGTTGGCAGTGTGAACAGTCCTTCCACGTCCCCAGCAGCCTTCGTAAACACATCCACACCAACCACGATACAGTAAAGAATATCTACACTTGTGGATACTGTACCGAGGATAGCCCCAGCTTTCCTCGACCCTCCCTTCTGGAGAGCCACATTAGCCTTATGCATGGTATCAAAAACCCTGATTTGAGCCAGACGTCCAAAGTCAAACCTCCAGGTGGACATTCTCCTCAGGTGAACCATCTAAAAAGACCAATCAGCAGAATGACAGATGGTCCAGGCACCAGCAATGGCACAACTGTCTCATCTACCAAAAGACAGAAGTCCCTATTTCAGTGTGCAAAATGTAGCTTTGCTACAGACTCAGAACTTGAGTTTCAGAGCCACATACCTCAGCACCAGGTGGACAGCTCCACAGCACAGAGTCTCCTCTGTGGCTTATGCTGCACCTCTGCCAGTTCCCTCAGCCGTCACCTGTTCACAGTCCACAAAGTGAGAGACCAGGAGGGAGAGGCAGAAAAGGAGATCATGGAGGTGAAGGTGGAGGCATCTGATCCAGAGGAGTGCTCTAGGGAAGAAGTGCCCATAGAAACTAGAGAGAATGGACTAGAAGAATGTACCAGTGAACCTTTAGGGGCTGACCCAGAGGTGAAGAGATAGCTAGGCCTGGCCCTGGCAGAAAACAGTGCCCAAGATACTTAGAGTCAACCAATGGCCTCTCAGGACCGGGACAGTCATGCTCTATCTCCTCAGGTGTGACAAAAGGCTCTGTAGCTATTGGTCAGGCCATGGCACCTTCCACCTGCAGTGCAGACTGTGGGAAATAAAAGGCTCTGCCCCAGTGTGTGTGGCTGCTGTGCTCTGGAGCACTGTCTTCCCTGAGCTGTGGGTTCTGAATGTCCCCTAGCCCCAGAAAATGTGGGGTCACCCAGGATCCTTCACAGCTCTGAATTTCTTTCTGTTATTTGTGGCTTTGTGCTGCTTCTTGATACACCAATTCTCATTGTGCCTTTCCAACTCCAGGCTACATAGGTGACCCAACCCCAATGCAGTCATCTCAGCTTGCAAGCCCTCAATGGCTGTGCTCTTCTGGGGTCCCTGTCTGCTGCCTTCAGCTGGGGACTCCTTAGAGCTCTATTTTCCTGCAGACACCACATCTCCTTCCTGCTCAGAGCCTGAGAAGGAAAGGAATGAAGGGTGCTGACAGTTCCTCTGGGAGGGCTCTTCGGGCCTTTGCTCACTCTCCCCTCCCTTCCTGTCTTCTCTGATTCTTTTCCCCAGAAACATTCTGAGGAATTCATCTGTCACACTGGCTGACCACGTCTCTGAGGGTGGGAGAAAGGTCAGCACACACGTCTTTGAAACTAAGGGCAGCAGGAGGTATGATCAAGGCAGGCAGGTGCCAAGGGCTAGACCCTCTTCAGGAGCTGTGTCTGGGTCTTCACTCTGTTGTCCAGACAGGTGGGGCTTGGGGCACACAGACATTGGGATATTTGTGTTCTTGCTCCTGTGCCATTAGAGAGACTGCTGCCTCAGGCAGGCCAGCTCCTCCTCCTCTCGGCTACACTCATGCTGCTCGGACTATATTAAAAAAAAAAAAAAAAAAACTTCTTACTGTGCAAAGCAAAACAAAACAATAGCCAACATTTTAGAGCATTTTCCTATCTGTTCTAGTCTTAGTGTTAGGCCATTACAGAGTCAACTCAGGACATCGTCATGCAGAACTGTAGTGAGAGATTGGTCTGCTCACATCTGATTACACATCATTTGTATTTATAGTTGGCCTTCCTTCTACAGTTACCAGAAATAACAGGATCTCAGGATATCAGTCACTACCTTCTGGGTGACCCAACCATCCCCTATGAACACCTCTGTTTCTTCAACATGTGGTGAAACATGTTTCTGACTTGGTCACGTCCTCAGGGCTGATCCCAGCATGGAAATGAAGAACATGCTTTCTTCTCGTGGGAAATGGCTATGAGCTGCCCTCAGCAGAACTGACTTCCTATCTAGGGAATAGGGGAAGAAATCTGTAGCTCATGGGCCAGCTCTCAAAGGGGCAGCTGCTCCTGGCCCGAAGGATGTGTCTGGCAGAGTAGGAACATCATTCTTCCTTTCACTCTGATCTGTACAGCCTCCCCTCCACCACAGGCAGGTACAAACCCTGCTGTGTGCACAGATGAAAACACAAATGCTTGTGAGATGAATGCATGTCCTATTGTTCCTCCCTGACTCAAAGCAAGTTTTGGGCACCTGATGTGGGTACCTGATGGCATCACTGGAATGGTCCTGTTGTCAACGATCTCAAATGAAACTGGCATTTAAAGTCAGCTTTCTAGAGTTGGGAGTATGGTTTCAGTGTTGATCACTTGTTTAGTACATATGAGGCCCTGGATTCTGTCCCTCACACCACAATAAACAAACAAATAAATATATAAATAATAAAAATTAGCTTGTTGAGCTGGGAGTGGTGGCACACGCCTTTAATCCCAGCACTAAGGAAGCAGAGGCAGGCGGATCTCTGTGAATTTAAGGCTGACCTGGTCTGCATAGCAAGTACCAGGAGATTCTATCTCAAAAAGACTTTAAAAAAAAATTGTAGACAAAGGTTTAAAAAAAAAAAAGTCAAGTAAATGCTTGACCAGAAAAGCCTTTTTTGAAGCAGATGAAGATATAAATTACAACAGAGACTCTAACAATTCCAAAATGGAATGTGTCTTCTTTTCGCTGGGACTAAGTAGCTCAGAGGGCCAGCACCTTCTTTTTCCTTGTGCCCCTGTGGAGCCCAGCATAGTTCTTTGCCCATAGTGGCCCTCTATGGCATCAACTCTCCATTAACATATCTAGTCTCCTGCTGGGCACATTTTACCTGGGTACCCATGGAACTTCACCATCTTCACTCCAAGTCCCACTGCAGACCTACAAAAAAATTTCCCCAGACCCTCACGTAAACAGTGACTTTCATATTGAGCTATGACATCAACAGAAGATCAAATCATTGTTATTTTCAGACAGGGAGACAGCACCAGGGAGGTCCTGGGGCCTGACAGGATCTCCTAATTCTGATACTTGCCACAGGCCCACTCTTACTAGACACTTCTAGATCCTCCCAGTTTATCAGGAAAAATAGACTTTTTTTTTCATTCCTTTATTATTATTTTTTTATTTTATGTGTATTCATGTATTGCCTGCATGTAGGTAAGCGCACCCATATCATGCAATGCCTGCGGAGATCAGAAGAGGACGTTGGATCTCCTGGGACTGGAGTTACGGACAGTTGTTAGCTGCCATGTGGGTGCTGTGATTCGAACACAGGTCTTCTGCAAGAACAACCAATGTTCTCAACCATTGAGCCATCTCTCCAGCCCTGGATTTTTTTCATGCTAAGTGCAATGTGGTAATAGGAACTTAAATCCTATCTGCTACATAGTCCAATTCCAGTGATGTGCAGACATCTAGTGCATGAACTAAACTCCCCAGAAAAAAAAAAAAGACATATCTGTGTTAGAGATTATACAGGACCTAAAGACTGAACTTCATGTTTCTGAGAATTTGTAGCCCAGAGTCAAACTGTTAGGCTGTTTTATCTTCTTGTAAGTCATTCATGCCTCACTTTGATGTCTAACGGAACATCCTGTGACCACCAAAACCATTAAAATGTGTTCTTAGCAGACCACTAGCTTCCATCAATCCAAATGCTAAGAATTTCATCAGATAACATCTGAGACCTACAACAGTGTCCCTGCTTTGCCGTAACCCACCTACCCGCCATCCCCACCAAAGTATTTGATAAACGCCTTGACTTACTTTGTTTTGTGACTACAAAAACCTCATGTAACCACTTCATAGTTGAATACATATTTGAGGTAATCTACCTGAACCTGTGTTCCCAGGCCATGGTCACTCACATTTGGCTCCAGAATAAACTATTGTTTAGTCTTTTTGAGGTGAGAGTTGTGTTTCTACGTCAACAAGTGGAAACTCAGCCCAAGATGTTGACAGGCACTGACTGATCCTCAGGTGGGAACCATTCCCTCTAGGTTAGGCAAATTCCCATGAAGTCCAATAAAGTCATGGTACGCAGTCTTTCTCCTTTGCTTCTCGCTGTTTTAAGACCTCAAGGCAAACAAAAAGTGGATAGTGAAGATCATAAGATGAGGCACTCAGTTGGTCATGTGACTTTCAGCAGGCATGCTCTACTACACATCTATCTATTTAGGGGCTTGGACTAGACACTCTCTAAGGGTTGAGGTGGAGAGACTTCCCCTACCTTCCATAATGCTCTCCAGTCCACACCACATCAGTGACTTTCTACTGGAAGCTGGTACAGCAAGAGGAGTGGAAGTTGGCTTCAGGAGGCAATTATTCTGTCCTGGCTACCTTCAAGCCTGACAGTCCCCTGCCCATCTTCTCAGGAGGAAGTAAGTATGGATTCCCTCAGGATCTACTGGGGCATCCTTGCTTCTCAGTCTCTCTGCCTGGAGACCCACCTCGGGCACCACATCCCACAGGATGCGCCCCGCCTTCTTGCAGGAAGCAGGTCTCCCACTGTCAGATGACTGCTCCTGAGCAGCAGACTGTGAAGAACGGCCTGAGGTTTGGAGTCAAGAAGGTCTAGGCTCAATACCAGTCTCATTCTTTTACTCACATTGTGCTCCAGGTTCCCTAAGAACACATCACACGTGTATGTCATGGAGAGTACAAGATGCTATACTGAGGATGTGCAGTGTTCCCAGCCGGGGGCACTGATGGGAGAGAGTAGCCTAGTAGAATGGAGCCAAGAATTGGGGAAGGCAGTTCTTGGAGGGATTGTTGGGACTCCAGTCTCTCTCTCTCTCTCCCTCTCTCTCGCTATCCTTGGCACTGTGACACAGGCAATTTCTTCCAGGATGTATTTCCACTATGATGTACTATCTCACCATAGGCCCAAAGGCAAGAAACTCAGGCAGCCATGGGCTAAATATGAAACCTTGAGCCAAAAGCCTAAGTAAATCCTTCCTTCTTTTAAAAACTATTTTATTTATTTATTTTTAATTTTATTTGGAGAGTTTTTGTGGCAGGGTCTCACTACATAACCCTCGCTGATCTGGAACCTGCTATGTAGGCCAGGCTAGACTCAAACTCACAGGGATCTGCCTGCCTCTGCCTCCAAAGTGCTAGGATTAAAGGTATGTACCACCATGTCCACCGTTTTATTTATTTTTATCTTATGCTTATGAGTGTTTTGCTTACATGTATGTAACTGTACCATATGTGTGCAGTGCCTGCAGAGCCAGAAGAGGGTGTTGGATTCCTTGGAACTAGACTTAAGGACAGTTGTCACCATGTTGGTGCTGGGAACCAAACCCTGGATCCTCTGCAACAGCAGCCAGTGCTCTTAACCACTGAGCCATCTCTTCCAGCCCAAACTCTTCCTTCTTGAAGGCTGATTATCTCAGGTATTTGTCACAGTGCTGGAACACTGACTGACATGCAAAGCACGGTGTGTTTTATTTACCATATGTCAAAAGGCTGCATCCTGTTCACTTACTGGATTAAGTCTCATATTCCCTCCCATTTAACAGTATTCCCTAGAATCTGGTGTAGGGTGATTTGCCTTATTCAAAAAAAGTTAATAATTAACATTATTATTATCATTTATGAGTAATTAGCATGCAAGCCTGTATTCAAATGTGGCATAATTATATAAAAACAAGACACAGAACAGAACCCCACTTGCCCTAAACCAGTGGTAAAATGTGAGGGTGTAGCGCAGGCTACCCCACATGGCAACTTTACATGGCAGCGGCAGAGGAGCAGGCAAGTGAGTGGTGACGCTTCCCATTCCTGAGAACCATGTTTCCCTCCAACATCTATCCAAACCCTGACCCATCTCAGGCCAGCTGAGAAGTATACTCTCTACGGGAATTAAGACAAAATACTCAATTTATTCAGTTGATTTGACCAGTCATGTTGGGCTAAAGTGTTGGGTTTAATTTGCATAATGTAAAAAAGACACTTTAAGTAAGAATATTCACATACTTTACAATGCTAAAAATATATGTATAAGAAAGACTCACATAGGCATTTGGAATAAAACATACACAGTATGCCATTTTAATATACAAATGCTTTAAAGAAAATAGTCTTATTGATTACAAATGTAGATCACCAAGAATTTATAAAAGTTTCCATTTTCTTAAAGTTCACACTTCTCATCCTTTGGGATGTACAGAAATTATGTGGTTTACACAGTTCTATCCACATTTAAAACACGACGTTTTAAATGTTTTAAGCATAGCATGTACAGTACACAGTGTTTCCATAGGAACAGAACAGAAACCGTCACTAGTGGTCTGTTGTCAGGTGGCTCTGAGGGAATTGGCCATTCATAAGACACTAGTGCAGTTTATTGCTACAGTATTAAAGTTCTATTCACCCAAAATACAAGAATTTACTTAGGCTAGAATCTACCCTCCGAGGTTCAAAGACTTGCCATATAATATACACAAATATACACAACACAACTCAACTGAGTTAAATGAAGATCTCATAGTTAAATAAGAACCAAGAACATGAATTTTAGGTTAATATCCTGTGAGTGCTATTTTTAAAAATGTCCAGCAAAGTGCACAGTGGATGGACTCAGTCACCAGAAAAGATTCTTCCCTGAACTCTCCTCTCTTTCTTCCAGTCCCACCACCTGAGAAATGAGAACCTTGAGCCCTGGCATGTGCCAGAGCAGCTGCACAAATGGGGTCCCTGGAGTGATATCCATGTGTCATTGGAGATTCACTGTCCCCTAAAAAAGGGTAAATTTCACCATCCAGAACCAGTGTGGGGTAACCAGTGTGGGGTCTGCAGAGCTAACATCCAGGAAATAAGTGCCGTCTTAGTTTGCCAATGACAAAGCCATCTATCAGCCGTATTCGAGGGTTGGTGGCCCCCGAACAAGGTTGAAGTAGCCAGCCAGTGCTCCGAGGTCTATGTAGAGAGAACGCTGTCTCCGGAGCATCTCAGACTCTTCGGTGCTGCCAGTGCATGAAGAATCTGCAGAGGAAACATGGAAACAGTGAGCTAAATCAACGAGACAGAGACCCAGCAAGGAACAATTATATCTTCCTTCTGCAAAGAAAAAAGCCCCTGGGGCTCACAAGATAGTACCTCAGCTCTGCCTCTATCCCAGGTGGCCTGGCGAGCATCATGGGGTACTTATGGACTATGACACAGATTGAAGAGTTCAAACAGAGGCCGGTGAAGACAAGAAGGTAGGCAGAAATCCTGCTGTTTTTTTTGTTTTTTGTTTTTTCCTAGTAGTTCAGGGTACCCCCCCCCAACACCTCAGACACAAAGAAATGAGACAAGTAGAGAAAGCAAACAGACACTCCAGGCTTGGATTTGGACCTACGTGGATTAAGGATTAAGAATGCCTCCGATTAATGAAAACAGGCCCTTAGAGGCATACTTGGGACTCCAGGGACAAATTCTGACTCTCCTAGGGGAGTGACTCATAGCTGGCAAGATTTCAAACAAAGACCAAGATGCAAAGTGACTGTCGACTCGGTGTTTTCCCTGTGCTTCCATCCATAAGTGAACTATCCAGAACCCTACACCTTACCAACAGCAAGGCTGTCAGTCTTCATTAATAAACGAAATATCTAAAGTCAAATGATATTCTCTATCTCAAAAACATGCCAGTTAGAGGCAATGGCATATTGTATTGCCAATATTTGCACTGAAAACCCGTCAGAATCTGGTGATAAGTGAGCCAGTTAAAAGAATGTTTTCTCAATGTTTTTGCTCAGTTTCCCAAACAGTGACATGTGGCACTCTGGAAGCCATCCCTCATTTTGTTTCCTTGTGAGACAAGGTCTCAATATGCTATGTTGTTGTCCAGGCTGGTCTTGAATTCTTGGACATAAGAAATCCTCCCGGCTTAACCTCCTGAAAAAGATGGTACCACTGTGCCTGACTACTTCCTTTATGTATGTATGTATGCATGTATGTATGTATTTGTGTGTTTGTGTGTGTGTGTGTGTGTGTGTGTGTGTGTGTGTGTGTCTGCTGGGGCTTGAATGTGGGTCTTGTACATGTCAGACAATTGTTCTAACTCTGAACTATATCCACAGCAGTCTTGTTTGTTTTTATGTTTTTGAGACAGGGTCTCCCATAACCCCAGCTGGCCTGGAACTTGTTATATAGACCAGGCTGGCCTTGATCTCACAGAGACCTATCTGCCTGCCTCTACCTCCCTAGTGCTGGGATTAAAGGCGTGCATCATGCCCAGTCAACAGTCTTCTTTTTTTACATTTACTTTGAGACAGTCTCATTAAGCTGCCCAGGATATTCATTCTGTAACCCTGGCAGGCCTTGAACTTGCAGTCCCCTGGCTCTCTAGTAGCTGGGATTACAGATTACAGGCCTGTACCGCCATGTTCAGGTCCTTTTTGAGAGAGGAAGAGAGGAAGAGAGCAAGAGAGGAAGAGGGAGAGGGAGAGTCTCACATCATCCAGGTTGACCTTGAACTTGCTATGCAGCCACTGAACTAACAACCCTCCTTTTTTTTTCTTTTATGAGCTATAGCAGAGATTTGCTGTGGACAGGAGGGAGACCAGACTGGAGGCTCTACAGGCACTCAGCAAGGTGTCCTACCTGCAATGTTTTCAGGAAGCTCCACCTCCTTCCTGCTCTGCAGCCTCTTCCTTTCAAAGAGGGCAGAGTCCAGACTTTGGCAGCGGGGCTGGTCCTCTCTGGGGGGGTTCAGGGCTTCGTGTTTCAGTAGTTCTGCTGCTCTTGGGCGGTGGTTGGGGTTCCTCTCCAGGGCAGCTTCAATCAACTCCCTCATGCCCGGACTGCAGTCCTCAGCAATGTCTTCCAGAGGAGGCGCCTGCTTGTGGATCTGCCAACAAATCAGTTCTCTTAACATGGGTGGAAATAAACCCTCAAAAGAAGAGGCTGAGGAGTGACTGTACCTCACCATGGGATGTATAGTAAACATAGGTCCTGCCCAGACACTGCTTCCCTTCAATTTCCTAGGAGCAGTTAAACCACCTTTGGTTTAATGCTGCCAAGAACACACGCTGTGTTGGAATGCAGTGACAGCTTTCCTGGGGGTCCAGAGGTGGCTGCAGTGACAGGGAGATGCCTACATCTGACTTTGGATAAAAAGGGAGCTGGTGCCTCTACAAGCCAAGTTGGTGCAGAGAGCAAAAGTGTATTTTCTTTTTAAAAAAGACATGCTGTGGGGCATTGTAGTGCATGCCTTTGATCCCAGCACTTGGTAGACAGGTAGGTCAATCTCTGTGAAATCAAGGCCAGCCTGATCTACATAGTAAGTTCCAGGCCAGCTGGGGACAGGGAGACTCTTTATAACAACCAACCAAACAAACAAACAAAAACAAACAAACACATGTGAGATGTTAAAGACTGGAGAGACCGCTCAGCAGTTAAGAGCACTTATTGGTCTTCCAGAGGACCCCAGTTCAATTCCCAGGAACCACGTGGGCTGCTCACAACTCCAGCTCTTGGGAGATCCAACTATGTGGGCATCTGTACCTACACGCACATGCCCACACATAGATACATATACATATCATTAAAAATAAATCTTAAAAAAAATAAATGAAAGACATGTTCAAAAAACATACATGGTCTCCTTGACTGACAGATTTGTAGAACTCTGATGCCACTAAGAGTCATAGCTTTTTATTTTATTATTAGTCATAAAGTATAATGAGATCTCATATAATTTATGTCTAATGCTCACTTAAGTCAGTTTTCATTAAAACAGCCACACTTTCCTTTCAAAAATGGAGGCTCTTTCTTCAGGGGAAGAGCATGGGTCACAATTCTACCATCACCCCATTCCAAAGTGGGTATGCTATATGGGAGGTGGAACTCACCTCCCCCATCCCAACTGACCCTCACTTACTATGTATAGGTAGGAAGGATAGGCAGAGCGAGGGTAGCGCTTCACCCAGGGTGGGGTACCAGTCTGCATGTGGATGAGTGTTGCCCCCAGGCTGTAGATGTCAGCTTTTGTGGAATGGCCCCTACACAGGATCACCTCAGGGCTCATGTAAATCTGAAAAAAAGAAATGGAAAGCACGGTTGGCCTGGCTTTCATCTCCTTTGCCTACGTCATATTTGTCCACGCTCACTTTCAGACAGAGTGCCACCGCTGCCACCTTAAAGCTAAGGAGAATCCTGAGGCATTCTCTTGAATGAGAATGATTTGGATGGAGGTGTCTCCGTGGTGGGATAAAGAACCCCTCCTTCCATAGACTCAACACATACGCAGATCCAGCTGCAAGGTGCCTAGAGCTGAGAATGCACCTTGGACTCCCAGTGACCAGAGCCCCGCAAATACTGATCAGGTATACTCAACCTGTCTATTAAAACAGCAGTTCTTTTCATACTTATATGGAACGACAAATATACTTCTGTCATTTGCCATTTAATTGCCAAACTTCTAGTTATATGCAGGGTCAAAAAGAGACAGAATCCTGTAGGGTATTAACATCAGTGTCTTAGAAGGGAAGAACTTAAAAATAAAGTGTATTTAAAAAAAAATAAAGTGTAAAGCTGAAAAAATTATCTTAAGGAGTAATTCTACCTGCCATGTCTACCAATGACTAAATATCAAATACCACAGCAACAGTGTGTGAACATAGTCTGGGCTATAGAATGAGACCCACCTCAAAAATAACTAAACAAACAAACAAACAAACAATATGTAAGTTCCACCCACAAGTCAATGCTGACTTATGTAGGGTTAGTTTCTTTGAAAATCCATTTCTAAATTTAAAATGTTAAAAGATAAAAGAGCAAGCTCTAGTCACAAAAAATTCTCGATTTATGGCCGTCACTATCCTAATCATTAGTAAAGTTTGAAAATCTTTAATTTGAAAATCCAAGAGCCTCCAAAATCTGAGGCTTTTGAGCACGATGCCACAAGTAGAAAATTCTACATCCAACTTCATGCCACAGTAAAAATGCAGGTGTGTGAATACCATGCAAACTTGTGCTTCAGGCTGTATACAAACTCCATGTGGGTCCCATCCTCAAGGTAGCTCACAAATTAACATCAGCACATAAATATTCCAAAATCAAAAGAAGAAAAGGAAAAAAGAAGTGAAGAAAGAGGGAGGAGTGAAAGGAGGGGTGAGGGGGAAGGAAACTGACGAGAAGAGAGCAGCGCAGAGCATCCAAAATGAAACACTGACCCTGAGCATTTCAGAGAAGATACTCAGTCTGTATTCAGCTTTAAAAGGTTTTTATGCTGTCATGTGAATATGAGGAAAGGGCTAGTGTTCCCAGAATTCATTTCTGAGTAAATAAATAGGAAATTAGCTTACAAAAACTGGGGAAATTGCCTAGTTTCCCCATGATAAGCCTGTTCAGCTCCTTCCCAAAACACTTCCGTGCGGGCTTCCTTCTGTTAACACCCAGGCTGAACTGAGCTCCTTCTCTACCAACTTTCCCTACAGACAATGCACTGTGTGTGAATCTCAAGGTTTTTAAAAATAAATTATTATTTTTATTTTATGTGTATGCATGTTATGCCTGCATGTAGGTAAGCGCACCCATGTCGTGCAATGCCCGAGGCTGTCAGATCCCCTGGAACTGGAGTTATGGACAGTTGTTAGCTGCCATATGGGTGCTGGGATTCGAACCCAGCTTTTCTGCAAGTACAGTCAGTGTTCTTAACCACTGAGCCATCTCTCCAACCCCTGAATCTCAACTTTCTTAATATAATCACACAGTTAAAAAATTAAATGTTCAACTTTGTACCCTATAGTCAACTATGTATTGCATATTTAAAGTTTGCAGAGTGTAGACCTTGTGATAAAACTTCTTACCATAATCAAATAAAATTAAGCGGAAAAAAAATAGTATTGCTCTTGCTGTCAATAGAGGATGCCTGCCCTCTCCCGGGATCCCATACAGAGTAGAACAAAGCAAATTTATATGTGGGTGGTGTTACAGCTCTGTGTGACTGTATGCCTAGCCTGCATTTGGATCTGGAAGTATCCAGGTCAGCCTGGAGGCTGGGTGCAGGCCCCTGGCACACAGCCCAGAGCTTCACAGCTCCGGAGTTCTCACTTCCTCAAGCTCCCCCAAGATCCAGAGGAACCAGATCAGAGCGGTTTTCTTGTTGGCTGCCTGGGAGGCTTGGGGCAGAATTGATGGCACTCTCCCTGAGAGTTCCTCTCCTTCCTGCATGAGCAAAATGCAAGGGGACTTGATGTCAGGGACAAGGCCTGTGCTTCTCAATGTATTTTGTAGCAAGGGAAAGAGACTGTACACATGTGTGTCTGTGTGTGCCTGTGTGCACATGTGGTCATATGTTAACTTACAGAGGTTAATAATAAACTCAGAAGAAAGTTACGAATTATTTTTTTAAATGACCATGCTATCAAAGTGATTCTAGTCTGTCATTTATATTTAGTGTGTTTTTTTCCTGAACCACATAACTAAAAGCCAATAAATACACACCAGATTAACCCTGGATGTGTAATACATGATTACAATAAAATTCTCTCAATATGAATGCTAAAAGCAGGAGAGAGAGAGAGACAGAGACAGAGACAGAGACAGAGACAGAGAGAGAGAGAGAGAGAGAGAGAGAGCAAGAGATCGATCCATAGGCAAGCAGCATTCGTGCTTGTGAGTTATAACTCTGCTGCAGAGATGGAAAACAGTCTTTGGCTTCATGCCAGTCATGTGATCAAATTCTAAAGGAAAGCAAATCTGTGTGTTTGTATGACTCGCTGTACCTTATTTGCTCTTTCAGTGTGAGGGGTGAAAGCAAACTTGCTGAAAAGTTGCATTGGGACTTGGCAACCATTACCACACTTGTCACGATTGAGCTTCAACTTGTAGGCACTATGTAGACAGCACATACAAGATGACTGACAGAGAGTTCACAAGGACAGACATCAGGGCCAGTTTTGCAATTTATACTCTGCATTAGCTGAAAATCCTTCATCTAAATACCATTCAGAACTAGGTGGGGTGGTACATACTCCATAATCCCAATACTCAGGAGGGAGAGGCAGGAGGAACTTGAGTCCATAGACCAGCCTAGGCTATAGTGAGTTTAAGGCTAGCCTGAGATACCCCAAATTCAAACAAAAAAGAAGTCCTACTGAGGACTGAGATTTCTCCACACCAAGCATCCTGGTGGAGAATCCCAGAAGCCCAGCTTTTCTCCAACATTGCATAATATCCAACTTTGACTGCACTGCCAGGAAGCAAAAGGTATTTTTTTTTTTTTTGCTTCTAATACCATAAATAGTTTGTTTCCCAAACTGGCTCCAGGAAAAAGGGCAGAATGTCCCGTATCTGAACTTCTGACCAATGCCAAAATGTGCTGAAACATTTTCCAACGACAATGTTGTAAGTGTTAAGTCTGATCAGACTCTGTGCTGGGCCAAAGCAGGCTTAAGAAGTGGGAACAAACATTCTTTTTAAAAAAAAGTGTCTACAGAGTAGGTATGACCCCAACGCTGAGGTGGATGAGGCAGGAGGGTCGTGAGATCCAGACCAACCTGGGCTGTATGGTGAAACCTGGGCACAACAAATCAAAATAAAGTGAATCCACAGATTTCTCTTCTAATGTTATTCTGTCCAAAGACAGATAAATGACAGATGCTCATTCAAATAAATTCCAGAAACCATATAAAGAACATGAGTTTAAAAGGGGTTTCTTCGGCTTCTCCAGAGAGTCCTGCTTTGAGAATTAAGGAAAGGAGTACAGAATCTTGGTTTTTAAAGAGTGTGATTTTTTTTTCTTTTGTTGCTATTCAGTTCAGATCAATACATAAAAGTAGCTACTAATAGCTGTCATCTGAACACCAAGACTGACCAGGCAACCTGAGCACAGACAGCCAATCCCTCTCTCCACTCCCTGATGTCATTTCTATCAGAAGAAGGGAGTAGGCATAGGAGGCTCAGGGTTTCTGCTGGTGGATAGGGTCAGGGAGGTGGCATTTTCTTCCCAGTTACATCTACTCTGTGCCCACAGTAACCTACTGCAAACTCTGCTGTTTGCCTTCCATAACCAGGCAAATTTCAAAGAATTGTCTCGGGGGGAGGGGAGGAAGGGGGGCGGAGGCTTATCACATAACTATGAACTTCACTCTCTTGTGCACAATAGAGCGACTGTGGATGGCAATGACACATGGCCCATCACAAAACTAGAAGAAGCCCTCTGGAACACTTTTATCATCAAATAGTGATATATGTGAGGGGAGACTGATGCATCTAACATGATTATTCAATGTATTTTAACATCACGTGGTACTCATTCATATATACAACTTTTGTGTATTATCTATTTTTGCGTGTTTATTTAAGAAACCATACAATGTTAAAATAATTTTGTAAATGTCCACAATGAATTTATTAGTTAAAACAGATACTATGAGAGTAGAGAGCCCTGAAGCCCTGCCAAGGGCACCAGGCTCACTCCTGCCATGATGCCATGACAGCCTGTCCCACGCAGATACTCAACGGATGCTTGCTAAATGATTAACCATTCAGCCTGGCAGGTTACATACGAGCATCCAGAAGGGCACAACCCAGAAGTTCACTTAGACTCAGGAAAAGGTTTTTTGGGTTTTGTTTGGCTTTTAATTCACAGGTGAGTTAAATATTATCACTATGACTTCAAAAAATATATTTGTGTTCATGACTTCAGACTTACTACACTGTCTCTGGGATGAAAGATGAGTAGGCCTCAGTGGTCAATCCTCTGTAAATATTAATGGTCAGGATAGTAAAGACAGTAACTGAACTAAAACTTAAGAGATTTTGTCATATTAGTTCAATATTTAAAATATTTTATCATGGGGCTGGAGAGATGGCTCAGAGGTTAAAAGCACCAATTGCTCTTGCAGAGGACCCAGGTTCGATTCCCAGCACCCACATGGCAGCTACGAACCGTCCTTAACTCCAGTTCCAGGAGAATCCGAAGCCCTCTTCTGACCTCTATGGCACTCCATGACACAGGTGCCCTCACATACATGCAGGCAATACACTCATACACATAACATAAATAAGTGTACTGCCTGCACCCGTGTCATGCATGCACACAGAAGTCAGAAGAGGGCATTGGAGCTCCTGGAGACTGGAGTTATAGACAGTTGTTAGCTGCCATGTGGGTGCTGAGAACCGAACCTGGGTCCTCTGCAAGAGCAGCCAGTGCTCTAAACTGTTGAGTCATCTCTCCAGCCCCTAGTTCAATATTTTAATAATAAATTAACTACGTTGAAAAATTACCCAGAGTTTAGGGCTCAAAATCCTTATTTTCTAAGGGATCTGTTGGTAGCTGAGTTTTAGGCGCTTTATTTTTAATCTCTGCAAGTTTATTACCTTACTATAAAACAGAGTAACTGCAACCATCATCTCTGTTAGAATAATGCTATTTACCAACAATATAGTTATAAGAATCAAGTAATTCATTTAAACTACTAAGCTTACTATAAAGTGGACTATAATTCTATAATTGTTTATAAAGATTACTTATCTGAGAAGTCTGGGTCTGGAAACATTTTGGATTTTGGAGCTTTTTATATTTTGGAATATTTGCACACAAATCTGGATTTTGAAAATCTTTTGGGAAGGTTGTACACAATGTGTGTGTGTGTGTGTGTGTGTGTGTGTGTGTGTGTGTGTGTGTCACAGCACACATGAAGAAGTCCGAGGACCATCTTGGAACAGGTCTTCACCTCACCTTGTCTGAGACAGGACCTCTTGTTCGCCTCGGCTTATTCTAAGGCTAGCTAATGTGTGAGCTTTGCCTCTCTCTGCCTCCCATCTCATCATAGTAGGTAGCTCTGGGCTCATCAAACGTGGCTTTATGTGGGTGCCAGAGATATGATCTCAGGTCCTCAAGCTTATACAGCAAGCTCTTTACACGTGAGCCATCACTCCATCTCTCAGATATCTAGATTTGGGGATGGAGCTCAACTGGTCATCATTTTAGCACTGGGTAGTTCCTAAGTGTTTTGTATTACATATATAAACATAGTAATAGATAATGTCTATAAATATAATCATATGTTAAACATTATCATTTATTATAGCAAAAGGAAAAGCTAAGGAGTAAAAAAGTGCTAAACTTACTACTTGGCACAAAGCAAGTACTCAATTTGTTCTGACACCAGCAGTGACTTAATGTAATCATTCAGCCCTTCCCTTGCTCTTTGGCGCTACACTGCTAGATTATCATTTTTATTCTTAACAAGATTCTAACAATTTTCATACCAATATAATTACCTCTGTTCCTCGGAGGTCCTTTGGAAAATAGATATCTTCAGTCATTTGAACACTGAGGCCAAAATCCACCAAAACAGCTTTTGTAGACATAAAAACAATATTGCTAGCTACAATGAGAAAGTTTTAACAGGTGTTAATATAGCCGAACATAATATAGAAGCATCATGTGAAACACGAGCCCCAATCAGAACAGCCTGAAATGCTTCTGCTAAGAAGATAGATGCAGTCTATTCAAAAGGAGAGGAATGTTGGAGAGGTCAGGTGAAAATCACCTCAGACCTGTCAAGAACCTGGCCAAACCATTAGGAAAGCTCAAGGTTTGAGTTTTACCATTCTAAGGTAAAAGCATATACATCTAAGCTAGTCTTCTTTTTAAAAAAAAGTAAAGTAATTTTTTCCAATTAAATTTGTGCTTGTCTAATTTAGTACTGGGTATTAAAGGTTTATAGTGGCCTATTTCTATACCATGTCTGAATTCTAACAAATAGTAAATATAGTTAAATAGTAAAAAATAGCTTATTTAATGAATTGGCAAATTAGGGTTCAGAATTAAGAGTATATATTGTACTCCAAAGTATATGCCTATATGTATGCATTAAGTAAATTATCTTTTTGGTGCTGGGGACTGAACCCAGGGTCTTGGACATGGCAAAAAGGGGCTCTACCACTGGGCCATACTTTCAGGCCTGCATTGCTGGCTGTATTTTTTTTAAATGTGTATGTGTGTTTTGCCTGCATGCATGTAGGTATACCATGTGTGCAGTGTCCTTAGAGGTCAGAAGAGAGCATCCAATGACACCCTGGAACGGAAGTTGCGTGTGGGTGCTGGGAACCAAACCCAGGTCCTCTGCAAGAGCAGCCAGGACTCTTAACAACTGAGCCATCTCTCCAGGCCCCCTGCATTAATGTTTTTAAAGCATTGCTACAAGAACACAGGCAGTACACCTCCTACATATGTAGCTATAACCTTTGTACCAATGTTCCTCATCCTTCCTTCCAACTTCTGATCATTCTTAGCAATCATTCTTGATTCTAAGACCTCTCTCAGGAGCATAAAAAAGGAAGGTGAGCTGTGTTTGCCAGGAGCTGTCTTTGAGTTGAAGGATCCCATTCACTTCCCATCTTGTGAGTCTCATTCAGCCAAAACAAGACAGACCCCACACTACTCACGCTTAATATCATGATGGATCACTTTCTTGGAGTGCAGAAAATCAAGTCCCTTGAGAACATGCTTTGTCACCCAAATGATTTCAAATTCTCTCATGGGCCCACAGCTCTCCAACTTCTCTAGAACAGATCCTCCCTCGCCTGCTTCCATGAAGAGATGAACAGTGTTGCCCCACAGGACAGCACCATATAATTCAGCAATGTTCTCATGCCGGAAACAAGCCTGGATCTCCACATCAGATGGCTTAAACTGATCAACAGGGATCTAGAACACAAAATATGAGGAAGGTTTTAAACAACTTCAGGATGATGAAAAAACAAACAGATTAACCCACAAACTAGAAAGCAAATGGATACACTGAAGCACATTTGGCCTGTATGACAGTGGATGTGGCAAGAGTTTCCTACCACCAATACATGTGATCTCCATGACCCCTAGGCTTTAAACTGTATTTTTCAATATTCCAACTTGTTGTGTTGCAATATGAAGTCACTGGTTCTTTACCTTATACTCTAGGAATGTCTTTAAAATATGACCTCATCACCTTATACATCCCGTAAAAAACAGACTGATATTAAAAAGAAGTGTGATAAGTGTGATAAGGGGAGAGTTTGCAGTATGGGGAGATTTGAAAATGTCTCCAAAATACTGTGTTGGGGCAAAAAACAAAATATAGGGGTCCGGGTCCATATATTATGGGCTCAAATATAATTTAAAATATTATATGCACATATTTGGGAAAATAGGAAGCTGCTAAATGTGGCTGTCTAGAGGAAGGGGGCCTCACACAGGAGCCTACATCCTTTAGAGCCTGTCTGGGGTTTTAAATCATATATATGATTTTCTTTCTTAAGAAAAATAGCTCAAATATTAAACATAACAAGTACTACAAAGACAACAAACCTATTAAGCCACTTTCCCATGTTTTTGGTAGTAAAATTAAAAAACAGAGCACCATGGCTGATTTTTATAAAATACCTCCAGTTAGTTTACAATTTGGAACTGTACCCTCTGTATATAAGCTTCAAATGGCTCACTGTTTGCCTTTTAAGAATAGATACCTGAGTGAATGTTAATGAAAGAATAAATGAAGACAACATAGTGTTGCTCTTGTGATTATTATGAGAGACTGAAAGATATTTAGCAACT
The DNA here is from genome assembly GCF_000622305.1 of Nannospalax galili. Classification (NCBI taxonomy): domain Eukaryota; kingdom Metazoa; phylum Chordata; class Mammalia; order Rodentia; family Spalacidae; genus Nannospalax; species Nannospalax galili. Next base: position 2,579,279 of record NW_008353342.1, read on the forward strand.
ATTTTTTACTTTACTTTTTTCTAAACCGAAAGTGTTAAGGCTGAGAATGTACCCAATGATACAGCACTTGCTTAACATGAGTGAGGTCCTGGTTTTGACTCTTAGCAACACAAAAGAATAAAAGTGAATATTTTACTTTATCACATTTTAAAATGGTTTTAAATTCAATGAATCATCAGCTGAACCTAAAAATGTGATCCCCACTAAAATAAAGATACTGAATTCCATCAAGAATCCTCCCAATTTCTCCCAGTCACTGTTTCACAAAGGCCCCCAACACCCCAACATCTGGTAGATTGATTTGTGGTCCTGTTTTATTCTTTATATAAATGCCATCTCATACGATAGCTCTTATTTTGTGTCTGGATGTTTGTGTTCCAGATAATGGTTCTGAGATGTGTCCACACTGCTACAACTGTAAACAACACATTCTCTTTATGGTCCTGTGTTCCAGAGCATAAACATTGCACCTGTCAGCATCTGGAAAGTTACCAGTGTGGTACTCCGGTAAACAGTGCTGAAATGAACAGCCTTCGCTTTTGGTGACCACACAGACATGCCTCTGTTGGGTGTAACTAAGCAGTGGAGTTACTGGGTAGCTCAGGATAGGCACATTCTCAGTGGCCATGGGCTTCTGAAGTGACAGTTCTGTGGTAGTTATTGCTTAATAAAAGATGGGGGTCTCCTCAGCAATCAGTACATTTGAATTCAGCTCTGTAAATCTGTAGTCTGGCGATATCAGCCTTTCAGGTCTCTGTTGCCTGCCGTGGACCCTTCCCTGGTGGATAGGAACTGCATGCAGATCTGCTTTTCCATCTCAGGCAAGCTCCCCTCCACTGGGAAGAAAGGTGATATTGTCCAAGCTATTACTAAACACACCAATATGCTCCTTTAGTGGACAAGGCACCTAAGCACAGACAGGAGTTGAATGGCTCCAGGTAGCAAGCAACTCCAGAAACAACAAATACTTTGGGGCAAGACGCCCTTAAGTAAGATGCATTGGAAGGGTAGAACCCTGGATCAGTGCAAATAACTAAAAACCAGAGAGTTGGACACACTGCATGAACATACATACCAGTTTACATGCCATTCTGCTCTTGGTCTTTATGTCCTGTGCTAAGTACACTTTTCCAAAGGCCCCCCGAGGAATGAAATCAGAGCCAATGTTCCTGTAAGTCAGCTTCCAAGGTATGAGGAGAACATCTGAGTCGATTTGGTAGCGTCCATTCTGGGGAGTGATTACCTGTGAGGAAATACAGAGGCTGGAGGGTGAGGCTCTCTGCAGTCCTTCACTAAGACCCACTCAAGAGAAGCTATTCCAGAAGCATTCCTACATACAGCACTTAAATGCAATGGCACTGAGTGTAATCCTGACATTATAGTCTATATTTAGAACTTGAGCAAGACAGAGAAAGCCTGTAGCAGACACAGGTCGCTGGTCCAACCTGCTCGTATCTCCAAATCCTTGTGAGTAATGAGTGGCTGAACAGAAGTTTGAAATAGAAGTTTTATCTAAGGAGGCTGACTACTGTGAGCCAAAGACTGAAAATAAAGGCTCCCCCGCACCTGCAGGTTGACTTGTTTCTATTAAAACGTGCTAACCTGTTTGTCTGCATAGCTATTACTCATGCATGATGCATACAAAGAGAGCATGGAAATTAACCGGGCCTCAAGGATCATGGAAACCAGCGTGTGATGCCAGAACTGTGAGTTGACAGTGCTACATAAATAAGGGCAGAGCTATTTCACTTTGGCTTCGTCACTTAATTTTACTGTGCCCAATGTGTGCCTGTGATGGGTTTAGTACTGAGGAGGCAGCGATGAGCAAGAGACAGGTGATTCTTGACCTCTAGGGACCCATGGGTAAGTAAACCCTTGGAACCAGGTCTTTCAGAACTAGTGGACTCAGGTGGGGGTGTAACTCAGCAGCAGGGTGCCTGCCTAGCCTGCACAAGTTCCTGGGTTTGACTTCCAGCATGGCATAAATAAACAAGAAACAAAAAGCTCTTCAACTCCAAGAAAAAAAAAAAAACACCAAGAAAACAAAACTAGTCAGTCAACTAAAAAATTATGAGTTGTACCCCAACAGTAATGCAGGATCAAAGGATACCCCCTGAAGCCCAGATTGAGGGAGCACTCCAGAAATCCCAGCACTGGGGAGGCTGAGGCAGGAGAATGGTGAGTGCCTGGCCAGCCAGCACTACATAGCAGGTCTGTCTCAAAAACAACAAACAAACAAATAATGAAAAGCAAGAAGCATCATTCAAATGAAAGCTAGCACGACTCATGGGAAATATGATCTGGAGCACATGCTTTAAAAAATGTCTAAAGTTCTTTCGCAGGATAGTCTTCCCAATGCCAGTTGTTTCCTTGTGTGCAATTAGCAATTTTATAACTTGTGGTATCAATTCAGGACTTCTGCTATGAAAGGGCACCAAGCTAGCTCAAGAGCTGAAGAGAATGTGGAAACCCCCAAGCCCAGCCACGGGAGAACGAGTGCCTGACCCCATTGCAGGCGCCTGGCCTTCCACTTGCCTTTCCCAGCATGAGGCGGGTAACCAAAGGGCTGTTTGCTCAGCCTTCGTCATTGCTAATTTTAGCTCCACAGCCCACAAACATGTGCTCATTCTTAGTCAGGGAAGGAAGTGGAGAGCAACCTAACACTTGGAAATGCAAAATTCACTAAATTTAAAAGTTAAATCTTAACTAGGCGCTCCTACTGTGGGGGACCTTGTACAGGTCCCTCCAAGGAATACAAAGATCTTGCTCTTGCCGCCTTTGAAATATGATGCGCCCCTCTCCAAATAAATGTCACCTGTAGTCACTGTAGGCTCCTTCCACAGCAAGAAGCAGATAACACAATGGTGGACTCGTCCACCCTTAGACAGGGACAGGACCCTCGGCAACACCTGTTTGGTGGCCCCTTTCTTGTAGTTAAATAATAAAAAACTCATTTCACAAGCATCCTCCAGTTAACCATTTCAGGGTTTAATGCATCTTCATGAAAGTTTGGCCTTCAACCAAACCAAATGTGCCATAACCCAGTTTCACCTTCTTATTGTCTCCAAGAAGACAGAGGATGTTAACAACTGCCATACCAAGGGCTAATAATGGACCAGGTGCTGTGCTGGTGTTTTGTATTACTTCATGGAAGTCTACAGTGATCCTGAGCTAGGTACTAGTTTTATTGACATTTCAAGATGTAAAGCAACTTGCTCATTGGTACCAGAATTAGGATTCACACTCAGGTCTGTCCAACCACAAACCTTTTGTTTTCCAGAAGGTTATAATAAAATCCAGCTAGGATGCAGACCCAGTTCTTTGAAGTTTCTGCACCTACTTGATGAGGCCCAATTCCTGACCAGTGTGCAGTTAGCAAAGTTCCTGGATTGTTCCCTACCACTAGACTTTTATTTGGGTTTGGCATGCTTTATTTATCATTAATTGTCTCCTTTCTAGGGTCCCTTTTAAACAATCTTGCAGAACCTATGCTGTTTATGTCTACCAATTATTTAACTTACCAAAGTCACTTTCAAGTGCAGATACTAGACATGCTTTCTAGTTCCTCTTCCAGATTTCTAGAATTTCTGATAAACAATACTGGGCCAGGGGCAGGTACTTGAGAAAACTTCTCAGGTATTTTATGCAGTAAACTGTGTGATTGTGTGATATGGTTCCTATGATGTAGATGTGATCTTGGGCCACATCCTTAGAAACAGATTATCTAGAACAAAGGCAAAGCTGGGTCTCTCTCACCCTGCCAGTTAGGTAAGTGGACCTCCACATTCAAAGACTAGGTTTTTAAGTCAGGTGGCAAGAGTTTCTGTTTTGTAAACAAACTATACACCAGGCACTTAAATTCAGAATACTCGGCCATCACCACTATTCATCATGTAGGCATTTTAGTGCAGGGGGAGCAAAAAGTAAAACCAGATCTAAGAATAGGAAATCAGGTGGATTTTGCTTGTATATAAGGAAGAACCTTCTTAGAACCATAATTTTGACAAATCTGGAACTGAAGGCATTGTGTGATAAGTTCCTCCTAATAGGTTTGGAAGCAGAGACCAAATGCTCCACCCATTATTAAAAATGGTATGATTCAGGGGGGAGGGAGGCTATGGGAGGGTGCTACCTGGGAAGTGGGTATATAAAAAAAATAAATAAAAAATTCTTCAAAGCATAAAAATTTCCTCCTTAATAATTAGTAGATGTGAAAAACATTACTACTGAAATCTACCTGATGACCTTATATCCATGCTCAGATGCCAAGGAGCTCAGAAAGTAACTAGTAACTATAATAATCAGATATATAGAGATTAGAAACGCGTGTGAAAGCATCTTAGTGTCAATTGCATTGAAAATGAATTTTTCTGTATGAAACTGTATTTTAATAATGAAATGGAGATCTTTTTTGAAGTTTAAAACTTCATTTAATTTTATGTCTTATAGGGTTTATACGGAGTACAATATTGTATAACTGTATTAATTCAACTGTAAACCTAAAAATTTACAGCCAATTTTGAAAGAGAAACATCTTAGCTCTGGAAATTGTTATCGAATATGTCAATGCTATTGTAATGAAATGCCTCTTCTAATTATATGGTTATTAAATAAATAATTTTTAAAAAATGGTATGATTCAAAAGTCAGGCAGAGAGCTGGGCTCTTCGACTCTGGGAAGCCCTGACTCCATGATTGAGCCCCAAGCAATATCAGCATGTGACACCAGTATCTGTGAGTGAATCCTTTGGGGACATTGAGATTCACTAACCACCACCAAAGCCGAGTGCTTGGGACCCATTTTTGGATGATTTAGCTCCAGATCAGGTTATAAATAACTTTACAGTCTGACCCAAAGCAGTTTCTATATTAATGGCTTAAAGTTACTTCCTTGAGTCTTGCTGGATGCTGGTGCAACTTCAACATATATTATTTTTAGGAAAACAACACTCACATACATACACACCCAAGGAGTACCACCCAACATGCCCATGCTTTGGGATATTGTTCTAATACCTGGTTCTCCACCCTGTCTAATTAACTCTGTAGCACTGCGGTTGTTGGCTACCTGAACACACCAGGTGTCTATGTCCCTGGGCCTTTGCACATGTTGTTCCTTCACCTGAAATTCTCTTTACTTCATCTGGCTGACTCCAACTCAATGTTCCCACCTCGACATAGATACCAATTTTTCTTGGCGACCTGGGTCAACATTATCCTTTCCCCTTCCCCACACTCATGGGTGTGAGACATCTTGTCTGAGCATTTCCCACAGCCATCAGGGCAGAGATACACTATAGCTGCCTGTTCATCAGCCTCTTGCACACGCCAGGCAGCAAGCTCCATGGGGCACAGACTTTTCAGAACTCTATCTAGTACCTTGAATAGCCTCCTATGTACTGTGGATGTCTCAGATATGTCTAGGAAATCAACAGGTGAATATTTAAATAAAGGTTTCCATCCCTATGTGGATAGCCTTTACAGGTGGATTTTACTGTGGAACGATTCTAGCTGGTAGCTAGTTTTCTAATACAGAGAGGCAGAGAACAGCAAAGAAAGACAGGTGTATAGCTTTGCTACAGGAGTAGCTGGAGGATAAGGTGAGATAGGTCTTGACTAGAGGATGGTCAAGGATGCTAAAAGCAAGCTCTGCACGTTATCGTTGCATTTCAGATTGGCAATCACCAGAAACAAGTCCCAGTGTGGAGACAATAAGTGTGAGGCACAGAGCTGTGACAGATTACCTACCACCAGCTGTAGAGAGGAGGTTCATCTTTAATGTCAGTAACAGGAAAATCAGTCACAATCCCCAGATCCACAGACCTTTGACCCAATAAGGACACTTATTGTCCAGACACTTGTGGGCAGTAATTCCATTCTGCCTTTTGGTGTTTTTGCTTTGTATTTTTATATTCTTAAGCAGCTTTAAAAAATAAAATTATTTTTCAGGTTTTCAAGATGCCTCCCTTTGTGGTATTTCTGATTCTTCAGTTTTCCTTTTCCTTTGGATTTATTTCTGGAGCTGCGGCTCCTTGGCAGGGAAAGCCACTTCACTCTTGCCTTTTGCCAGTCAAGTGTGTACTTCCTTTTAATGGCTTAGCTTCACCCTTTCTACATTAGCTGTTTTGGTTCTACTCCTAAATAACAGCAAAAAGAAAAAAAAAAAAAACCCTATTCTTTCTGGTATTCTTGTGTGCATGGCCCAATGGTCCCTCTCTCCTCAACGAGGGGCAAACACACCACAGCATGTCTTCATTTAACAAATATGTAAAAATGAAAAAAATACAACAAACTGCATTTGCCACTATTTTGAACCACAGTTCTCTAGTTCTACTTTAGTCAAGAAAATCAGGTAAGGCCCCTACTTCAAATGATCACTTCCTACTTATAAAAGGAAGTCATATCTAAAGACAACGCATTTAGTCCACTGTTAAATGCAGCATGCTGTGCCCACACCAAAGGAAGTCATGCCACAATGAAAAACATAAGCTTGCTTCACAATAAGCCAAATACAACTAACCTGGCACAAAACACTATATAGCTGACCTAAATTACTGTGTTGTTTTTCATTAAATGAATGTGGGATGGATGCAAAATAATAATAATAATAATAATAATAATAATAATAATAATGTCCTTTGTCCCGACTCTGGCCCATTCCCCAGAAGTTCCCCATCTACCTGCCACAGTCCACACACCAAAGAAAGGGAGCCACTTTATCAACATGCATATCTGCAACTTACCACCTACTCTTTTGCAAAGTGTTCAACTTACAAAATTAAATCACCTTTTAACCAGGGCCCATGTGTTCACTTCTGACATACTAAGGGGCTGACAGATGCCAGGCACACCTAAACACACCACCTGATGTGATCCACTACTGTGGCAACAAAGACTTGTCACACTATTTTGGATTCTCTGCATACTCTGGATGACTAAGCAAATACATCACTCGTTGTTCACTGCCACTTCAAGAGAGTGAATCTGTGGCTAGCTATGTCCCACCTACAGACTACATTTTTACGAGAACTGGATTTAGACCAAACTGATGAGAAGCAGTGAACAATTTGGCCTTCAAAAATATTAAGACAAAGTGTTTATTGGACTCTCAGCTGATGGACTCCCATTAAGCCTTTTTCTTTTGAGTAAATCATCAGAGAGTCTTTTAGTGAACTGTTAAATTAAAATACATCCTTGGAGCTAGAGAGATGACTCAGTGGTTAAGAGCATTGGCTGCTCTTGCAGAGGACCCAGGTTCGAATCCCAGCACCCACAGGGCAGTTAACAACCATCCATGATTCCAGTTCCATGGGACCCGAAGCCCTCTTTTGACCTTACACACAGGCAGGCAATATACTCAAACACATAAAATAAAAATAATAAAATACATTCTTAAGGGCTGGAGGTGCAGCTCAGCAGTTCAGTGTTTGACTTCATGTGCAAGGCCCTGGTTTCCATCCCTAGCTCTGAGAAAACAAAATATATCCATGATTACCTCTTTGTAGAATTACCGCTAAATTATAATCAAGCCTCTTTGATAGGGAACTTTTTGTGATTCTTACCAATATTTACATTTTTTAAAACTTGTATCTGGCAGCCAGACTAAGCCAACTTCAACGCCATTCTGCATTAAATGAAGCCAAAAGCTGACCACACAGCACTCAACTGATCAGAAAAAACATACCATATTTAATAAAATTCCAGATTCTTGTGGTTGATGTCCATAAATATGCTTTGCAGTATTGGATATATGGTTTGCAAAGGCAAGCAGGTCCTCCACAGTCCCATATCTGACAGACGAGAGCCATGGCACCTCCTGGCCACTCCGATGTAGCGACTCTGATCGCTCCTTGTTTTGAATGCTGTCCGGACACATGGTCATCAGACTGGGCTTGTACACTGCTGGCTCTTCACTTGCATAAAAGTTTTCCATTATGTCTATGACATCTGACATGTTTAAATGCTTAATTAATAAATCAATATCTTCTTTCTCATCACTTCCGGTGCTCATGTACTCCATCACTGTGGTCCCTGCTGGAGTCTACAAAAGAGAACACAAACTTCATCTGCTATCATGTATTTGCATTGGAGACCAATCTCCAATCCAAGGTCCTGCTTCTTTGCACCTCTGTTTATAAGGGTTCTCCAGCCACAGTGTGTGTGAATTTAAGTGGACAGTGCCAAATTCTAAGGGACCTTGGATAATCTTTAGCCCAACTCACTTTGCAGGAGGAAACTTGAGATGTAGAGAGCTTAGGAGTTACTCACTGTGGCATCAGCTTTAGCTACTCAAAACAAACTTTCACTAACCAGAAACCAAGGAAAGAGTAGCTCACGAAGCTCTAGAGGCTCCTGCTCTTTACAGCTTCCAGTCTTGCACAACTTCGGTGTTCCCCAAAGGAGTATGCCCCTGCAAGATAGCTCAGTGTGCCTTTTAGGCCTCTTGGTGACTTGAGGGAAAAAAAAAGAACTACTTGACTAAAATTCAGGAACTAACTTGGCAAATAAAATGCAGGCCCCAAGAGAGCACAAAGCACATAGAACGGGCTTTAAGAGAAGCAAATGGGATAGTGAGAGGTTAAGTTTCTGGAAAAATTCCGATGTGAATAAATCAAAGAGCTCTTTGGAAGGGGGCAGGAGCCTGGGATCCTAGATGTGTCAATGATAAATAAGGATGAGAGAGGTGATTCACTGACCTGTGAGTCACCAGTCCCCTCCTGAGACCTGAATTCTTTGATAGTACAAAGCACACATCTCCAGGGAACACCTCGATCAACCAACCTGTAGAAGTTATGATAGCAGAAATAGGCCAGGAAAGCCAAGTCTATTATAAGCAAGCCACAGGTTAAGACCAACTAACTACACTAGCCCAAGTTCTACTTCAGGTCCTCCACACAATCAGATGCCACATTTAGGGAACTGTAGATGACAAAAAGAGGGTAACACAAGGATAAAAAGTGACATAGTTCCTCTGGGTCTTAACACAACTCAGCCCATTACAAAGGAGAAAAAGATAAGAACATCTAAGAGATCTCAAAGCATCAAAGCATCTAAGAGAACTTCAAAGCCTGTCTAACTTAAACCAGCCTGCTCTAGAAAGCACAGCCGATCTGAATGATACTTCAGGTTCTTAAAGGCATAGGCGCTGTGGCACATATGTGTAACTACAGAGCAGGGGATGTAAAGATAGGTCCCTGGAGCTCATTGTTCAGCCAGTATAGCCAAATCCATGAGCTCCAGGTTCAGTAAAAGAACCTTTCTCAAAAAAAAATAAGGTAAGAAGGTAGATACTCAATGTCAGCCTCTGGCCTCCACACTCACAGACACATACATGCACTGTGCACATGTACCTGCATGACATGTATACACACAGGAACATGCACATACACATATACTACACACACACACAAACACACACACCTACACACACACACACACAAACACACACACACACACACAGAGTAACAAAATAACACTGCCATGCACCTGGGTCAACATGGAGCTTCAAGGTTCCAGGAAGCACTCCACCATAGGACCACCTGCATACATGACCCAGTCATCTGCTTCTGAGTGCAATTCAGTTGACAAAACTCCCACATCACCCGGTGTCCTTGTTAACTTACTTGAGGGACACTTTCTGATGACAAAGTGTGTGTGAGGAAAGCAGTATAGCATTCATCCTGCATTCAAATATTTTTCTGATTAAAGCCTAATCTCATTACCTCCTTTCTGCCTATGTGATATTGAGCAAGTACCTTAAGCTCTTGTGCCTCAACTTCCCCTAGCTGCAAGGTAGAAGCATTAAAACCAGCACCTACCTTCCAAAGGGATTAGAAGGATTAAAGAAATTCATGTGTACAAGGTGCCTTGTTAGTTTCTGGTGCATAGTAAGTAAGCCATCCCAAGCACTAAGTTGTGGACCTGGCTTGGCAGATATTTTATCAGACTCCTTTCTCTTTTGCAAGGAGAGATTTGTCTTAGCTACAATCAGGCAGGATGTCTACCTATTCCCCAGACTTCTCAAAAAGCTTTCAAAGACTGTGTCTAAATACACACACACACACACACACACCATAAAGTACGTTGATGTTTGTCACCACACCTAAATCTAGACAAAGAGCTAGACATGCTTCTTCAGACATCTGGTACCTCTTTGAGGAAGACTGTGATTCAAGTTCCCACCAGTAGGGAGCTTCTTAAGCAGATAGAGAACCTCAGTTTCACAAAGCCATTTAGTTGTAGTTTCTGCAACTGTAGAATTTACTAGGAAAACAGAAGTTAAAAACAGTCAACTTCAGGGTAACTACTGGCTAAAGAGACCCAAGGCTCCCAAATTGACTTATCAAATAGATGACTTGACAGAAAATAAAGTTCATGACTCAAGAAAGAGGAAAAAGTCAAAACTGTTCAAATTCACTGTACTGGTGGTCTAAGAGAAAAGAGACCAGTTTGAGTTTTTAATCCTGCAGAAAGTCTACAGCAAAATATCTAAATTTTTTATAGGCATTAATTAAAGTCTGAGAAATACACACACACACACACACACACACACACACACACACACACTCCTCCTTGGCTATGGCTATTTGCAGACTAGGGGGAGCGGGAAAGATGGAGGAACAGGAACAAGCTGGAACAGGGAGGTGAAGTGTGTGACACACTGATGCTCTGCAGAACTTGCTCCATTCCTAAGCTACACAGGCTCCCGGCACACAAATCTGCTACCTAGCACCCAGCTGTCCAACAGCCTCCTAGACAGTCCTGTGTAAAGGCTCAGCCCCTCCCTGCCTCAACTAAACAATTAAACTTCAAAATTAGCTTTGAATTATTTCGGAGAGCATTCATAAAGTCAAGAGGAAACAAATTCCTAAATATGAACGTAAGTAACACTCTTGACTACTGCCATCAACATAAACAAACCTTGAGAAATTCCCAGCTTTCCAGCAAGTGTGAATGAAAATCCGCTTAGACTTAGACAAGATGTTCTCCCGGCAAAGGAGGGATAGTACCGGTGTGCTACTTTTCATTTAAGAGACGATCCGCCCCCCAACAGCCCATTGTCCCGGAAAGATCCAGAAAAGATGCATTCCAACCGAGTAGACTCAAAGGCACTCAACTATCTCATCTTCCTATTATCCTATAGTATAAAGTCTTTAAGGACCAAGATTTACCCCACACAAACCTCAACCCATCAGGACAATTGGAGATCTCAGCTCGAAAGATGACACTTGTAAGACTCAGTGTGCTAAACAACTGCATTATCTTTTCTCTTCCCATTTTTTTATCAAAAACAAAGGTTTTTATTCTTTTGGACGAAAGCATGTTTTTCCACCCTCCCTTTCCATCCACCTGGTCTCTAGTCCACCTAACCCTAAAGACAGCCGAACCTCAAGGAGCTTGCTATTGTAAAACTACCCCTCCTCAGAGCAGTCCTCCTGCCTCCAAGTTGCACTCACCCGGACTCAGCAACCGGAGTGCAGCTGTCGGGGTAGCGTCCCCCGCAGGAGGCGCGGTGACAGCGGGTCTCCGCTTCTCCTGCCACAGCCCAGGCGAGCACTGTCCGGTCGCCGGGGATCCGGGAAGAAGGAGGAAGGGGGAGGAGCCGCGAGTCCACACCTCCCGAGGCCTTGCGCAAGGTGCTTTCCAGGGCCTGCTGGAAGCCGGCCGCTCGCGTCTTCCCTAAGGGGAGGCACGCTCGGTTTTGGAGTGGGAAACCCCGGGCACCTACGAGAGGTGCCACCGGAGACACTCTCAGGACCCCCTAAACCCTGATTACCTGAACGCTCCGCGCGTCCCCGGTGCGTAGCGCGTGGCCCGCCTGCGGGAGCCAGGCACGCCGGGGCCCCGGGCGCCGACCGCAGGTGCAGGACCCCGGATCCGGCACCGGGAGGAGGGATACGCGGCGTGCCCGGGACTCCGCGCGTCTGAACCGACCCCGGGCTGTGCAGCCGACGCCAACTGCCTCCCCGCCTTTTCCATTTCCCCTTTCTCTCCGTAAACAGAAAGGGCCCGCCGGGTGGCCGGGGACGCCGCAGCCCCCGCGCAGGGAAATTCCGTCCTCCCACCCTCCCGGCCCCAGGGCGCAGGGCGGAGATGGAGGCGGGATGGGGCGGAGCGCAGGGTGCTTCCCCCTCTGACCTGCGGCCGGGGGCGTGCTCCAGGCGGGTCCCTGGCGATCCGGAACCGCGTCTCCCGGCCCGGCCTCGGACACGGAGGACACCCTCTCCCAAATCGCTGCGGGACGCCTGTGGGCCTCTGAACTTCTTGAACCACGTCGGTCTGATACCCGGGTTCAGAGTCGCAGAGTGAGGGCGGTGACCCCAGGTCCGCAAACCCGGAGTACGGACTCCGCTGTAAAGTTTCGGTGGGGATCGCCCGGGGTGCTCGGCCCGCGGAAACAGTTTCGTTCTTCCCACAGTTGGAACTGGTCGTTTTGTGACACTGTTCCACTACTTCGTGGCGGTGCTAGGCTCTCCCTCCGATCCTTGGCCCGGGAAATAAGCCAGGGTTTTACTCTTTTGTTGGTAAGCGTTTGTTGAAGGTGAAGGTCAGAGACAGTTCTAGAGGAAAAGCATCTCCGCGAAATCCACTCTCCCGCGGAGCGTCACAACCGTCCTCTCTCCAAATGCCCCAAGTATCCACAACCTACTACCAGGAGCCGGGTATTTTGCAAGACCCCGGAGAACAAGAGTCAGTCACATAGACATACTCTCCATCACACCTGTGGGACGTGGCAGAGCTCCGAAGCCAGTGCTTCCGCTCTTTGCAGTTCCCATGCTCATTCATCCTCTATACAAGTTCAAAACTACATCGAGTTCTCCACGATTCTTCTGTGGAAAGTGAATGCAGGTAAGAAGGCTGCGGGCAGACCTGTACAGCTAACGGGTGAGACGCAGTGCCCTTGCTGTGGAACCTCATGTGCATACAAGCCGGGCTAGCTTTTTAAGGCGGAGAGGGCCAGTGGACCCCAACTGTGAGCGGTAAAAGAGTGTTGTGACCAGAGTGAAGCGAGGACATCACAGTCCCTTCGAAACCCCCCAATGGTTGCATGAACCTCCAGAATGCCCCCTCTGGAGGACTTGGCCCTCCAGGTCTCACAGCTTCCCCCAGCCCTGCAGCCCTGAGCTGGGAAAGCAGCCTGTACAAGGCTGTCCTTGGGCCCAAGGCTGTGGAATCTAGCACTAGCCGAGAGTTGACTGAATGGGTGTCCGTTGAAACAGAAATTATCAGTACCCTTTAGCTTTTTCTCTGGAAACCCGATTAGTACGGTGGTTGCCTCTAACAACGAGAAATTCCTTTTTCATCTCCCTATCTTGACAAAGGATGAGCTTATAAACACTTTAAAAATAGAACCATGGAGCCACGCCCCTCCCCGCCCCCTTGAATGAGCTCATTACACCACCACGCCTAATCTGGGAAATAGGCCTGAGACTTCCCTACAGAAGTCTCCCAAATGCTGCTGCGTTTTAAAGAGCTGACACAGCTGGTTCTTGGTGGCTGCTCTTGGCTTAAGCTGTAGCAGATTCCGTGTTGTGGGTGGGGTGGGAAGTTTACTTTCAAAAATTTAATGAAGAATTGAATCTGGCCACCCCCAAAAGACTGAAGGGAGAAAGCAACTGCAAAGAAATAGTTTTATTCATTTTTTACTTTTATCGTGACCCGGTTGTTTAAATACAAATATAAGCAAGCAATCCTCTTCTTTCAGGAACATGCTAACAAAAGTGAGGGGGACGCAAGAGAGAGGGCATAGCTGGGCCTACAGGTAGCTGGAACTATAGGCCTGCACCACTATGAAGGACGAAATGACTTTTAAACCTGCCAGTGAGAAACCACCTGTCCCAGACTATTGAGAACCATAGGCTGGGTCTTGAAGAAATTTACTTTTTGTATGTACCTATGCATGTGTGTATTGTGACAGGGTCTCACTCTGTAGCCCAGGCTGGCTGGTAATTCACTATACAGCTTACTGGGGCTGGCCTCCTGCCTCCATCTCCCTGTATGCTGGGATTACAGCTCTTGTGACCCTTTCTATGGTGAACAAAATGCACTTACAAATCAGGTTACAACCAGTTGCCGTTCACTCCGAGGATCTTCCTTTACTCAAGTTGAGACAATGAGTTTAGAATCTGAAGTTAGAAAATCTGAATTCGTTTATTTGCATATTCAGAAAAATTATAAATATGTAGCCTGACAATTCCATTTGTGTATGTAACCACAAATATGTCTGTTTTAAAATATATTTGATATAGGGCAGTTTCCAATCTTTTTCATGTTTATAAAATATAGCTAGACATAGCAAGGTGGCACACATCTGTAATCCTCGCACTGGGGAGGTTGAGACAGGAGAATCAAAAGTTCAATGCTAGCCTGGGCTACACAGCACGACCTTGTCTCAAAAAAATAAAAAAATAAAATATGGAATTTTATGAACAAAATAAACTAGAATATATTGAACATATTAGAATTAGAATAGATTATATGTGTTTCGGTAAAAATAGTGATTCAGTTTTCTCTTTAAGACTATAACAATAAAGCATTGAAGAAAGATAAGTGCTGAGTTTGAAGAAAGCTTTAAATAAAATATGTTTTAAATTAAGAGGAAACTGATCCTAATTTACAAGCATAACTTTTCCTTTTTTATTTTGAAGTAGTTGCATTTATTACTAAGATGTCCAAATAATGGTCTCTTAACACTTCTGATGATAGCCATCAGTGAGAAACTATAAATACTTGTAGGTAATAAACATAAAACTGTTATCATGTTAAAATTGTTTAAGAAGTCAAAACTGGATTTTAAAAATCCAGTAGCCTTTTATTTTCTTTCATTTACATATGCAAATTTCTTGTGATCATGTGTGGATTTAAAATATGATTGAATTTTTCAATATTTAGTGTTTCAACATGACAAAGTTCTAACATGTAGAACAGGTATGCTTTGTCAAAGAAGTTAGCTGGGATACCCCTAAAAGGTGCATCGACCCAAGGATGGACTATTCTCAGGTACCAGCTGAGAACCAAGGCTCTCTACTGTGTGCTCCACCCCTGCCCCTGACTGCTCCTTGGGCTTTGGCCACACTCCTCTGGTACCCCAAATATGACTCCTTCCTCTCGCACACATTGTCCCCTGTTCGTCACTAGCAGTAGTGTGCCCTGGAGCTGCAGGTTGATGGGTACCTGTTGAGCCTTCTTTTGCATCTTAGGGTCAAGGATATCCATCCGACTCATGGGAACCACAGGGTGCATCATTTGATTTTGCTCTGTCTCTGCAGCCCCGTACGACATGTC
The DNA here is from genome assembly GCF_000622305.1 of Nannospalax galili. Lineage (NCBI taxonomy): Eukaryota > Metazoa > Chordata > Mammalia > Rodentia > Spalacidae > Nannospalax > Nannospalax galili. Next base: position 2,594,563 of record NW_008353342.1, read on the forward strand.
AGATGCCACTGGAAAGGCAACAGACCCAAGAACTTCAGATCTCACCTGCCTACCTTTGGGAATGAAGGGATCAATCAATATACAGGGAATAGTCCTAGCTCATCCATGTATGAGGCTTTGTGCTTAGCTCCCATAACACTTTTGCAGATCTGCCCTGGAACGGACTATAACAGAGAAAAGCAGTCTAGGGTGAGGGGACAGTCTCCCCTGCTCCTGAATACATTCAGCTGTGGCTGTTGTCTGGCTTGAAGGCTGTGTCTGCATGGAAGTGAAGACCACCTGTGAGGGGCAGAAAACTAAAACTCAGGCCTCAGAGTGCCTAAATTGCAATGTTCTGTATATATTTGTGTGTGTGTGTGTGTGTGTGTGTGTGTGTGTGTGTGTGTTTAATTTTGCTTGTTTACTGTGAAACTGCCCCAAATTTGAGCTCTTCCAGCCACATTTTGAAAACAGAAATTCTCCCTCTGGGCTTCTTAGTTCCACCTCCCAAATGGAAACCCCTTGTACAGTATTTCTTAATTATGGCCTTCCAAAATGACCACACAACACAGGCTGCTCCCTAGGTCTGGGGAGGCTCTGTCTTCAGACTCTGCAATAACTTCTATCAGTCACACTTCAGAGGATGGAAGCCTCAAGAGTGATCCTCCCCTAGCCTCTTTCCCCCCCACACTGCCTAGGGCTCCCTAGGTCTGGGGAGGCTCTGTCTTCAGACTCTGCAATAACTTCCATCAGTCACACTTCAGAGGATGGAAGCCTCAAGAGTGATCCTCCCCTAGCCTCTTTTCCCCCCACACTGCCTAGGGCTGGATGTTATAAAGTAGCCTCATTTAGACTGGTGGAGAGTCCCCATTTCCAGTTATATCTGCCTCCTGCCACTCTTTTCCCTACTAACCCCACAGGCTTCTCTGCCCCAAGTGTACACAGCACCTGTAACTGCTGCCCAGAGAGAGCTCTGCCTGCCATGATGTGCTGAGAGCTACTAACAGTTGTTGGCTTCTGGGGGCAGGAGAGTCAATTTTGATAAGGGTGTATGTAGGTCCTGGTAGGCCCACCGTGCTCCAGTGTCTGGGCCCACACACAGGAGTATATAGACAGCACAAAGTGGAGTCCTTGGGCTATTAAATTTTCTAAAGTATTTTATTTATTATTTTTATTTTATGTATATGCATGTACTGCCTGCATGTAGGTAAGTGCACCCGTGTTGTGCAATGCCCGTGGAGGACAGAAGAGGCTATGGGATCCCCTGGAACTGGAGTTACAGACAGTTGTTAGTTGCCACGTGGGTGCTGGGATTCTAACCCAGGTCTTCTGCAGGAACAGTCAGTGTTCTTAACTGCTGAGCCATCTCTCCAGCCCACTATTAAATTTTTTCAAAAGAAGACACAGCAGTGTGTGACGACATACTTCTTTAATCCAAGCACTCGGTAGGCAGACCTATCTCTATGACTTCAAGGCCCAGCCTCATGTACAGAGTGAGTGCCAGCTGGGGCTACAGGGAGACCCTGTCTCAAAAAGACAAGAAAAGAAGAAAGAGGAAGGAAGGAAGGAAGGAAGGAAGGAAGGAAGGAAGGA
>NW_008353342.1:2596315-2618420 GCF_000622305.1 Nannospalax galili
CTTTTTGAGACAGGGTCTCCCTGTAGCTCCAGCTGTCCTGGTACTCACTATATAGACCAGGCTGGCCTCGAACTCATAGAGATCCGCCTGCCTCTGCCTCCCGAGTGCTGCGATTACTTTTTAAAAGGCATAGAGCTAGGCAAGAGAGCCAAAAGCCTGTGATACTGGGATATAAAAGTCATAGTTCTTGGGACTGTGGAGATGGTTCAATGGGTAAAAGCACTTTCTATGCAAGCATGATAACCTGAGTTTAAATCCCCAGTACCCAAATAAAATGTAGGGCATGGCCACATATCCACACATGCCTGTAACCCCAGTGCTGTGGAGACAGATGGGAGGATGACTGGGGCTTGCTGCCTGCTAGCCTAGCTGAAGGTTCACTGAGGAGAAAGCCCGTCTCAAAGGAGTAGGTGACAGTGATGGAGCAGGCCACCAACTGTCCTCTTCTGACCTCCCTCCATACATGTACCTCTCTCTCTCTCCCTCTCTCTCTCTCTCTCTCTCTCTCTCTCTCACGCACACACACACACACACAATCTCAATCCTTTGTACAGCGTTTGCTACTGAGCTTCTACCCTTCTGCCTAGTGCTGCCCTACATGTCTCTGTCAAAATTTTTATTTGACACAAGAATCTAGAAATCCTGATATTTGTGGATAATAGCAGGGAGAGATTTATGCCCCTTTTTCTCCTTTTTCCATTCTCTCTCTCTCTCTCTCTCTCTCTCTCTCTCTCTCTCTCCTCCTTTTCCCCTCCTCCTCTTCCTCCTTCTCTATGTGTGTGTGTGTGTGTATACATGTGTTCATGTGTATGTAGAGGGCTAACCTTGATGTTGGAAATCTTTCCTGATTGCTCACCCTACTCACTGCTCCAAGATCTCTCAGTCAAACACAGAGCTCACTGATATGGCTAGTTTTGATAGCCAGTTTCCTCTGGGGATCCTCATCTCTACCTTCTGAGGCTGGACTTACAGGAAGCCCATCAGGCCCACCTGGCATTTACATGGGTTTCTGGAGATCTGAACTTGGGTCCTCACACTTGGGTGGCAATTACTGTAATCACTGAGTCATGGCCCTAGTCCCTGTTTCCTTTATAAATTAAATCTATGTGTTAATGTCCATCATTTTTTTTCCCTTAGGATGGAAATGCTCTGGTTGACCTGTTTCATGGTCATGAAGTGTCATTACAGAGTCCAACCAGACTAAAATAACATAGGTGGCCCATGTTTGTTATCCTAGCACTCCAGAGGTGGAAACATGAAGATCACAAGTGACAGGCAAGCCTGGGTTACACAGCAAGTGCAAAGGCTGCTTGGACTGCAAATCAAGACCCCCATCTCAGCAAACAAGCAATAAAATAGCATCTATAGATTCTGCACTTTGAGCACTTATTATGTTCCAGGCACTCTACTAAGCTCTTCATATGAATTATCTATCTCCTCTGACTCTTTCAGTAATCTGGAGGTGTGAACTACCATCTCTACTTTCCTGTGGAATTTCAGTGAGTTTAAAGATGAGTCCAAAGAAACCAACTTCTTGTATCCACAGGCAGGTGGGGCAAAGGACCTCTGTGCACAGATAGTATTTGCCTACTGCAGTGGCAGTCACTGGAAGCTGCCCTGGGCTGCTTGGGAAATCCTCAAAGGTCAACAAGCATCTTGCCCCAGACTCTCCTTTCATCCTCTCTTCTTTTCTGGCTCTTCTGGTCCTTTTACCTCCACTTCTCAAGTGTTGGATTGCGGGTTTATACCATTAGGTCCCCTAGCTCAACTTGTCCATTCAATCTTCTAAGAGGAGGGACCCTGAAACAGCAAGGGTTTTGCTTGGCTTTGAAGTAAGCCTGCTTTAATTTTTCAAGGCCTTCAGCAACTCAAAGGGACTGTTTGGGGAGGTTGTGGAACCTTAGAGGTGGGAGGCATAGCCGGTGAAGTGAATCATTGAAGGCAAGTCTTTGAGGGTTATAGCCTGGTCCCGACCGACGCCCAAGCACTCTGTTCCTGATCCACCTAGGTGTAAACAAGCCATACCATAAGCTCCTGCCACCACCAACCAAGCAACACCAGGCCCCATGCCTTTCCTGTCATGATGTGACCTATGGATCACAGCTCTCTCTTATGTGGCTCTTGAAGTATTCTGTTACAGCAAGAAAAGTAAGGAATCCTGTGCTTCCACTTAGAATTTAGCCCCATGCTGATGATAGATTGTTGCCTAGTTAAAAGATCTCGGGGTTCAAGGTTTGGGGCTCAAGGGGGGACACACTAAAGTAGATTGTCCTTTTGGGTAAGAAGTTTATTAGAAGAGTTTATTAAGGCCATCTACAGATAGATAGACAGCAGCATGGCAGGCGCTCTGAGGGAAGGTTCATGCCCCAACAGAGTAGATAGGCAGACAGAATGGTGGGGTCTCTGATGAGAGTTCAGGCCTCATGGCAGAGTGGTGGTGGTGGGGTCTATGCTTATAGGTCTCAGAGGAAGGGGGTAAGTTTCACAGCAGGAGTCTATAGCCAAGTTGTCTCAGACTCCCAGGCTACATGGGAAAGGGGGAGTCAGTTCTGGGGAAGAAATGCAGGACTCTGAGGATGTGACAGATGTGAGAGGAAGGGTACATCTAGTTGATGTGTGCCCATTATATAGGTGGGGAGATGTGCCAGATGGGGGAATGTGTTACCACCAGTAGCTTTTTGATGTCTGGGGAGTCCATTTATGGCCTCATAGACAGGTTGGTGGGAGGGTGTCCATCTTTCCCAAGCAAAAGGGATCCTAGAATCAATTATGAGGATGGAGAAAGAGAGCCTGCAGATGGGTGGAACTTGAGGAGCATCTAATCTGGGATTTGAACACTGTGCTGGATAGCTTTAGTGTCAACTTGACACACCTGCATTGAGGAAACCTCAATTGAGGAATTTCCTTCATTGGACTGGCCTGTGGCCATGTCCATGGGTACCTTCTTGATTGTAGAGTGATGTGGGTAGGCCCAGCCCACTGTGGGTGGTACCATCCCTAGGAAGGTGGGCCTGTGTTGCATAAGAAAGCAGGCTGAGCAGGGGCCAGGGGAACAAGTCAGTAAGCAGCATTCCTCCATGGCCTGTGCTCCAGCTCCTGCCTCCAGGTTCCTGCCCTGAGGTCCTGATGAGCTGTGACCAGGGAGATGTAAACTAAATACACCCTTTCCTCCCCAAGTTGGTATTGATCAGAGTATTTTGTCACAGCAATGAAGAAACAAACTAAGACAAACACTAATTATCACCTGGGAAATCTCCTTCAGCAAGGGGGTCCTGAAACAGAAATATAAGAAAGCATAAGAGAACTGACTAGAAAATATCAGCCAAGTGAAAGTGCTCTTTCGAACTCTCCTCTCTGCCTCTCTTTCCTGATCCAGTGATCTTGTTCAAACCACTTACACTCAGCAAGCCTTGGTTTCTTAGTTTATATAAAGGGAAAGAGAAAGGTTATTTTGCTTTCTTTTTATAAAGTTCAATATGTCAACAGCCTACAGCTCTGTCAGTAGGAGAAACGTGAAATCAATTATGCATGTACTCATATGGTACTTTTGGACAGTATAGTACTGTACTTACTTTTGGATAGCTTAGTGCTGTACTTAGTTGTTATTAGTGATAATACACTAAACCTTTTTATCTTTGAGCAATGTGAATTAGAGACAGTAAATGTCTGGGACTACTCAGATAGCACACAAAGCCAAAATCCCAACTCACATTTATTGATCTCAAAATTATGTAGCCTTAAAAAAATAGATCATTGACTGGGAGTGGTGGCACATTTCTTTAATCCCAGCACTTGGGAGGCAGAGGCAGAGGCAGAGGCAGAGGCAGAGGCAGAGGCAGAGGCAGAGGCAGAGCTAGAGGCAGAGGCAGAGGCAGGTGGATCTCTGTGAGTTCAAAGCCAACAAACATAAAAAAGTTTTCTTGAAGAACATGGTGGTGCATGCCTTTAAACCTGGCACTCAGGAGACAGAGGCAGGTGGATCTCTGTGAGTTCAAGGCCAGCCTGGTCTACATAGCAAGTTCCAGGCCAGTTGGGGCTACAGGGAGACACTCTGTCTCAAAAAGATTAAAATTGTTTTTTCTCTCAAAGTTTATTAGACTTCAAGAATAAAAAAAAAAATATGTAGGGCTAGAGAGATGGCGTAGCGGTTAGAGTGCTTGCTGCACCTCAGGTGACCTGAATTTGGTTCCCAGCACTCATACCAGGCAGCTCAGAACTGCCTGTAACTCCAGCCCCAGGGGTTCTGATTCCCTTTTCTGCCCTCTGAGGGTGCTGCATTCATGTGTGAAAACCAACAGACACACGCATATATATATATACATAGTTAAAATTAATTAAATCTTTAAAAATAAATACAAATTTTAGAAACCTATTATTAAGATTATTAAGTGTTTAACCCAGAGCTGGAGAGATAGCTGAGCTAGGTGTGGTGGCACAGGACTTTAATCCCAGCACTCAGGAGGCAGAGGCAGGCAGAATCTCTGTGAGTTCAAAGCCAGCCTGATCTACATAGTGAGTTCCAGGCCAGCTGGGACTACAGGAAGACCCTGTCTCAAAAAGACCAAAACAAACAAACAAAAAAGATCATGAAATGTACGTAGCCTTTAAAAACAAAAATGATCATCCTATATTCAGCAGGTGCTAGGACTCATGGCTTTCTGTGAGTACAAGAGTGCACCACATCACCCATGGCTGCTGTGGACCACGAAGCCGCCCTGGTCTGCCCTCCCCATTTCCGCCCACAGCCTTGCCGTCAGTGACAGTTGCACCAGGCCACCCTCCCTGTCTCTGCTGCTTGAAACCCACACCACGGCTGGCTCTGGCTACATGAGCTTCTGCTCTGTCACGTCCCAGCATCACTCTTAGAACCAAGATTCTGTGAGCATTAATCTTGGGGCACAGATGTCTGGGCAGGGCTGGATGAGGTGCATCTTCCTGACTCCATTTAATTAAAAATGGGGAAGTTTCTGTGCTCCCCACCACAATGTAATTCAACATTTCCACTTTAATTCTGTGAATAGATCCTCCTCAAAGTAAGCAAAAGTTTTTGAGGTGATTTAACAGTCACTTTATAGATGTTGAAAATCAGACAGAGGCGAGATCATCAAGTTAGGGAGGTCATAAGTGTTCATATTCTTTTTCTTTAAAACTTAAAGAAAAAGATGGCTGGAGAGATGGCTCAATGGTTAAGAGCACTGACTGCTCTTGCAGAGGACCCAGGTTCTATTCCCAGCACCTACATGGCAACTATGAACCATCCTTTACTCCAGTTCCAGGGGAATCTGAAGTCCTCTTCTGACCTCGGTGGCATTGCATGACACGGGTGCACTCACATACATGCAGGCAATACACTCATATGCATAAAAATAAAATTTTTTTTAAAAAAAAAAACAACCTAAATCTGATTACAAAGCAATTAATGCTAGGTGAAGACAGGAAAATCAGAAACAGTGATGTTTATTCCTGGTCACTATGGTCACGATAATGGCTATCAAAGATTTAGTCAACTTTACTTTGATTTTCTTTATATGCACAAACATTAACATTTATCATCTTTAATCCTGGCCCTGGCTTTTAAAGTTCACTTTGCTAGGCTGGTGAAATGGCTCAGCAGGTAAAGGTGCTGTCACCAAGGCTGATGACCTGAATTCAATCCCTGAGACCCACAAGTTAGAAGGAGAGAGCCAATTCCTGCAAAATTTTTTCTGACCTCCACATGCCTGCAGTGGCATGAGCACATCCATACAAACACATACAGACACACACACATGCACACATAATTAAATACATGCAATGAAAATATTAAAATAAATAAATTACCTTTGCAAGCAAAAATAATTACTACTGAGCCATGTTACTTTGTTTCTGTTTTGTTTTTGAGACAGGGTCTCACTTTGTGGCTCTAGCTGGCCTGGAGGCCAGATTTTTTAAAAAATATATTTTATTTATTATTTTTATTTTGTGTGTATGAGTGTATTGACTGCATTTAAGTGAGTGCACCCATGTCATGCAATGCCTCAGAGGTCAGAAGAGGGCTTTGGATTCCCCTGGAACTGTAGTTAAGGACAGTTTGTAGCCGCCATGTGGGTGCTGGGAATGGAACCCAGGTCCTCTGCAAGAACAGTCAGTGCTCTTAACCACTAGGCCATCTCTCCAGCCCCAGATCATGACTTTTAAAAAGAGTGACATGAAGAGATGTTGTTCTAAGGAATTCTCACATTCTGGGATCAGTAAAGTCAATCATACAACTTTCCTAGGATTTCCACTAATGGAGAGCCTGAAAAGCATGGCTTTCAGTATTAAATCCCACACGCATGCCAACCTTTGCCTCCGGTTCACTGACTATGTGTTTTGGGAAAGCTGGCTAACCCTTCTGAGCTTGAGTCCTTGATTAGAATACCAGGACTCTCAGTAAGCATGCGTGCTGTTTCAATGTTAAATGCAGAAAGTAAGGTACTAGGTTTTTTTTTTAAATGATACAGAAAAAAAAAATCTAAAAAAAAAAAAATGACACAAAAGGAAGAAGATTAATTTCTCCCATGCAGGGAATGCAGCAGGCTGGGTGCTGGTTGGTATTCCTTTCAACTGAGTAGGGCTCTAGTTAGTAACAGAAACTCCGCTCAGTGCGTGGAGAAACTGGTAAGCAATTCATCGGGCTTAAGCCCTATCACTGTGGTTTTTCTTTTTAAGATACCCAATCTTCCGGTTTCCTGTGGAGCCTCTTTTATTGTATTCTCTTTATTGCATCATGAACTCTGTGGCCGTGGTTTCATTTTTACCATGTGAACTGGATTATCCCACTGCAAATCTCCCTCAAGTTCTTGGAAAAATACCTGAGACTGATAAGAAGTAGGACATTTTAAAGGAAATACCCAACTAGGAAAATGTTCAGTGTTTGACATAGTTTGCAGAGGCAGTGGGGATATCTTAAAAGGTCAGTTTTAAGGCCATTTTTCTCAGGGACCTCCAGTGAGTGCTTACTGCTTTAGAACATGAAACAGGCAAGAGGAAACCTAGCTTTTAATGTCTCTGGGTCTTTCTGGGAGGTTTCTTAGGCAGGCTTCTATTTCCAACCCATCTTGGATACCACACAACAAACAGAAGTGACTAGACCCAGGTTAAAAATCGTAGGCCAAGGGCTGGGGAGATGGCTCAGCTAGTAAAGCGCTTGTTGCAAAAACTTGAGGACCTGAGTTTAGATCCCCAGTACCCACATAAAAATCTGGGTTCAGTGATATGCACCTGTAACCCCAGTGCTGGGAACAGAAAGACAAAAAAATCCTCAGGCTTGTGTCTAGAACTAGACTAGCCAGTCTAGTCTCTCTGTGAGCGCCAGTTTCAGAAAGAAGCCCTGACTCAGAAAATAAGGTAGAGGGCTGGCAAGGGGGTTGAGCAGGTAAAAGTGCTTGGTACAAAGCCTAGTGACCTGAGTTCAGTCCCCAGAGTCCATCTAAAGATGGAAGGAAAGGCCTGACTTCAAAAAGTTGCCCCCTGACCTCTATATACATGCCATAATAAGTACTCCCTCCCATAATAAATAAAATGATAAATATTTATTAATGATAAAATAAATAATGAAATAAAAAATAAATATATGAGGTAGAGAATGATTGAAGAAGACACCCAATATTGATCCCTGGCCTCTACATGCACACATACAGGAATGTGTACAAACACACACACACACACACACACACACACACACACACACACAGACATACAAGTCATAGTCTCCAGCATCAGAAGCGGGATGAAACTGTTCCCAGACCTGTCCCTATGACGCTAGAGGCCCGTCTCCTGGACCTTGTGAGGAAGCCAGCCACGTTGCAGCTCCCTGGCCACAGCATTTCCCAAGGGGCCAGTGGCTCTGCCAGGACCGAGAGCTGCAGAGAAGAGAGATGGCGAAACAAGCTCACCACCCCCTTTTTCTTCATCTAAGGAGGTTTTCTTTCTTCCTCTCATTTTTCACAAAAAGAAAAAAATGAGAGGTGTGTAGCACCATGGCCAGAGGCAGTGTTACACACCTAGACTCCCAGTACTTTGGAGGCTGACGCAGAAGAACTGCAAGTTTGAATTGCAAGTTTGAGCCTACCCTGGGCTATAGTGAAACTGAGTCCCCCAAATCAACGGAAAGTGTGTGTATAAGTGTGTATGTAAGTCATAAACCTGTTGGGAGACCTCTGTTATGCAAAAGTCGAAGCCCCTTCACACCGGACAGCTCATGCAGCTCGGGGAATGTGCTGCGGGCTCCTTTTCATAGCAAGGTGCTTTCTGGCATCTTTCCTGTCTCTCCCTTTGAAGTGGCCGCCACAGATGCCTTGACATAAACATGGCCTTTGGCTCTATGCATACCATGCCTTCCTGTGTGTGATTTTTACAGGTAGACAATAGTCTAGCAGAAACCCACTTCCACATGTAAATAGAATATCTCACAAAGTATCTAAAAGCTTTTACCACTACCCCCATGGTATATAAATATGCTAGTCTTCTCTTGATAGTCGGAGATCAGGCCAGGGACCCGGAGATCAGGTCAGAGACCCGGAGATTGGGTCCCAGAAAGCTGGATCAGCAGAGAGCTGGACAGCAAGGAGCAGAGATACAATAAAGCAGTAAACACAGACTAAGCCGTGCCTTGAGTCCTGTGTCTTACTACCGGCGACCTGATCTCACCGGAGAGCAGCACTCTCCGTTACCGACCCACGGATATCCTAGCTTTCGCCGCCTCCGTGTTTCTTCCCTGTGGAGTTCACTGGCCAGGACTCCGCAATCCTGAGGAAGGGCATAAGGGTGTGAAAGAGGCGGAATCCCGACTAGATAATACTCTAGTAGCAGAAGAAGCTCTCCGCTCCAGAGAAGTGTGTAGCTATCAGCTACAGCCAGCATCAGAGAAGTCTTTACACCTGCCGTCTCCAGAGAGGCGCAGCATGGCCAGGCCCGCCAGCCGCTAGCTAGCCAGCGGGACCAGAACCACGGCGGGAGAGTGCACGCACACCTGACCCTGGGCCACATCCAGAGTGAGTGTGCCCGGGAGCCCAGGCGCGCTCCCCACATCGCCTGCAGCCAGACTCACGCCGGGATTAGCCAGGTGTGGCGGAGACCCCAGGGTGCCCGCACACACCACGCCGGGTGTCAAGCGACACGCACCATATAAACCTAGAAAGGGGATCATGTTTGGGAGAAAGGGAAATGAGACTAGAGGGTGATGGTCACATGATAAGAAAGCAAAAGAGGGGTTAACTGGGAGAAGGAAGGGAGGCAGATGGGGTGAGAGGGAGCAACCTGGGGAGGGCAGTGGGGAAGGGAGTGAATGAAGCCAAAGTATGAAGATATGCTTGAAGATACCATGACGAAACTCACTGCTCTGTCTGCTAACCTAAAGAATCTTTAAAAAAGAAAGAAAAGACATGAGGTAATGTTAAATGTGGCAGAAATGTTATGAATAATTCTGTGCTGACAGCTGTGTGTCCAGCTTCATTTTATTTTTGCTGGTGCTGGTGATTTAATCCAGGGCCTTGTACGTGCTAAGCAAGTGCTTTACCAGTTAAGATTTGTCACAGCCCTGATTTTTAGTTGTGAAATCATCTTATAATAATGATGCCATAGAGCAGAATCAGATCCTTGGTCCAATGTCACAACCCCAACTCTCCCAAAAGACAAAGGAAAGTTAGTTTGGAATATGCAAAGTAAAACTGTAAAGACTTTAGCGGCAGGTTCTAAAAGCCACTGTTCACATTGAAATCACTTTGACTTGTCAACCCACTGTGCTCCTCTAATCCAGTTGATCTTTCCTTAAACAACCAAAACTGCTTAGAAAAAAATCTTGGCAAGAAAAATGCTATCCAAGCTGCTTGTAGGAAGGTTCTCAAGGGCGTGAAGGAGATGCAAGGGTAAAGAAAATATGCAAACCTCTTCAGGATTCTGTTTACTGAATACAAGTTTCTCTTGGTCCTTAGAAGAGTATGTCCCATGATTGAAGACCTGTCCAAAAGCCTCCTTTGCCTCCAGCACTTTTGACTTTAGACAAATTATTTAATCTTTGTGTGCTTTAATTTTCTTACCCAGAAAATGAAGAATGATAATGTGATTCGTTTAAAATTTAAGATATTTAATTTTTTATGGTAGAATAGTTATCAGGTTGGGAAGACGGCTGAGTGGGTAACAACACTTACTGAGCAAACACGAAGACCTGAGTTCTCATCCCCAGCACCTAGGTAAAAATTGAATCACACATATCTGTAAACCAGAGCTGGCAGGGGGTGGGAGACAGAGTGGTGGTGGGGAGGGACAAGAAGATCCCTGGAGTTCCCTGGCTAGCAAGCTTAGCTGAAACACCAGCTTCAGTGAGAGACTCCATTTCAAGGGAATGAGGAGGAGAGTGACATGGGAGACATCTAATGTCCTCTGGCCTCCACATGCAGATGCTTACCCATGCATAACACACACACACACACACACACACACACACACACACACACACACTACACACACACAATCAACTCTAACGTGTTTTTTTTCACATTTTAATGTCTCTAAAATCACACTGCCTCACTAACAACAGGAAAAAAAAGTACTATTTCTTTTAAAACTTTAAAAAAAATTTTTCTAAATTTTCATTTATGGGGCTGGAGAGATGGCTCAGCAGTTAAGAATAGTAGCTGCTCTTGCAGAGGACCTGAGTTCGATTCCCAGCACCCACATGGCAGCTAACAACCATCTGTAACTCCAGTTCCAGGGGATCTAACACCTTCTTCTGACCTCCTCAGGCATGATGCGGGTATACTAACATACATGCAGGCAATACACTCATACACATAAAATAAAATAAAAATTTTAAAATTTTCATTCATGTGTATGTGTGCACCTGCTTGTTGGTGTGTGCATTATGTGCTTGTAGGTGCCTCAGAGGCCAGAAGAGGGTGTCAGAATCCTTGGAACTGGAGTTATAGGTAATTGTGAGCTGCCTGATGTGGGTACTGGGGACTAAACCTCCATCCTCTGCAAGAACAGCCAGTGCTGCTAACCACTGAACCATCTCTCTAGCCCTGCATGGGTCTTTTTTTTTCTGTCTTTTTTGAGACAAGATCTCCTTGTAGTCCCAGCTGTCCTGGAACTCACTATGTAGACCAGGCTAGCCTTGAACTCACAAAAATCCACCTGCTTCTGCTTCCCAAGTGCTGGGATTAAAGGCATGTGCCACCCCACCTGGCCTGCATGGGTCCTTTAAAAAAATATATTTTATGTGTATGAGTATATTGCCTGCTTGTATGTAGGTACACCCATGTCATGAAATGCCTGTGGTGGTCAGGAGAGGGAGTTGGATCCCCTGTAACTGGAGTTATGGATGGTTGTTAGCCACCACATAGGTCCTAGAAATCGAATTCAGGTCCTCTACAAGAGCAGCCAGTGTTCTTAACCACTGAGCCATCTGTACTGGTTCTTAATCAGCATTTTTTTTTTTTTTTTAGTTTTTGTAAATGTCACACTGGGGATGGAACTTACTGCCTTGTGCATGCAGGAAAAGTGCTCCATCCCTGAACTAAGCCCTGTACTTTCCTTACTAGTACAAAAAAACAAACAAACAAACAAACCAAACGAACAAAAAACATCACCACACCAAAATGCTTAGATCCAAGACCAGCCACTATTATTGATTACTTACTAAGTGTAATCTAGTACATTCTGATTTGTGGATAGACTGTAAATTAATCCCCCATCCCTTGTATTTCCCAACTGTTATGTCAGGCATTGAATATACCTGAATGAATGCATCTCTAATAGACTAGATTTCTAAAGGTGGAATTACTGAGTCAAAGGTCATGAGCATTCTTAAGGTATTGTTCTTAGAAATTCAGTCAAACTTGGGTTAGAACACCACTTACTCTGACTTTTGTCACTTAATTTTTTTTTCAACTTTTGCTTCCATAAGATGGGGTAGTTATTAATATTTGCAGGCACATTAGACAAAAACTATATTGTCAAAGGTCAGTTCAAAATAAATATAAGCTATCTTTAATCAGGACAGCCCTGTTAGTGTGGGATGGGAACACAAGGATTATGTAAAACTACCATATCAACAGCGCCTCCATGCGGCCATCACACAAATAGGCGTATTGGCAGAAATGATCAGATTTTTCATTTTTCATTCTTTCTCTGGGTATTTGTTAACTGTCTCTTTGGATAGCAGAAGCCGTGCCTGAGGTTCTGGAACAACCTGAGACAGACCCAAAGAAAGAGATAATGGCCCTTCTAGCCTGCACAGAGGGTCTACATTCATTGCTTTAAATAATAAAAGATGACAATTACACCTGGATCTCATGAGCATAGAAATAAACTCTAGACAGATAGGCAGACAGATGATAGATAGATAGATAGATAGATAGATAGATAGATAGATAGATAGATGATTGATAGATAGATAGATAGATAGATAGATAGATAGATAGTCAGACAGCTGGCAAACACAAACTAGTCCCTCTTTATCCATGATTTCACTTTCTTCCATTCCAGTGACACATGGTCAATCCCAGTCTGAGAATATTAAATGGAATTTTCTAGAAATAAACAATTCTTTAATTTAAAATCGTGAGCTACTCTGATGTATCATGCCATCCTGCACTGCCCACCACCACCTCCCCTGGACGTGAACCACCCTTTGTCCTTAGTCTCCAGGCTGTGCACTCTACCCATCACTTAGTACTCTCTCATTATCTGATTAACTACTACGGTATTATAGTACTTGTGTTCAAGTAATCCTTATTTTATTTAAAAATGGCCCCAAAGCACAAGAGGAGTGATGCTGGCAATTTGGATATGCCTTAGAAAGCTGTCAAGGGTTTTAGTAAAGTGAAAGGAAAAAGTTCATCATAGTTAAGTATGTATGGAGGAAAAACACAGTGTATACATTGTATGTAGAAGTTGGTACTATCTCCACTGGAAGGGCTTGGAATGTGTCCCCTGTGGATAAGAAAGTGATTTCTGTACTTATAGTACCCAGCTGGGTATGTGAATAAAGACTTACTACAGTGCCAAATGTTTATTGTCATTTTATAGCAACAACATATTCCCATCATTGATCTACATGTGTCTGTACAAACAAACTGACAAAACACTTCACAAATGTTTCTAAGGCAATGGCATAGGAACAGCTTGGAATCTGCATAATACAACCACAAGAATCACTGTGGCAATTTCCTTTTTTTTTTTTTTTTTTTTTTACCTTGTTTCCCCTCAGCTTCTCAGCCTGAATTTCAGTGAATAGTTGGAATTAGCATAAGGAAACCCAAGAAGTAATTCATGAAAGGCCTTTGGGTTTTAACTGCTGTAGAAGTCAGAGGTCCAGGGCCTAGCTGTGCAACCAGAAATAATTACAGATTGAGCACTTTGAATACATTAAACAGGTGGCTTGTCAGATTGTGAACAGACATAGTTCATCTATTTTATTTCACAACACATCACATTCATCATACCCAACCCTTCCAGTTTCTACAGTAAACTCAGGAAGAGCAATAAAAATGTTATATAAAAAAAATCTTTTCTATTTTTTAAAGTACATGTTGAGTGTGTGTTATCTGAATTGCTTGGGGCCATTACTGTTTTATATATTTTTTTTAATAAGAGAACTTGCATATATCTAATGAGAGATGTGAAGAGGGGATCCAAGTCTAAACAAAAAATTCATTTATGTCTCGTAAGCACCCTTGAAAGTTATTTTATACAATATTGTTAGAGCATCTGCATTTTGACTGTGACTCATTACATGAGCTCAGATGTGGAATTTCCCACTTGTGTATTGTGCTAGAGGTTATTCTCATAGAGTGTTTCGGAATTCAGATTTTTGGATTGGGGATGTCCAATTTCACACGAATATCTAGAGCTATATAGCTTCAAGTAGCAATTGAAACTTTTAGCAAAACCATAAATACACAAAATAATAAAACCTAAATATATAATTGTAAAGCTTTCACACTTTTTAAAAATTTTATTATTTTTTAAAATTTTTTTTATATGTATGCGTGTATTGACTGCATGTAGGTAAGGCACTCGTGTTGCACAAGGCCTGCGGAGGTCAGAAGAGGCTGTTGGATCCCTTGGGACTGGAGTTACAGACAGTTGTTAGCTGCCATATGGGTGCTGGGATTCAAACCCAGGTCTTCTGCAAGAACAGTGTTCTTAACTGCTGAGCCATCTCTCCAGCCCCAAGCTGTCACACTTTTAAGATGTAGTTTGACTACGCCATTTATTTATACTTACTTAGTGCAAGACTGAGCCCAGGGCACCATATGTTAAGCATGTACTTTATCACTAAGCTTTACCTCAAGCCAAACACTTTTAAACTGTTACATAATAACTTCATTAGAACTGTGGACAGTTCCTCATAGAAGATGGGATGGGAGGGTCATTAAGCCTTCACCTGAGATTCCAGACCTTCTGCACCTCCCTCCCAGTTTTATTTAATTCTGCCCATGCTGCAAAGGGTCTTGGGTCTCAGGAGGTGCTAGAGTACATAATGTGTGGAGATTGACTGAAGGGGGTACTCTGTCTATACAGCTATGGAGAAGTCGTCATTCATGATGGGGGAAGCTTTTCAATGATGTGACTGCTTCGGGGTCACCCATGCTCCCGTAAGTAGCCACTTACCCTTGCTCTGTATGCCCAAGAAACTTTGAGGGTTCATTAAGCTGGACTCAGATTGACTTGTGTCCTAACTGGGGTGAACAGACATTTGTTGACATCTCCACAGGAAAAGCCCATGCAACAACATGTAGAACAAAATTTAAAAGTGCAAGATGGGGACTCTATGATGTATCTTTCATGAGGCCACCGTCTATGGTGGGGTGGGACTTCGCAGAGGGTCACCCATGCTCCCGGTCTGTTGATATTCAAGCTGTGGCTAAAGACATCTCCCAGGATGAATGGAAATGCCTGGATATAGTACTCAGGACTTTGTGCAGAGTCATGATGCTAGAGGGCTGTAACAATCTGATCTCTGTGTTGCAAACATTTTTCTTGAAGAATCTCTAACTCATCCTCAGGATTCCTTGACAGACTCCTTTGTAGGTATTATTGTGTGTAAGCCAGACCTCGTCATGGATCTGGAGCAAAACAGAGTCCTGAAATGTGAAGTGAGATGAGACAGTAATCAAACAACCAGTTCCTATAGGCAACAGTAAAGAGGGTATTTTCTTTGGTGAGTATCTCCCAGTACAGTCAGGCTCCTGAGCCTTACTTCTGTGACTGACTCCAGTAACCACCTAGATCTAGTTATCTAACATGTTCACCTTATACAGGATTCGGTTGATTTTTTTACACACTGAACCTTTTCTCTTAGGCTTTCCCTAATTGTACCATTTTAACAGATGTGTCCTTAAATTATAGTCATTGGCTTTTTGAAAGGAGAGGATATATAAAAATCCTTTCAGAAAATGATCTCAGGAATCTATGAAAGCAACAGGCTTGAGGATTTGCATTTAAAGAAAGATGGGGAACATAGAAAAAGGACCCCCACATGTGATGAACATGAGAACACAGAACATAGAAAAAAGACCCTACATGTGATGAACATGAGAACATAGAACATAGAAAAAAGACCCCCACATGTGATGAACATGAGAACGTTGTTCATCAAGTCTCAAAGTTTTTGTTGATCAGCATGTTGATATTAAAGAGAAATGCAATGAGTGAATGTGGCAAAAAGTTTATTGAATTTTCCAAATGTGTATGGCATAAAACAAATAATGCTACAGGAAACTGTAACAAATATAGATGTGGTAAACATGTCTAAACTGAATCATCAAACCTAAAGAGATATGATAGAATGTACAAATGTAAAGAATGTGAAAAATCATTTACCCAGTGCTCAATGCTTAGAAGACATCCAAAAAATTCATACTGGATGGGACTGAAGAGATGGCTCATCAGTTAGGAGCACTGACTGCTCTTGCAGGACCCTTGTTTAGTTCCCAGTACTCACATGTTAGGTAACAACCATCAGTAACTTTAGCTCCAGGCAATCCAACACCCTCTTCTGGTCTCCACAGACATCAGGCATACACATGATACACATACATGCAGGAAAAAACACATAAAAGTTTAAAAAATACATCTTTTAAAAAATTTAAAAGAATATGGCAAGTCTTTGGATCAGCCTGCAGTCTTTAAAGAGAAGCAGAGAATTCATAGTGAAGAGAAACCTTACAAATGTACAGTATGTGACAAATTGTTTACTTACCACTCAACTCTTAGAATACATTAGAGACTTCAAACTGGAGACAAATCTTACAAATAAACAGTGTTCTAGTTTGTTTTCTTTGGCCATGAGAAACACCATCACCAAAAGCAACCTGGGGAGGAAAGGGTTTATTTCACCCTGCAGGGCCATCATCAAGGGAAGCCAAAGCTGAAGCTTTGAGGTAGGAATTGAAGCAGAAACCAAGGAGGAATGCTGCTCACTGGCTGGTGTCCAGGCTCAGATTCCGCTGCCTTTCTTATACAGCCCATGAACACCTGCCCAGGAAATGGTACCACCCACAGTGGGCTGGGCACTTCTACATCAATTAGTACAATCAAGACAACCCCTCACAGACATGTTCACAGGCCAGTTTGACCTCAGCTGAGGCTCTCTTGTCCAATGACTGTAGGCTGAATCAAGTTGACAAAGTTAACTAGGAAATGCCATCCCTTGTCAACTCAACCCACAAACAATATCACTCTTAAACCATAATCCTTTCTTTTTTGCCCTAAGATCTCATGTTGATGTAATATAAAACATGGTCCAAAGTTCAACTGTTTTTTCTTCTTTGAAAAACACTTTGAATTCAAGAAAACATCAAATCTTGTTAGCCATGATGGTGCACACCTTTAATCCCAACACTCAGGAGGCAGAGGTAGATGAATCTCTGTGAAATCGAGGCCAGTCTGGTTTACATAGTGAGTTCCAGGCCAGCTGTGGCTACAGGAAGACCCTATCTCAAAAAAAAAAAAAAAAAAAAGCAAAATAACCCCAAGTCTTATAAAACCAAAGCAGGCAGTGAAGATGCCCACCCATTTCTCTAATAGTAATACAATATTCATCACAGTCATTTATATGCAATATTGTTTTTTAAATGTCAAGGAGGATAGTATACTTCAAGGCAATTTCCTACAAGGCATCCAGGTTTATCCATGGGGACCCAAGGGAAATAAGTTATGATTATTTCACCATTTGGAAACAACATTCCTATTTTCTCCCTCAGCATCCTTCAGTCATGATGGAGGCCAGGGCAGCAGCCTTTTCTCATTGTCACGTGGGTGTAAAGGGAGGCTACCCCTGCCTGTGGCCACATTGCCCAACCCTGTCCTCAAGGTCCAATCAATACCAGTCACAGTCGGCCAGGGGGCAGTGCCTTGCTGATGGAACCTGCCATGGCCACAAATCACATGGCCAGGGCAACCAGGGTTACATGTGCCATTTCATGTGCAGAGCCAAGTGGTCAGATCTCCAGGAGTCATGGTAGCACAGGTAGACACAAGGGCCTGTGTGCTTGCAGTAGTGCCAGGTGAGCTAGTCATAGAGTGTTCAACTTCCAGGAGCAGCCACCCCAGTGGCAGTGGTGGGGCTTCTCGCCCAGGTGTTCCTTCAGGAGAATGTTTTTTGGTGTAGTTCTTGCAGTAATTCTAGTAACTGCAGGTGTGGGGGGGCGGGGACTATGCACTTGCAGGGCCAGGAGCCATGCTTGGGTTCTACCTCCAGCAGTCCCAAGGGGGACACAGGTGGTATTAGACCTTCAATGGTAGGCATCACCAGGCTCAGCACTGTAGCACCCGGGGCCTTGTCATAGTGCAGAGTAGAACGAAGGGTGTTGAAAACCGACACCATCCACCTCTGGGGCCTCAGCCTTGACCAGGTGTCCAGGAGTGCAAGAGGACACAGCCCTGCAGATGGGGCCCAGGAGCATGTCACAGTAACTTCATCACTGTCCCACCTGTGGGTGTGTCATAGGGCAAGGGAGATCCAGATGATAGAGCACATGTGGTGGGGGCCTCCTTGGTGTCCAGTCCATCCAACCTCATGGACAGGATGAATTCTAACACACCACTGAATTCCTCATTTGTGCCACCCCTGCCTTGGGCTCAATGAACCACCAGAGCTCCTGCAAGATGGGTTCACTTAGTGTCAAGGCTGGGTAGAGGGACCCTGGGAGGAGAATGTGGATGGGGGAGGATAGCAGAGAAGCTGCACAGTGAAAAGTTCCATAGTCTAACTTTTTCAACAGTAAATGTTCAATGTCCCGTTAAAAATCCAAACCTCTTAACTGTGGGTCCTCTGAAACCAAAAACAAGGTGCATACTTTCTTATTCCAAAATGGGATAATCAAGGCATAAAAACAGATTTAATTTAGTAGTGTAAATCCAGATCCTGTGGCTCAATGTCTAATATCTAGGACTGACTTATTATCTTCTGTTACTAAAGGGCTTGGGAAACCCTTCAATGGCCCTGCCATCTGCAGCACACACAGCTTGTCTCACAGGCTCAGGCAGGCTCCACTCCATACCCGCTGCTGTATTTGATGATACTCCTACCACCCTGGCATCCTCAATATCCTGGGGTCTCCACTGCAGCCAAGGCTTCACCTTCACCAATGGCCTCTCTTGGCCTTTATTCAGGGATTCCAACCCTGCCACACAGTATGAGGCTTCAGCCACTTTCCATGACCCCCTCAATCTTGTATCTCTCATGCCTTCAAAACCAGAGTCATGTGGGAGACTCATATATTTCCAAGTTCAGCTGCCAGCTTGAGATGTAGACTTTGGCCCCCTTGTACTTTAGCTTCTGTGTGCTGCCCCTGAGGAAACAGCTGCCATTGTTCAAATGAAATACAGAAGATATCACTTCAATGGTTGTGATCTCTTCTTAACCACAGCTGATTCTTCAGCTCCAGCATGACCAGTACACACAAATACTTATGAAAATATCACACGAATGTCCCTGGCCATGTTCTTAACTAAGACCTTGCTGCCTTCTGAAACCTCATGAGTCAAACCTCCATTGTCTATGTTACTCTCAGTACCCATATCTTCCAAGCTCCCACAGAATGACTCACTAAGCCCTGAGCACTCAATGGCTTTTCCAGCCCAGAATTTCAAAAATGCTCCACAATTCTCCAATAAAATAATCCAAAGGGCAGGAAAAGCCATATGGTCAGGCCCATCACAGAAACACTCCATTTCTGGTACTAATTTCTATTCTATACAGACATACATACACACACAGACACACAAACACACACACACATTTGTGATGCTAGGAATTGAATGTTGTGCATGTTAGGTAGGGGCTCTAACACTGAGCCACACCCCAGTACTCTGCACTTTATATTTTTACCTAAAAAAATGCCAAATCTTTAAAATAAAGTTTAGAACTATAATATACTTGAAAATGTAAAATGCTTAAAAATTCAGAAAGTTCAAAAGATAGACTTTCAACTGTCCCAATTCTAGCAACAAGACTTCCAAGCTCCTGTGCACCCTTCTAGAGACAGTTTGTATAAAACAAGCAAATGTGCATGTATGAATAGTATCCTGCCCCTGATTGTTTCATTTAGCAATTTTAAAAATGTGTCTTGAAGACAAATGAAGGACAGTAAATAAAGAGCTTCCTTTGGGGCGCTGTAGAGATGGCTCAGCTGGACCCAGGTTCAGTTCCCAGCACTCACATGGCAGCTAACAACGTTATGTTACTCCAGTTCCAAGGGATCTGACGTCTTCTTCCGGCCTCTGTGACTATGTATGCATATGGTGTATTTGCAAACATGCAGGCAAAGCAATCATATACATAAAATAAAAATAAAATTTTAAAAAGAGCCTGCTTTAGGTGCTGGTTATGATGGCCACCTGTAATCACAGGACTTAGCAGACTAAGGCAGGAAAACTATTGTGAATTCTTGGCCAGCCCAGGCTACATAGAGAGGGCTAGGCTGGCATGTACAGAATGAGATCCAATCTTAAACAAACAAACAAACAAACAAACAAACAAACCAGGACCCATGCTGACCATGCCACCAGATAAATGCTACTTCAGCCTCCATTAGAATCCTCTTCCAGTGCATGGTAGTGAAGGAAACGATTCATGGCTGCATATGGTGCTGAAAGTACATGAAAGATGAGGGCTCAGCCCTAAATATTTACACCAGCCTCCCTCCATAAGGTTCCAAGAACAATGCAGGAGGGCATGGAAAGAACATAAGCACTGGAAGATAGGGGGGAAGGGCTGCAAAATGCTACCTCTGGGCAGGATGGAGACATTACAGTCACAAACTCAGAGCAGCTGTGGCTACATGAACGCATCTGCACATTAATGAAACCATCAACAGCCAGTCATGGTTGGAAGAGGGGGTCTTTTTGGTCTTTTTGAGACAGGGTTTCCCTGTAGCTCCAGCTGTCTTGGAACTCACTATGTAGAACGGTTAGCCTTGAACTCACAGAGATCCTCCTGCCTCTGCCTCCCGAATGCTGGGATTAAAGGCGTGCACCACCATGCCTGGCTATATGATTCTTTTTAATCTTTTTTTTGTGTGTTTCTGGTGTGTGTTTGTATGTGCACATGTGTGTGCAGGTGCACCTACCTGTGCTTGCTCAGGTGGAAGGCTACAGGTCAACATCATAGATCTTTCTCTATCACTTTCCATCTTCTTTTTTTTAAGAAAACAGGGACTCTCATGGAACCTGGAGCTCACTGTTTCAGCTAGACTAGATGTCTAGAAAGTCCCTGGAATCCACTTGTCTCCTCACCCTCATACTCCAGTGCTGGGTTGACAGGTACACACTGCCATACTTGGCTGTTAACATGTATGATGGGGATTTGAATCCAGTCCTCATGCTTGCGCAGCAGTTTATCCACTGAGCCATCTCTCTAGCCCTTTGTTTCTTCTTTTAAAAAAAAATTCTAATTTCTCTCTGTAGAGATGGCTATCACTGTCAACTTGAAGAAAACCCTTCCAGATTGTTCCAATGCATACAGAAAGAGTGAGCTACCACTTATGGAGTTGTATTTCAGAGGATCTCCCAAGCAGAAGAGGAAATCATGTATAATTTCTAAGGGGTTCAACCTTGTGTTGGCTTAGTAGTGTGAAATATACTGAATCTTACTGATATTTACAATTTGATGGCAAAATAGTATTTACAGTAATTATAAGTACAAAACAGGTGTTTTACTTCCCTGGGCAAGTATCACAAATGGATTGACATAAAACAACAAAAATATGTTGCTTTACAGGTCTGGAGGCTCTAAGTTCAAGATCCAGGTGTTGGGCTGGGGATGTAGCTCAGTGGTAGAGAATCTGCTTAGCATACATCCCCAGTATCATGTGTTCAACAAAATAAACGTCCAATCAAGGCACTGGCAAGGCCATGCTTCATCTAAAATTCATAGGTGTAATGACTGATTTTCATGATCAACAATGGAATCACCCCATTTCCAAAGTAACACTTGGTAATTAGATCTCCAACATATTTTCAGGAAGGATAAAATATGATATATGACAGCAGGTAAACTTCATAAACCAATCAGTTAAGACCACAGAAATATTCAGTAATACCTGGCAGTTTGGTCATTTCTTATGATTGAATCTATGTTGGTAATTATTATTATATGTAGAGAAGTCTGCATGAGCTGATGTCAACTAATCCCACCCTTCAACTTCTGAAAAAACTATTTGCACTAGTGTTTCCTATAATGGTTTTAGCAAGGAAATAATCAGATATCATAACTGATACAAATACAAAACAATATTTATAAACATTTATAAGTAGACTGTAAATATGAAAAACCATGAATTCTCTGCCATTTAACAAAATATTTAATGCTATTTAATTATCCTCTATACAAAAATGAGCTATTGACACAGGCATGGCACATGCCTGGAATTCCAGTGCTTGGACACTGAGAAAGAGAATTATGTGCACTCAAGACCAGCAAAGAAACATGAGAACAAGTCTCAAGAAGAGAGAAAAAAAGCCAGGTAGAGACAGGAGGGTCTTGAAGATCAACAACCTATCCTACTTGATGAACTCCAGGTCAGGGAGAGACCCTTTCTGAGAGGAGAGGAGAGGAGAGGAGAGGAGAGGAGAG
>NW_008353342.1:2618475-2657272 GCF_000622305.1 Nannospalax galili
GAGAATAGAGGAGGAGGAGGGGGGGGAGGAGAGACCCTGCTACATACACATACATGCACATGCATATTCACACAAAGACAAGAAAGTGGGTTTAGAGAAGAAAATGGACTTTCACCCATACATGAGATTGGGGAAACTCCCATGATGCTAGGCTGTCAAGTGGAATTTCTTGGGGCAAATATTGTGACAGATTGTTAGTCATTAAACAAAATTTCCATTTCAGTAGGTAAGGGAAAAATGGACAAAAATACAGCAACCTTCATGTTTACAAAAAAAATGTTTTGCTGTTGTTTTTGAGATCAGGTGTCAACTCTTGTCTTTCTGGCCTTGGGTTCTGCAGTACTGGGATGCAGGTCTGTGCTGCCTTGTCCTGGAAGACTTAATATTGTTAGGATAATACTCCCCAAACTGAATCTGGTCCACAGATTCAACCTAATCACTATCAAAAGCCCAGCTGTCTTTAAGCATAAAAATTTACAATTATGTGTATATGTGTGTGTCTGTGTGTAGTTATGTGCATATGAGTATAGATGCCTGCAGGGGTCAGAGGCATCAGATCCCCCTGGAGCTAGAGTTACAGGCAGTTGTGAGCCTCCTCATCTGGTTGCTGGAAATTGACCTTGAGTCCTCTGGAAGAGCAACAACCACTCTTAACAACTGAGCAATCTCCCCAGTCTGCAAGTTTTCTCTTATCATTGACAAGGTTACCTGCCACAGTCTCCGAACCCCTTCATCTGGGGCTGCGGAGGGAGAGGCCGCAGCTATGGGGGTCAAGGAGGGGGAAGTGCGCTGCCTGCCCGTTTAGCTAGCCCTTCTCTCTGAGGACAATCAGACTCAGCAGCGAGTCGCTTCAAGCAGGAAACTCATTTATTGGCAAGGCTGATCAATATTTAAGGGCAAAAACCACAAGCATTAGCATAGGAGGGAAAGCCATCATCCAATCAGCTTAGAGGTCACATATGCCACGCAGGCTCTTCTCATAGTATAATATATTGTTCACGAGGTGATCACACTCCTTTACTGGCTAGGCTCCAATCAGTATTACTTCCTCTTTTTGTGGTGGGCCAAGCTGGCCAGCTGGCTCCGCCTTCACCTCAGCTGCTCGAGTGCCATCTTGTTACCGCACCTCCATATCTGCCCCTTTTTATTTTGTTTGACCAGGGATCCGATTACTACGGAGCTGGCCAAATCTTGGGTTAGGTGAGCCATTAATAAACCTTGGTTTAGGTGCTTGTCTCATGTTGGGGGAAGGTGGGTATGCGGTCATAATGGAGCAATGGAGCCTGAGTGTCATAGCCTGTATCTGTTCTACCTGACCTGTATAATTTTTAAAAGCCTTCTGTAGATGCAGGGTCCAAAGGAACAAATAAGTGTGATTATCACTAAAGGTCCTAACAGAGCTGACAGCAAGGTGGTCAGCCAAGGGGAGGTGTTGAACCATTGTTCGAATAAGGTTTTGTCTCTCCTGGCCCGCCTACCTTTGATTTTTCTCCAGACCTCATCAAGGTTCTTTGTTACTACCCCAGAGTGGTCTACATAGAAGCAGCACTCTTTTCCTAGTGCCATGCATAATCCTCCTTGCTGCATAAAAAGGAGATCGAGCCCTCTTCTGTTTTGCATGGTCATCTGTGCCAGGGAGGAGAGGGATTGTTGAAGGAAACTGGTTGCTGTTTCAAGTTTAGCTCTGCATCCATATCTGCCCAAATTCCCTGAAGGCCCTGCTGAGAAAGGGCTAGGGAAGTGGCCCTGAGAGTGGGACCCCCCCATCCCAAGTCCCAGGAGTATGGAAACTGTCAATGTCGTGGCAAGCTCCCTTTTTTCCCTGGTGGAATTTTCGGGCCTCTATGTCTTCTGGGGAGCGATACACCACATGGGGGAATGGTATCACCAAGGTACAGACATCCCCCTTGGTTCTGGAGAAGGGGGAGGGAAATGCAGGGTGTCAGTCCTGTCTCCTGGCATAGCCAGTAGTGAGTAGGAGTATTAGGGATGACCCACTCCCCTCTGAAACCTGGAATGTTTATACAGTTTTTCCATGGGTTAGTGGGATTTCCAAAGGTGATACAAGTAACATCAGAGTATTTTAAGGGAATGGAGGTGCCAGATGTCTTGGTGTTTGCACCTCCCCACGGGAAATCGCTGGTCATCTGTGGTATTTGTAAAATTTCCCATGCCACCGACCGCTTCTAGGGGTCAGGCGGTGGCATCAAGACATAACCAACAGGAACAAGTGAGGTCAGGGTGGGTGAAATTAAGAACCTGATAGGCTAGCTGCACCACAGTGACCAGGTCCATCTCAGATGACCCACCCAGTCTGTCCATGTTCTCTCATTTTTCAGGCCCCTTTAAGGACACTGTGGTCATCTCCTTCTGCGGGGCAAGGGTAATCCCAGAATGAGCTGGTCCAGGTAGCAATATCTTGGTCTTTTTAGAGCTGACCATTGGGTCCCCTATGATATTGCTTTTTAGGGGTTCAACCTTTCTCCTAATCGTGAAGAGGAGGCCAGGGTCAGCTCCAGTTACACACAGTTGAAGTCCCCAGGTTTTTCCCGTGTCCCATCCCCCAGATTGCCTTCCTTCATTTGTAATGTGAATTCTTAGGGGATTGCAGCGATATTTTGCGCACCTCCCAAAAAGAGGATTTGTGGACAGTCTCGGTTGTTTCACTCTCTACCTGAGTTGCCCCTGAGGGTGTGATCCAACTTCCTGTCCCTGTCTTTTCACATCCCCAATTATAACAATAATAAGAATTGGCCCCACCACAGTGTCTTACTTGTTCCCCGGTCCTGTTACTTCCTGGGCAAACATAGAATACTGTTTCCCTCAGGCTGGCTCTCTTGTGGACATGGGAGCACCCAGGTTCTTGGGGGGAGCCCGTGAGTGGCAGGGTGCACCCCCTCCCCTTGTCTCTGCATTCGGGTCGGGTGTCTGCTAGGTACAGCCGGTCCCCTACATCCCAAGATCCAGCCACGAGGTCACAGATGTCAACCTCCAGGTCTGGTCACCATGCTCCCGGCGGGGTGATCTTGGTGGTACTGTTGGCAATCACTCCTGTGGCTGCGTTGATCACCATCCATGTGACTTTCAGAGGTTGGTGTGGATTTGGCATCCCTGTAGCCCCGGTAAGCCTTAGCGTTTCCATGAGTAGAGCTAGTAGGCAAAACTTCTGTAGGGGATTGCTCACCATTGTCTGAAAGAGAAAGAGAAAAGAAGGCCTTCTCAAGGGTTTTCTCCCCTTGGGAGGTAAAGCAGAACTTCTGTTATTTTTTATCTTTCTTTGTGCCTTGAAGGACAAATAGCATCTCCACCAGATCTTTTTCTTTTCTTTGTTGGTCGGAGCACCTAGTGCATTAGTCAGAGCCATTGTCCTGTGGAGGGAGATATTTAAGATTTCTAGCTGGTACCCAAGTGGGAGCTGTTTCTCCTGTAGGGAAAACACAACCAAATCCCCTTCCCGTTGTTAATAGGGGGTCTAGTCCCCTCCATTGAAATTTTACTGGGTCCTTCCATCTTACCTCAACCTGGGGCTTTTGGTTCAACTGCCACCAGTGAGCCTGGAATCTCTATTGTGAACTCCCCTGGGCCCGATTTAGAATATTAATTGTGAACAGTGCCATCCCTAACTGCTGGTGGGAGCTTATTCCCCCTTTTTGTTTTGAAAGCTCATTTTTGAGCGTTTGGTGATTTCTTTCAACTATTGCCTGGCCTTGCTTGTTGTAAGGGATCCCTGTGGTGTGTGAGATACTCCATGTCTTAAAGAAGGCGGTCATTGCTGAGCTAGCAACACAGGGGCCATTATCAGTTTTGACCTGAGAGGACAGGCCAAGTGTAGCGAAGCATTGCAAGAAATGTGCCTGAGTGTGTTTGGTTTTTTCTCCCGCATATGCCGTGGCCCAGCATGCATGTGAGAAAGCATCTATGGACACAAAGATATATTTCAGTTTGCCAAGTGCCGGGAAATGGGTGACATCTGTTTGCCAGAGCACATTAGGTTTTAGTCCTCTGGTGTTGACTCCTGGGCCTTGTAAAGGAGGTACTTTTAAATAGGGCTGGCAAACCTTGCAGGTATGGGCTATCCTTTTTAGGTCTTTAATGGGAACATCAGGGAACTTACTGTGGAGCCCTTGCCAATTGACATGTGTGAGGTTATGGAGAGCACTGGCCTGTTGTGCCGTATAGGCGCCAACCCCGTGCGTCACCAGGCGATCAGCCGTGTCATTTCCTTGTGTTATAAACCCTGGTAGGCCTGTATGGCTGCGCACATGTTGAATGAATATGAGAGAACTTCTGCCTTCTAATGTCCCCTGGAGGGATACCATGAGCTTGGAGATGGGGTTAAAGTCTAGCTTAATATGGGCTTGGGGCAGGCCCAGGAGTAGGTTGACCATGTAGAGGCTGTCCAAGTATAAATTTAGAGGGGACTCAAGGTCCTGTAGTGCCATGAAGACTGCCAGAATTTCTTTGAATTGAGCCGAGCCCTCACAGGCCTGGGATCTCTGTTTAAGGGGTCCTTTATCTGTATGGGTCATAAAGGCAGCATAAGCGACCCCTGCACGGCCCCCATCTGTGAACACCTGTAAGCCATTGGGAATCGTAACATCTGAGAAAACTGAGGGTGGTTTGAACGGTAGTCTCTGCAGCATCAGGGCCCATTTAGAGGGCCCATAGTGGCAGCTGATATTTCCCATGTATCCTTCTAATGCAATTGCAAGTCTGGCATTGGCCCTTGCTAGCCAGCCAAAATCCGCAAGGCGGTAGGGAACGACAATTGTGTCAGGGTCCCTCCCAAACCTCCGAATAGCCAGATTTCTCCCTTTGGTTACCATGTCTGCCAACTGGTCTCCTAGGGTATACACCCTAGGGATGCCCCCAAGGGTGGCGTGCACCCACTCCAAGGGATCCTGCGTCTGGACCAAGGCTGCCATGGTCAGCCTGTTACCCATTAAGATCCATAAGTAGAAAGGGAGCTGTGAGGAGAACCTCCAAACGGAGGCCCCTGTATGCAATGCCTTTTGAAAGGCCTCAATCGCCTCCCAATGTTGCTTATCTAACAGTACCTTAGCACTTGGGGGACCCAAAGTTAGGAGCTGATAGAGGAGCTTTCAAGGCCTTAGCCAGTTTATCTCCCCTAGCAGATGTTGAATGTCAAGCACCATGGGCTCACATGGGATGTCCAAGTTCGGCATGAGGGGACTGGCTTTAGTCAGGAGCAGTTGGGAGCTCAAGATTTTAGAGGGCGGGACATGTTGGCTCTTTTCAGGGGCAACAGCGAGGCCCCGTCTCCTTAGGCTATCTAGCACTCTTTCAACAAAGGGCTGTAGCTGAGCTGCATCTAAATGTCCAATTATGAGATCATCCATACACAAGCAGAGCAACCCCCCCAGGTTCTGACATCAGGGGCTACAGGGCAGAGGCTAAAAAGGTCTGACAGAAAGCAGGGCTGTTCCTGGGGGAGAACCGTCCATTCAAATCTACTGTCAGGATTTTGATAATTTAAGGCCGGGATGGAGAAGGCAAACCTCACAGTCTCTTGGGTCTAAGGGGATGGAAGAGAAGCAATCTTTAATGTCAGCTATTGCTAATGTATACTCCACTGGGATTGCTGCCACCCAGGGCATTCCCCTCAGGGGGTGCCCGCCAGCTCCATTCTTTCATTGACTAATCTAAGGTCTTGTAGCATCCTCCATTTGCCAGAGGCCTTTTTTTATGACAAACACTGGGGTATTCCAGGGGCTTGTGGAAGGGCGAAGGTGCCTCGGTGCCCTTTGTTCCTCCACCAGTTGTGTAAGGGCTTCGAGTTTTTCTTTGGTTTTTGCCAGAGGCCTTTTTTATGATGAACACCAGGGTCTTCCAGGAGCTGGTGGAAAGGCAAAGGTGCCCCAGCGTCCTTTGTTCCTCCACCAGTTGTGTGAGGGCTTCGAGTTTTTCTTTGGTCAGAGGCCACTGTTCCACCCAAACAGGGCTTCCCTCTTTCCATTTAATACAAGGGACATGGGGGGGCAGTGGCCTTCAGTATTGGGGGTGAACCTGGGGAATTTTGTCGGGCTCACCTCTGTAATTATGAAAATATGAAAACTCATTTTTTGAAACATCCTCAACCCCTTGAGGCAATCGGTTAGCCTCTTCCTGGTCTAGGAGATCCTCATAAAAGGCTCTATTATCCGTGGTCAACACGGCGTTCATGTGCCCCAAAAGGTCTTGTCCCAGCAAGTTGGACTGGAGGCTGCTGACCACTAGTGGTCGTATTTCCTCTCTTGACCCACCTGTATCTCTCCATTCTATGAACTCCTTTACCTCCTCTGATCTGGAAAGCCCCGCAACCCCCAGCACTTTTGGGCTGGGTTGCAGCTTCCATGAGTGTGGCACCTCCTCCTTCCGCAGTATTGTGCAGTTGGCGCCAGTATCTACTAGGCAGACGAAATATGAGGGACATGGGGGGCAGTGGCCTTTAGTACTGGGGGGTGAACCCAGGGAATTTTGTCGGGCTCACCTCTGTAATTATGAAAATTTGAAAACTCATTTTTTGAAACATCCTCAACCCCTTGAGGCAATCGGTTAGCCTCTTCCTGGTCTAGGAGATCCTCATAAAAGGCTCTATTATCCGTGGTCAACACGGCGTTCATGTGCCCCAAAAGGTCTTGTCCCAGCAAGTTGGACTGGAGGCTGCTGACCACTAGTGGTCGTATTTCCTCTCTTGACCCACCTGTATCTCTCCATTCTATGAACTCCTTTACCTCCTCTGATCTGGAAAGCCCCGCAACCCCCAGCACTTTTGGGCTGGGTTGCAGCTTCCATGAGTGTGGCACCTCCTCCTTCCGCAGTATTGTGCAGTTGGCGCCAGTATCTACTAGGCAGACGAACCTCTTGTCCCCCCAAAAGATATGCATCTTAGGCCTTACTCCCTCATACATTGGAACTGTCCAGTGAGCCTGTGAACTCTGTAAACCTGGACCTCCTAAACCTCCTTTGGCTGACGGGGCTAGAGGCCGCCCCATAATTAGTTTAAAGGCTTGCCTGTCACGTCAAACCTCGACCTGCAGTCTTTCTTCCAATGGAACCCTTTTCTACAATGGGGGCAAGGAGTAGTCGGCTTGCTTGCCCTTGATCCTCCCGCCTCCCTGCTTGGGACCTGGGGAGGACTTCCTCTGGACAGTCTCTCTTAAAATGTCCTAGTTTCCCACACCAGAAACAGCCCCCATTCCCTTTGGGGATGTGATGAGCCTGCAGGCCCTTAGGGTCTCCTCGGACAGCAATGAGCACCTGAGTAAATGCATCGGTTAAGGAAGCCGTCTGGGCTTGGAGCTCATGGGCCAAGGTTTGAGATTGGTGTTGATTCGTTCCAACATCCTGGGAGGACACGACCCACCCACTGATCGAAGCATGTTTCAGACCCGAACAGGCAGCTTGGTGGTCGGAGTTCATGCCCTCCCACACCAGCACTTGAGTAAACTCGTCCCTGAGTGCCCCAGCGGGTAGCTTTCTAATAAGGCTCTTCTCCACCCTATCCACAAATTTGGCAAGACCCTCCCCAGGCTTCTGCCTTAGGCCCACCAAGGGGTCCTCTGACGGTCCTTCATTGAGCTTCTTCCAGGCCACCAGTCCCACCCACCTTACTTGGTCCCTATACGGGGCAGGCAAGGCCGCCTGCTGTGTCCCTGTGGAATAACCATCAGCGGTACCTGCCAGCTGGCCGTAGGTAAAAGGGATTTGAGGGTTAACTGTGTGATTTTGTTCTGCTATGATCCTACATTCCTCCTTATACAAGGCCAGCCATTTGATGAAGAGGGGACTGGGGAGGACGGCCCTAGCCATATCAGTCCAATCCCTAGGGACACAGGGGTGGTGGGCGAGGTTCTCCAGTAAAGCCTCAGCCCATGGTGAGTTGGCGCCGTCCTGGAGGATTGTTTGCCTTAGTTCCTTGAGGTCCTTAGCCTCCCACGGATACCAGTCTGCTGGCCTCTGTGGCCCTGGGACTAAGTTGACCGGGAATGCCCTGCATGGGGTGGTGGATGGGTGCTGCACCCTCACTGGAAAGGCATCAGTGTACACTGGCTCTTCCGAGGCTGAGGGGCCGGGGGGGGGCACTGCCTCCTCCCTTCCCCCCAGCGAAGAGGCTCACACTGATCAACCCGCCGATAGGCTGGGAGCCTCCTGAGATCTTCATCCTTGTCAGGGAGTGGGGGGCCCCGATCCGTCTCCTCAGGCTCGCACCCGGTATCCCCTTTTTCCCGGGCCTCAACTGTCAACTGAGCTTTAATATCCACTGCTAGCACATCAACAGGGTCCCCTTGGGCCCAGGGCTCCTGTCTTTCCTTGTCAAACATGGCCCAATCGTCCTCATTTCCTCACTCTTAACCCCCTGCCTTTGCCTCCCCCCCTTTCCTTTTGTAAGTTGAGGGGAGAGAGGCATCTCTGGGTGGAAGATGCCCTTAAGGGCGGCCATCATGGGATAGAACCCTAGTGGGCGTTCCACCCCAAAGTGCCTCTCCCGTTCTCTCGCCAGCCCCAACCCTTTCCCACGTGTCCCAGGAGAATAGGTTGGCCATGGGGGCCAGTGGAGCCAAGAGAAGTACCGTATCCCAAACGTGGCATGCCATGGTGTCTGAAAGCTCCAGCCCGCGGCTTTTGAGCAAATATCATAGGGCTTTCACGGCAGGCTCATTTCTTCCTGAAGTTGCGTTACCCATACTAAGGGTTTCACTTATCCCGAGATCCCGATTGGCCTCGACTGAAACTCTGCACTAGTTCCTCACATGGGGCACCAGATGCCATGGTCTCTGAACCCCTTCGTCTTGGGCTGAGGAACGAGAGGCTGTGGTGATGGGGGTCGAGAAGGGGGAAGTGCACTGCCTGCCCGTTTTGCCAGCCCTTCTCTCTGAGGACAATCAGACGTGGCAGCGAGTCGCTTCAAGCAGGAAACTCATTTACTGGCAAGGCTGATCAATATTTAAGAGCAAAAGCCACAGGTATTAGCATAGGCGGGAAAGCCATCATCTGATCAGCTTAGAGGTCACATATGCCATGCAGGCTCTTCTCATAGTATAATATATTGTTCACGAGGTAATCACACGTCCTTTACTGGCTAGGCTCCAACCAGTATTACTTCCTCTTTTTGTGGTGCAGCCAAGCTGGCCAGCTGGCTCTGCCTTCACCTCAGCTGCTCGGCACCATCTTGTTACCACACCTCCACAGTTACCTTCAAATTCCTGAAAAAACAGGAACCTATAATAGCCAAAACAATCTTGAAAAAAAAATGACATTGAAGAACTTGCATCTCTTAACTCAAAACCTTACTAAAGTGCTGTAGTTATCAAGACAAGGTGACACTGGCATAGGATAGACTTACCAATTACAGAAATAGAGTTTTGATTCCAGAAATAAATCCAGGTATTTAGGGCCATGAATTTTCACAATCATCAATGGGATTAAAAAAAAATCTATTCTGTAGTCCCAGCACTTGGGAGGCAGAGGCAGGTGGATCTCTGTGAGTTCAAGGCCAGCGTGGTCTACATAGTGAGTTCCAGGACAGCTGGGGCTACAGGGAGACCCTGCTTCAAAAAGACAAAAAAACAAAAACAAAAACGACACACCAAAAAAAAAACCCATAATCTTTTAAATAAACAGGGGTTAAATTAAATGTCTATCAAGAATATATAAAGAACTCTTCATGGGCTGGAAGCACAGTTTAGTGGCAAAGCACTTGCTTATAGGCACAAACCCCTGGGTTCCTGACCTTCATGGAAACACATTTCAACTCTTAAAAACAAAGGATCAACTCATGCTTTCCCCTGCCCCTGTCGCCAAGCTTTCCAGATCAATAATGAAAGGATGAGTTGAGTAAAATATAAGCAAAGTATCTGAATAGGCATTTCTCCAGAGAAAATACATAAATGGCCAATACTTACATGAAAAGATGATCAGCTTCCGCCACAGAAAGACAAATCAACGACCTGAAACACCATTTCACACCCATTAGGATGGATAATATTAAAAAAAAATAAGCCAAAAATGCACAAATCTGTCAAGATGTGCAGAAATTCAAAACCTCATGTATTGCTGCTGAATGAGAGGGGTACAGTCCTTTTAAAGTAAAGCCTATGAGGTTTTTAAAAAGCTAAAACATGGTCTGGAGAGATGGCTCAGAGGTTAAAAGCACTTGCTGCTCTTGCAGAGGACCCCACTTCAGTTTCCAGTATCGACATCAAGTGGCTCACAACTGCCTATAACTCCAGCTCTAGGGGATCCAATGCCCTCTTTTGGCTTCCAAGGGCATCTGCACACATGTATGCATACCCACATACATACACATACATATAATTTAAAAATTAAAAATATTATCTTTTTGAAAAGTTTAAACAGAGTTACCCTATGATCTGATCCTTCTACTCCTACTTATATTCCCAAGGGAAGTATAAATGTCTTCACAAAAATTTATACATGGGGGCTGGAGAGAGTAAAATGCTTATTGCATAAACATGAAGCACTGAACTGGGATCTCAGCACCCACTTAAAAGCTGGGCATGGCAGTGTACTCCTGTAACCCCAGTGCTGGGGGCAGGCAAAGACAGGTGGATCTTAGAGACTTACTGGCCAGCCAGCCAGCCTAGCCAAAACTGTGAGATCCAGGTCAATGAAGGACCCTGAGTCAAAATATAAAGTTGAAAACAATAAAGACACTTAATGCCTACCTCTGGCCTCCACATGCCCCACCACATTATATGTGAATGTTCTTAGCTGCAATATTTATAATAGTTAAAAGGTGGAAACAACCCAGCAATGTCTATGAACTGACAGGTGGAGAAGCATATTTGGTACATCTGTATTATGGGGCTGTATTTTTCTACACAAAGGAATGATACATTGCAGCCACAGATACTAACACATGTGAACCCTGAAAACATTCTACATGAAAGCTTACATCTTATCAGATTTCATTTACACAAAATAGGTCATTCTACAAAGAAAGAAAGTAGATACTTAGGGTCAGGCTGGGGTACGATGGGTAGTTGGAAGTGAGGGTTAAAGGGCACAGTTTCTTTTGGGATGATGAAAATGTTCTAAACACATCAAAGAGATTATTGCAAAACTGTGGCTATCCTGTAAACTACTGAGCAGTACATATTAAAGGGGTGAATTATATGATGCACAAATTAAATGTTGATAAGGCTATAGCAAGAAAAAATAGAAAATAGAAAGAATACTGTACCAGATAATGTAG
Source organism: Nannospalax galili (assembly GCF_000622305.1). NCBI lineage: Eukaryota > Metazoa > Chordata > Mammalia > Rodentia > Spalacidae > Nannospalax > Nannospalax galili. The sequence goes on from NW_008353342.1 coordinate 2,629,694, forward strand.
GCTGGATGTGTTAAGTTCAGGAGTGCTTCTGAACTTCTCGCTGCCTTACTTTCTCCATAAGAAATGTAGGGAATCGTTTCTACCTCATGGGGTTGGAAAGATTGAAATGTAATACCGAAAATTAATGGAAACTTTTCTCTGTTATGAGGTGAGATGAAGGAATGTGGTTTAATTAGTATATCTATTTAGAAATAAATGCATAAATGGGGGGTTGAATTAAAAAATTGAGCCTGTCATAGAAATCATTTTATAGTCATGTAAACCTATGAGTTTTAGTGGCACCTTTAAAAAGATACTATCTATAGTGACCACATACATCTTTTTATTTTTAAATTTAATTTTTATCATTTTTATTTTATGTGTATGTTATTATGCCTGCATGTATGTAAGTGCACCATGTGCGTGCAATACCCATGGAGGCCAGAAGAGAGGGTCAGACCTCCTGGAACTGGGTTTACAGATAGCTACAGCTGCCGTGTGGGTGCTGGGAAAGGAAGTCGGGTCTTCTGCAAGAGCAGCCAGTGTTCTTAACCGCTGAGCCATCTCTCCAGCCCCTACTTTTTTTTTTTTTTTTTTCAGTTATGAACTGTGCAGTCCTTGCTGGCGTGGAACCCACAGAGATCCGCCTGCTTCTGCCTCCACAGTGTAGTGTTGGGATTAAAGGCACGTGCCACCACATATGGGATAAAACAATAGCATGCGAAGTCTGACTTCTGAGCCTCATTTATATTTTCCTCTTCAGTAAAATGCAAATCAAGTGCAACAAGTTAAGGTCTATGCAATGGAGTAGAAACCACCTCACCAGAATACAGCGAGACACACAAATACTGGAATTTAGGCCATGTAGCTATCTCCAAACCTCAGGGATTTCTATTCCGGTTCAATTTCTTTCTTAACGAACCTCTCTCCTAGTTTGACCCTCAGGACTGCCGTTGCTGCAGTCTCAGGCGCATGCTCCGAAGCCAGCTGACCTTTGCGTCTGCGTTGATTGCCCTACATCATGGCGGCTCGTAGCGTGGGGCTGCTGACCCGTTTACCCCTGTGCTCTCAGAGACCGGCCCAAGTCCCGCGACCGGCTTTCAGGCTCCTTAGTTGTCCAGGGACTGTGGCGGCGGACGTCAGGAGTGAAGAGCAGCCTCCCGACTGCCGGAAGGCGGGTGAGCGCGGCGCGCGTAGCGCGCTGAGGAGAGGGAGACGGAGAGCTGGGCCCGGTGCGGGGGAGACCGGAGACCCGTGCGGCGGTGAACGGGGCCGGAGAGGAGAGGAGGAGAGAGGGCCGGGTGCGGGGGTGAGCGAGCCGGAGGGAGGAGGCGAGAGGGGCCGGAGGAGCGGAGCCGTCCCCTCTCTTGGGGCCAGGCCGCTTGGTCTCCGAACCCCAGATGAGTGTCCTCACTGGTCTGGGGACTCTGTTGACAGCATTAACATCGCTCAGGCCGGGAACCCAACTGCTAGCGTTTTGCTGTGTCGATGACAATAATCAATAATGCCAGATGTGGAGCTATTCTTCGTTAGTGTATCTGCTTTGATGTCTAAAAGATGTCGCTCAAGGCCAAATACACTAAAGCCCAATCACAAAAATTTTGCATCAAGCTTGTGAAAAAAATGTATTGATTTCTGGAACTTATTCGAGTTTCAAGACATGAAATTATTTCTAAAGTGTACTAAGAAAGTGAAATACTTCCCCTAAAATAAATTGCAGTCTTCATCATATTGAATGACAGACCTCAATTGACAGAGAATGAGAAATACTACCTTAAATGTCATGTCATTGAAATATACATTGGAATGTATTTAGCAGAAGCTACTGAAGTAATCCTTGCCTGTTCAATAAGATTGTACCAGAGAGGCTATTGCAGGTTAACATTCCTGTGGTGGCTTAAGTTTAAGAGCATTATGACGTGCTCTTTGGGACACAAGGTGATCGGATGAGTAGGTACAGAAGGAATTTTCATTATTATTCCATAATTTTTTCCCCCATTTTCTTTGTGTGTGTGCATTTTTGCATGTCTTTGGGTGCATGTACATTTGTGTACAGGTATATGTCGAGGTCCAAGCTTGATGTGGGGAATCATCCTCTTCACTCTTCCACCCTCCTCATTGAGGCAGAGTTTCTTAGTCAAATCCAGAGCTTGCAGATATGGCCTCTAGTCTCCATATGCTCTAAGGGCACCATAGGTTGGAATTACAGGTGGCTCACTATGCCCACCCTGGACTTGCTTGGATTCTGGGGATGTAAACTGTGGTTCTCTCATTTACATGGCCAGAGCTTTAACCATTGAGTCTTGTGGCCAAGCCTGGTGACTCAAGTTCAATCCTTCTTAACCACACAGCAGAAGAATAGAACTGACTCCAGGAAGTTGTCCTCTGACTGCTACATGTGTGTGCCTTGGCATAGGCGTCTACCCACATGTTACACACTAAAGTATACATTAAATTGATTAATTAATTAATAAGTAAGTTTTAGAAATATGCGATAATGGAATTGTTTCAGTCATATATAGTCTTTGTATACTTTATCAATATATGTTTAAAATTTTGTTTTATTTTATTGGGCTTTTAGAGACAGCGACTTCCTATAGCTCCAGCTGGCCTGGAAATCACTATGTAGACCAGGCTGGCCTTGAACTCACAGAGATCCCTCTGCCTCTGCCTCTCAAGTGCTGAGATTAAAGGCGTGCGCCATCACGCCTGGCATGTTTAAAATTTTATGTGTGTATGTAATAGAAATATTTTTTTCATCTGTAGGCTCTGAAGACAAGGCTCCCAAAAAGAGATTCTCTGAGGTGCAAAAAGAAAGAAGAGAGCAGGCCCAGAGGACTGTCCTAATACATTGTCCCAGTAAAATCAGTGAGAAAAAGTTTCTCAAGTATTTATCCCAACATGGACCAATTAATAATCATTTCTTCTATGAGAGCTTTGTATGTATCTAAAAAATATCTAACATGGTGTTTGTGCTTCCGAAGGATAGCTATTGTTTTTTGTAGTGTGTAGCCTTAGATCTTCCATTATTCTACCTACTCGCTTATCTTATCTGCATTTCTTTAAGGAGGCTTCCCCCCCTTGGAAATGAGCATAAAAACCCTTATTGCAGTACTTTGGAATTATAGCTGGAATGTAGCTCAGTGGTCAAGCACTTGCCTAGCATGCTCAACACCCTGGGTTCAGTCCCTAGCACTGGGGGAAGAAAAAGAAAAAAGCTAGATTTTTTAGTGATTGGTGGTGGAATGGTCCCATTGTCTATTTAATACTGTAGCTAATGGTCAGAAGGAGGGGATCTTAGTTTTGTTCTTTGGTTTCCTGTTTCAGCATTCTTTTCAGTGTCTCTGGCTGATACCACTTTAATGTTCCTTTTCCTAATTTACTTGTAATCGGTAGACTCAATGCTCATGTTAGAATCCTATCATTTATAAATTCTAGAAAGTGATATTTTGTAACTCTAGGGTTCTATGTTCGTGCTGTTAGATATCATTGTGAGATATGTTCTTTTTCTTCCTGATGTTTTTGGTATAGGGTCTCTATGCTGTTGTAGAATTTTGCCAGAAAGACAGTATAAACTCATTGAAGAATGAAACTCATACTCCATGCCTGGACACAGAGGCTGTGATTCCATTCAAGTCACGTTTCTTCAACTTAAAGCTGAAGCATCAGTCAAACCGGATTTCTGAACCGTTATGTACACAGTCCAGCAGCCAGTCTCCCCCTTCAAGCAAGAAGCTTTTTGAATTACTGAATTATGCAGAAAGCGTAAGTTTATGTGCACACTTCAACTTTAGAAAAAAATTACATGAATTATTTGTGTGTAGTGCTCAGATGCATTTTGCTTACTGGGTATAGAGTTTTAGTTTTACAAGATGAGGGGAGTTAGAGGTGAATGGAGATGGTGGCTGTGCAGCAGTTTAAAGAAGTGAATGGAGACGGTGGCTGTGCAGCAGTTTAAAGGATGGGTTTCTCTATCCAGCTTTCCAAAAATCCATCAGATTCAGCCTATCAGGTAGGTGCTGAGCTTGAGTATTTGGGATGATCTTGAAATGACTCTGGTTTTCCTCCTGATTCTTTCAAAGCAGTGAATTATAGCCATAGATATCCTGGTGGCAGGCCTTTCTTATATTCACAGAGTGAATAAATTAGTCAAGGTGTATTTTAAAACACATTCATATATTTACTTAGCTATTTTTTTTTTTAATGATTCTAGTATTAATTGGGCTGGAGAGATGGCTCAGTGATTAAGAGCGTTGACTGCTCTTGCATACAACCCAGTTTCAGTTCTCAGCACCCACATGGTGGCTAACAATAGTCTTTAACTTCAGTGCCAGGTGATCGGATGCCCTTTTCTGACATCCGCTGGTATAGCACAGTACTAGTGCACCTACCTACACGAAGGCATACACTCATACACATAAAAGTAATAAAATATTGAAAAAATAATTCTAGTATTAATCTAGTAGTAGGTGGAATTGCTTTAAAAAATTCATATTACTCAGGAGCTGGGGTGATGGCTCAGTCTTTAAGAGTCCTTGCTGCTCTTGCAGAGGACCTAAGTTCAATTTCCAGCACTCACAAACCACCTGTAACTAGTTCCAAGAGGTCTGACACCCTTATCTGGCCTCTACAGGCAGTTGTGCTCACGTACACACACACACGATTAAAATATATACTATAGAATTTGCTGAATGAAGAGTAAAGGTAATCCTCCTCCACTGAGTCCCAGCCCAGACCCATCAGGCTCTTCACAAGTGACCATAGGCTGCCACAGTTTGGGACCCTGTGGACAATACAGATTTTCTTTCTCTTTTTAAAATAGCAACATAGGGGCTGGAGAAATGGCTCAGTGGTTAAGAGCACTGATTGCTCTTGCAGAGGACCCGGGTTCGATTCCCAGCACCCACATGGCGGCTGCGACCCCTCCTTAACTCCAGTTCCAGGGGACTCCGAAGCCCTCTTCTGATCTCCGCTGGCATTGCACGACCTGGGTGCACTTACATACATGCAGGCAATACGCTCATACTCATAAAATAAAAATAATAAAATATTAAAAGAAATTAAATTTGCAATGTAAAATTTTACATGATATTCCATAAATGCTAAAGTAGCTTATTTCTAATTGTATAGTACTATTTTTTCTAGTACTGTTTTTTCTTTCTTAGACATATCAAACTTTTAGTTTAGTAGTGTTTAAAAAAATCAATTCTTTTTACTTATCAAAATGGTGGGGTTTTTTGCAAGGCATGGTGGCATATGCCTTTAATCTCGGCACTCCTGAGGAGAGGCAGGCAGATCTCTGTGAGGTTGAGGCCAGCCTTTCTATATAGTGGGGCCAGCTGGAGCTCCAGGGAGACCCTATCTCAAAAGATAAAAAAAAAAAAAAATACTATTTCTTGGTTTAATCTTCGACATTCTAAAATTTTACTTCTCATCTTACACGTTTCTTTCACTTTTGTTTGTTTTTTGAGTTCGGTGCTTAATTCTATTACTTTCAATCCTGTTTTCAAATAAAGATATTGAGTCAATTCTAATGCAGTTTTTAGAGTCTGATTATTTTAACCTCTTAACATCAGCCTTCTAAGGAATCAGTGGGATCATAAACACATCTGGGGCTTCATTGCTTCAATTCTAATGTTTCCTGCCCTTTGCTCTTGGATTCCCCTCCAGCTCTTGTCAGTGTTTGCACCTCTTTTGGAGTACTTTATTACTTTCTTTTTCCTAAAATAGTACTTTGTACTTATTTCTTACAAAAAGTAATAATTTTAATTCTAACCAAGTTTTGTTTTCCTAGTGTCATTTCTGAGTGCTTTTAAGAGTATTTATCTGTTACTAAGGGCCTGCGGATGTTCAGTGGAAAAAGTGCTTGCTATGTAAGCATAGGGGCCTGAATTTGGATCTCTAACACCCACATAAAAACAGGCAACTGTAACCTCAGTGCTGTGGGAAGGGAATTGGGCAGAGACAGGTAGATCACCATAGATAGCTCCCTGGACATCCAGTCTAAACTTAGAGCTGAAAATGAGTTATTTGACATGACCTGTACAGCTTTGTGTTTTGTTGTCTTGTTTTGGCCAGCTAGATGGATGATCAACTGAACACTCTCCTGAAGGCGTTCCAGCTGACAGAGGAGAATATCAAACTCCGATATCTCACCTGCTCTCTCATTGAGGACATAGCGGCCGCATACTTTCCCAGCTGTGTCGTCTGGCCTTTTGGCTCCTCAGTGAACAGTTTTGGGAAATTAGGATGTGATTTGGACATGTTTTTGGATCTAGATGAAATTGAAAAATGTGATGTTCATAAGGTAATTATATTTCTTTGCACCATTATAAAAAATTAGAAAAAGGAAAATCTTTAAAACTAATAAAATTATAATTAGTGATTTTAAGACTTAAAGTTATGTGGGTACTGGGGATTGAATTTATGTCCTCATGATTGGCTGGCGCCAGCAGTTTACCAACTGAGCTATCTCTGAACTTCTGATGGGTACTGAGAAGTTCCAGAAGCACTATTCCACTTTACCTTCTGATGATGTGAGTGCCTTTCCCTGTACTTGCCAGTGCTGGCAGCCTGCTTGCATTTTTCAGACTGGCAAATGAAAAGTGTCATTGTCACTCTAATTTCTTCCTTAGTCTCTAGGAAACATGTGCATCTTTGTGTTTATTAGCTATTACTGCTTCTGCAAGTTTCTTTTTTCTTAAGACAGGCTCACTGTGTAGCCCATGGTGACCTGAAATTCGTGATTCTCCTGCCTCAGCCTTCTGATGAAAGCTTGTGCTGCTGTGCCCAACTTCTTTTCATTTCCTAGTCAAGGCTTTAAAAAATTTTTTCCCATTAAAAAGGTTTGGTGTTTTTCCTGTTTGATCTGTATGCACTCTTCATCAGTGAGTCCTTTGTGTGGCACATGCTGTTGTTTGTCTTTTTTTTTTTTTTTTTTTTTTTTTTTTTTAAAAAATGGGGAAAAAAAGGGGGGGTTAGTTTTTTAAAAAAAAAAAAAAAAAAGGAAGTGGAGTTGTGCTTGTTAACTACCATGTGGGTGCTGGGAACCGAACTCTGCAAGAGTAGTCAATATTCTTAACCGCTGAGCCATCTCTGTAGCCCCTGCTTTGTCTTTCAAGGAATAAATGTGTGCTTTGCCTTAATACGGCTTTGACTTTCATGCAGTCACATTAATTTGCTTTCTATAATTTTATGATGTGCTTTAAGAATCGTTTTCTGTTGTATTGTAAAATGTTCACTTGTTTCCCAGGCTTTGGCTTTATTTATTTATTTATTTAATTTATTTTTTGGTCTTTTTGAGACAGGGTCTCCCTGTAGCCCCAGCTGTCCTGGAACTTACTATGTAGACCAGGCTGGCCTTGAACTCACTGAGATCCACCTGTTTCTGCCTCCCAAGTTCTGGGATTAAAGGTTTTTATGTTTTTTTTAATGGTTTACATTTGTTATGCATGTTGAACTTCAGCTTTAAAACTAAATTACAACTCTAGTTTACTTTTTTTTAACAGTTATTTGACTTTTGTTGAATAGGAGAAATTTCCCAGTAATTTGAAATTTATTTTATTAAATAAATAATTAGATTTCTGTATTTAAGGAAGTCTGTGTGTTTTGTTTCTCCTCTTGATCTGCTGCTCTTGTGCCCATGCTCTCCCCTACTAGTGCAAGCTTAGTATTTATTGAGACATAATAGCTAACTAGGGAAGGGCAGGTGCTTGTTTGGAGTCTCTGTGGAATAAGTGAATCTATGTGTATTATCACCCCATGTACATACCAGACCATGGTGCATAGTTATTAAAAGTCAGTGATTGTGCAAGTTAGTGCTTTATATTTTCTAGACAGAAGGCCACCAAACAACTTTAAAGTGTGCTTTGCTATGGTTGTCTGAAAGATTTTTACTGATTTTTTTTTTTTTTTTACCAGAAATTATTTAGACTTTTAAGTTTTAGGACATTCATTCCTGAAAGCTTATTAATAGATTCCTTTTTGCCAGATGTGATGATGCATACCATTAATCCCAGCACTCAGAGGTGGTGGCTGTCTTGAGTTTGAGGCCAACCAGGGCTACATAGTAAGACTTTGTCTCAAAAAAAAAAAAAAAAAAATTCCTTTTTATAAAAAAACTCATAATTATCAATGTTTTTATATTCAGAATGTAGGGAATTTTTTGATGGAATTTCAAGTGAAAAATGTTCCTTCAGGAAGGATTGCAACTCAGAAGATCCTGTCTGTGATTGGAGAGTGCCTTGACCACTTTGGCCCTGGTTGCGTGGGTGTTCAGAAAATTCTCAATGCTCGGTGTCCACTTGTCAGATTCTCTCACCAGGCCTCAGGATTTCAGTGTGATTTGACTACTAACAATAGGTATGACCTTCTAACTTTATTCACATAAATGGGAATATTCTAAGGCATTGGGTTAACTTTTCTTGTATAGAAACAGTAGCTCTGAACTCTTTCAGACATGCTTGTGTGTGTGTATGTGAGAGAGAGAGAGAGACAGAGACAGAGAGACAGAAAACAAGAACTTACTGGATGTGATACCTGCTTAGCAAGTTCTAGTGAATTTGAGTTTGGGTCAGGAGGATTGTGTTTGAGGCCACCCCAGGCTACATGCCTGAGCTATTAAAGCAAAACTTTTCTCAAAAATATTTTTTTTAAAAAATTGAGCAATTAGATTAAAAAGTAGGAAATACCTTTTAGTATACTTCTCAGTATGCTCTTAAAATATCAGAGTATTGCTGGGCGTGGTGGCGCACGCCTTTAATCCCAGCACCTGGGAGGCAGAGGCAGGTAGATCTCTGTGAGTTCAAGGCCAGCCTGGTTTGCATAGTGAGTTCTAGGACAGCTGGGGGCTACAGGGAGACCCTGTCTCAAAAAGATCAAAACAAAACAAAACAGCCAGGCAGAACTGCCTGAAAATGTTAACAGTAAAATACTGTTCTTACCCATGTTGCCTAATAGTATGAAAAATAACTGTTATTAGAAAACAAAATAGCACTTTGACTTTGACCTTTGAATGTCTCTGCGCATTGTTAGTGTTGCACACTATCACGTGTATGATGATTACTTGGGTGAGAAAGTGCTGGAAACAGCTTAAAGACGGAACAATTTTATTTCTGTGCATTTCCATCGTGGTATCCTAGCTACTTGATAGTTAGAAAAAAGTTGGGCTGATGACACGTTCTTTTGTACTCTGAATACTTTTCCTATGTTCACCTTAAAAGACTTCTAAATTCAGGAATTTATTCCTTTCATTAGCATTTTTGCTTAAATTTGAGTTTGCTGTTATTTATTAGATGAGTAATTATAATTGAAAGTAAATCAGAAAATCCAATGTAGAGCAGTTTTGCCTAAACTAAAATGTTAAATATAAGCTAATGCTAAGTACTTTCGAATTGCCATCAAATAACACGTGGTTTAAAGTCCTTATTTTTTTTATTTTTTCTAAATTTAATACACACACACACACACACACACACACACACACACAGAACACCTCTGATGACAGTTTTTTCTCCAGTTACGTAAAATAAGACAAAATGACATCTTTGTGATTGCTGGGGACTCAAACCCGCGACCCCTGGCAAGGTGAGGATTGGGGATGAGTAAGCACGCCTTTCGCCAGTCCAGCCGCCCCCATTACCCAGGGACACTCAGACCAACAGGGAGCCTAGTCAAGCTGGCACTCATTTTATTGCAGGTGTTACAAAGCTTATAAAGAAAGGCACCTGAAACTCCCCCCTCCCCCCCTGAGAGTGTATCTTAAGGATGGTCTCGAGCTGATCATGCACTCCTCAGCAGTGCGGAAGTATTCTTCAGACTTTCAAAGCAAGCCAGGCCACGCCCCTAGTATCTTCCTTTCAGACCTATGCAAGGTGGGGCTTTTAGGTCCCCACATGTGATGTTATTTTCTTTGTCATATTGAGACTGGTTTTTAAGAATTTGTTTTCTGCAGGTTTTTATATTTTTTCTACATGCCTTTTTGAGGTTTCTATGTGCTTTTTAAGTGTTTCTTTATATCAGATACCTCACCTGATTTTATTTTTTAGCTTAATTTAGCTTTAGTTTAATATATAAAACTTTTAATCCTTGTTGTCTTTAAACACCAGCTTAAGCACCACAGTGATATTTTAAAAGTTTAAATAGATACTATTAAGTGATTTTTGTGCCTTCTGTTAGTTCTTTGAGAAATTATAAGATACTCTTTGGTCAGTAGAAACTTAATTTAAAAATATTTCTGGCTGGGTGTGGTGATGCACGCCTTTAATCCCAGCAGAGGCAGGTGGATCTCTCTGAGTTCAAGGCCAGCCTGGTCTACATAGTGAGTTCTAGGCCAGCTAGTGCTACAGGGAGACTCTTGTCTCACAAAAAAAAAAACCAAACAAACAAACAAAAAAAAAATTTTTTTTTTGGTTCTTGATCTTTGAATTTATATATTGATTGGGAATTTTGTTAGAAATGGCTTTTTAAGCTGGATCTCCCTCACTTCCTTTCAATAATGAGCTCTCTGTTGCTGAGGCTGGTCTCCAACTCTTGGGTTTAAAGAGATCCTCCAAACTTAGCCTCAGTAGCTTGGACCACAGGCATGTGTCACCATGCCATGCATGACTATAAAGTTTGATGTTTGAAAAGAGCTATTTATTTTATGTGTATGAGTGTCTACCTGAGTATATGTATGTATACCACATGTATGCCTAGTACCTGCAGAAGCCAGAAGAGGGCATCAGATCCCCTGGAACTGGAGTTACAGTTAGTTGGTTATGAGCTGCCATGTGAGTGGTGGGAATTGACCCTAGGTCTTCTGCAAGAGCAACAAGTGTTCTTAAGTGCTGAGCCATCTCTCCAGCCCCAAACTTTGATTTCTTAACAGGCACTTTATCTTCAAGCAGTTTTTTTTTTTCTTTTTTTTTACGTTTGGCTTGAGTAATTTTGACTGCTTCACAAACTATTAAGAATTCCAAGTAGTTGCTTTCATGATCAAATGATTAGAATATTCTGTTTACTTCAACTTGTTTCCAGAGGACTGGATAAGTAAGAAGTGAGACTTGAGTGCAGAAACATCTTCCAGTGTCTGTCTCTAGTGATGGCTATGAAGAGCCATTGGACATTTCCCTTATTATTTAAAGATCACATTTAGGAACTTCGACTTAATAAAAAAAAAATCCTAAGTTTAAGAACTTCATTATATTTTATTTATTAAAATAAACATAATTTTAATCTGCATAAGTGTATTGCCTGCATGTAAATGCAGCTATGTCATGCATTGCGTGAGAGGTCAGAAGAGGGTATAGGATCCCCTGGAACGATAGTTATGGACTGTTGTTAGCTGCCATGTGGGTGCTGGGATTCAAACCCAGGTCCTCTGCAAGAGCAGTCAGTGCTCTGAACTTTAAGCCATCTCTCCAGCCCTATGATTGTCATTTTTTTTAAACTTTTTAAAAAAAAATTTTATTTTTATTTTATGTATATGAGTGTTCCGCCTGCATGTAGGTAAGTGCACCCATGTTGTGCAATGCCCATGGAGGACAGAAGAGGCTGTCAGATCCCCTAAAACTGGAGTTATGGACAGTTGATAGCTGCCATGTGTGGGCTGGGATTTGGACCTAGGTCTTCTGCAAGAACAGGCAGTGTATTTAACCTCTGAGCCATCTCTCTAGCCTGATTGTCATTTTTTAAGAAAGTTTCATTGACAGTATTTTGATATTCAAACATTTATAATTAAATTGAATATTGTAAATGCATATGGGGTTGGTGTGTTATTTGTTAGTTGGTTTTGAGACAGGGTAGCCTCAAACTTGCTGTGAAGCTGAGGCTGACCTTCAGCTCCTGAGCCCCTTGCCTCCATCTGCTAAATAGCATGATTTGCAGGTATTTGCCACCACATCTTGCTGCATAATGCTCTTGGTTTAATCATGGTGTTTAGAATGTACCAGAAACAGTAAGATACTTAGATCTGTTTCCAGATGTGTATTTTATGACTGTTTTGTCCTCCTAATTCAGGATTTGAAATGTGTTTTAATTTTTCTTTTCTTTTTCTTTGTTTTTGAAGAATTGCTTTGAAAAGTTCTGAACTCCTTTATATATATGGTTCCTTGGATTCGAGAGTAAGAGCCTTGGTGTTCAGCTTGCGGTTTTGGGCCCGAGCACACTCACTAACAAGCAGTATTCCTGGAGCTTGGATCACTAACTTCTCCCTGACAGTGATGGTCATCTTTTTCCTCCAAAGAAGGTCACCTCCTATTCTTCCAACTCTGGATTCCTTGAAGTCCCTAGCAGGTAAGACTAGAAGCAGTTTTGTTTCCTCTTTCTGACATACAGACCTTTACCATGTGTAATCAATGCATGTAAGACATGTCATTTGCTTCTTGATTTTTTTTTTTTTGAGGGGTCTTTTTGAGACAGGGTCTCCCTGTAGCCCCAGCTGTCCTGGAACTCACTATGTAGACCAGGCTGGCCTTGAACTCACAGAGATCTGCCTGCCTTTGCCTCCCGAGTGCTGGGATTAAAGGCATGCGCCACCACATCCGGCTGCTTTTTGATTTTTAAATCCAAAAGTAAATAGAAGTAAATTTTAATTGTGAGTGTAGATTTGAAATGCTTTGGGTATGTGTGCCCACCAGGGGTCATGAGAGCAGCTATTGTCTAGTTGAGCCTTTGGAATTGAGAGCTGTGGCTTTCTCTATCAATTGGCAACTGGTTTAAAGCAGCCATAGGACAGTCGGAGCCTCTCACTTAGTTGACCAAATCTAAGATGACATTGAAAAAAACACCAGATGCAGCTTTGGATTGGATTGCAGTTTCAAGGCTTCCCAAATCTGAGCCACTCCAGACTTAAAACTGTGGTACCTAAAACTGCTTTGTGATGGCTTAAAGATTCTTAGTGTGGTTTAGTTAAGTTTATAGTCTGTCTTAGATGTGTACTATTTTAAATTCGACATACTATTTGTTATGAATAAGTTGAAATTTTGATAGCTTGCTGGAGGAGATGTTAAAATACCACAGTTCTGAATTGTAAAAGGAGAGTAGGGGATTTGTATAGAATGTATATTAACCCTTACATTCTTATTAAGGTTCATTTTGCTTCAAGATAATTCTTAAGTGTATCCTTGAGTCTCCTGTTTAAAATAACCCTAAAAGAAATTTTATTCTACCTAACGAGCCTTGAACTAATGGTGTTTAGAACCATTGACTATCCAGCTATACCCTCTTCCACTGTTCCTCTTTATATATGTTCACCCTGTGCTACGATCGTTCTCATAATGTTTGTCTTTGTGTGTGCACTTCTTCCTTGGTGTCTTTCATTGACAAAGGAGCATTCAGAAGATAAGACAAACATAGACGCAATGCAGGTGGAGTCTCATCCACGAGCACCTTATAAATACCCCTTCCTGTTCAGCTCCTGATGTGTGCACTGATGTTTAATAGTAAGAAGTCTTTATGGTGAGAAATCATGGAGCTGTAAACAGAACTGAGGCCAGTTTGTATAAGAGAATATTCCTGAGCATCTCCTCTGGTTCTGTCCCCGTCTCAGCTGTCATCCCAAGTCAGGCCTGCCTCCCTGGCACGGCTTTCATGGTCTTCTCCCTTTGCCTCCAGCGTACTTCCTGCCAGATGCCAGCAGAGTGGTTTTCCAGAGTACGTATCTGATAGGAGGATTCTCTCTTGAAACCCTTTAGTAGCTTCCTAAATCTACCAGTTATTTTTAGTAAAATAATACAATTTATAGGCAAAATGTATATATTGAGGGCTGGCGATGTAGCTCATTGGTAGAGCACTTGCCTAGTGTATGGGGGGTTCTGAGTTCAATTTCAAGAATAGCCAAAAAAAAAAAATTGTTTTTGTTCTAAACCATTTAAAAATAGTTTTTAGTATATTCTATCTTTGCGCCATCAAAATAGACAAAACTAATTTAGAAATCCCATGAAGGTATTCAGTTGATTAAATTTGTTTTCAAACACCATCAGAGGCATTTTCAGGCTGTTGTTTGCAGTTAGTTCTCTAAATAGCACATTGTAGGTATGAACTGTCAATGTAAGACAACATTTGTACTTTTTGCTTACTTTTTAATTTTTGGTTTTGAAATTGCCGTAAAAGAATTTTTTATGAATGTTAATGCAGTAAAAATCTCTCTGAGAAGAATCTATCAAAATATTTTTTCCTGCCGGGCATAGTGGCACACGCCTTTAATTCCAGCACTTGGGAGGCAGAGGCAGGCGGATCTTTGTGAGTTCAAGGCCAACCTGGTCCAGGTGAGTTCCAGGACAGCTGGGGCTACAAGGAGACCCTGTCTCAAAAAAGACTATATATATATATCTCCTATTCATGTATTCAAAATTATGGTATTAATACTTTTGATTTTTAGACATCTGACATTGATGGGGATTTAAAAGTATATGGTTAAGAATTAAAACATTGTTCAGAAAATTCTGAGACCCTCAGTCAGGTCTCTTTCATTAATCAGTTGGATGGCTGTAATCAAATATTTGATTTCTTCTGTGCCTCTCATTTGATATGCAAAGTCCTAACAATTTGATCTCTTTCAGTGATTTTTTTTTTTTAAAATTTTTCTTGCTTGTTTGCTTACAGCTTGAATTCCCAGGACATCTTTCAGAACTTCTAGGACTTTGTAAAACACTGTTTAGAACCTAGGCTAAGGTCAAAGCCCAACTTTTCAGCATTGTATACAGGCCTTTTGTGTTCTTCCTCCTTCTTTGCACCTCCTCTGTTGATCACTGGGACCTTTCTAAACTCTGTGCTGATCTCTGATGGTTTAGCCCCTCTCTCTACCTCTGTGCCTTTGCCTGTAGTGGCTTCTAGTCTTGTCTCTATTTACATGGAGAGCCTCCTCAAAATGTGTTAGGATGGAAGAAGATAAACCGGTACTGTATGGCTGTCCTTGCTAGGGCTTTCCTGGCTGTGTTCCCTGTCTTCTAGCAGCGCCTGTACTTCACCTAGTAAATGGTTGTAGATCTACCACCTGTCTCCCTTCCTTAAGGGTTCTCTAAGATGGGCTGATTGTGGTTCATCTTTTCATCCTCCATTCCTGACCTAGTGTTGGGTCCAAAGTAGTCTAGTGAATACATTCCAAGTGGCTACATGGATGTTTTAGCATTGATGGCTGTTTTGCTGGGTAAGGTAGGCCATGTTGGTGACTTTGATATTCCCTCTGGGTTTCTTTACACGGGTCTCATCATTTCTTGTGTCTCTTACCATTTTGGGGTTTGCTGCCTTTCTTATACTTCTGTGCTCAGTGCTTTTATACAGTATTTTTCTCTTTTAAGTGTCTGATCAGATGGGTTTTGAAGGATGAATTGGGAATTTGAGGAAGAATGACTAGGTAGCATCTTCAGTAGTGATGCACAGACCACCATGTGTTGATGTGTGATTCAATAACTATTTAGTGCTAACTTGTGCCAGATACTACACACACAAACAGACACACACACAGGCAACATACACATGATCATGCATCCTGTACTCTGTCTTCCCAGCAACTCTTGGAGGCAGTGATAAACAAATCTGTGAGGTTATCCAAATTTCTCAAGTTCACATTGCTAGAACATGTTAGAGTTTGAATTCAAACCTAAGCACATTTCAGAACTTTAAAAAGCTGAAGTATAACACACTTAGAAGTTTATGTGTCTACTGATTTTCACTAACTGAACACACCTGTGAAACCATGTGAAAGTCTCCAGAAATTTCTCCCATACGAGGCAGCATTATGGTATGTATTCTCTGGGTCTGATGCTTTTTAAAAGGGAAATAAACATGAAGTTTGCACTTTTCATCTTCATTTCCCTTCCTCTGGGCTCAGAGGAAATAACATTTCTTCTGCTTTTCTGGGCTGTTCCATGTGCTTCTCTTATTTGTTATGACAGTAGTTTCCAAAGAATAGTCTGTGAATCACCTGTATACCAAAATCATGTCAGTTACTTAAATCACATTTTGGAGCCCTCTCAGCAGCCCTGCGGTAGACTCAGATCTGCTTTCTGAACTTATGGCCCACTGATTGCCCTTTTGAGCGTCCCACTCATCTGTGGGGTTTTCTAATATGACATTTGCTGGGCACATGCTTTTAATTGTGATGGGTTTAAATCAGCTCCTGTAGGGATTGCACTTTTGAAACTCTTTGAACTCTAACCTCTGTCATGAAGATAATCTTTACATTTTCTCTGTACATTTTATGGTCTTATTCTTAGCTCTGCTATCTATTTCGGTATTTCAAGTAACATGTACAGTTGAGATCAGAGTTCTATTGGGCCTGTGGATGTCCTGTCATTACACTGTTTTAAAATAGAGCACACTTTCTCCATTTGAGTTGGTTTTGTACCTTGATCGAAACTAAAAACCATATTTATATGGCTCCATATTATTATATTATTATATGGGACCCATAATATGGGTCCATATTTATATATATGGGTCTTCTTCTGGGCTAGCTCATCTGTTGCTGTCTCTGTCTCTCTCAGGCAATACTGCACTGTTTTGGTTGCTATAGCTTTGTATTATTGTAACATTACATAACATGATTGCCACAATTTTATTCTTTTCAAAATTGTTAAAATGATTTTCACTATTTTATTTTTAATTTCCAAACCTGCCCATGTATATCTGCAGAGAATTCTGCTGAGTCTTTGAAAGGAGAATTGATATCTTAGTCTGGTCATCTAGGTATTTTTAAAACATTAATTTATGGGGTTGAAGAGATGGCTCAGCAGTTAACCCAGCACCCATGTGGTGGCTGATAGCTATCTGTAACTCCAGTTCCAGGGAATACAAAGCCCTCTTCTGGCCTCCTTGAGAATTGCATGACATGGGTGCACTTACATACTTACAGGCAAAGCACTCATACACATAAAATATAAATAAATAATTTATTCTTTGACAGTTTCATACATGTATTAATACATTTTGGTCCCATTGACTTCCCCTTCCTCCCACTGATCCCTTCCCATCCTCCTATCAAGGCCCCATCCTACTTTCATTTTAATTGCATGCATGCTGTCTGGGTGATAAAGAAAAAAAAGAAAGAAAAAGCAGAGATAAGAAGGGAGAAGACTTGATAAAGGAGCTGTTTGTTAGGTTTGAGTACCTGAGGGTTTTGCAGAAACAAAGATGACTTTATCATAAATCAAAATGCTTTCAAGTTTTAATGTATCAGAAATCCTTTTAGAGGAAAGCAACACTCATAGAGAAAGCCTCAGGGTTTTAGTGATATGTATGTCTAGAAATATTTTAATGTGGCTCACATTCTTCTGCGTTGGTAATATTTTGAATCAGAGACACATTCCTAAAAGAAGGCACAGCAGCTGAAAGACTGACTATATATGACTTTTGCTGTGTCAGAAAAACACATAACCCATTATCACTTGACATAAAGTGTGTGCCCTGATTCCAAGGGGTAGATCCAAAGAGCAGCATTGCACAGCCAGGTGCGCTAGCTGTGTGCTACTGTGGCTTTGGGCACATGATAGCGCCATGTACTGTAGAGGGGAGCTGTGCAGGATGCATGCGGAAATGAGTAGAGGATGAACTGGGTCCTACTCCTCTCTCAAGGATATGCCTCAGTGGCATTACCACAGCCTCCCAAGAGCACCATACTGGGAACCAAGCCTAATACATGGGCCTTTGAGGGCACACCCCAAAATGGAGCAGTTGAGCACATAGAATTGGGGGGAAACTATGTCAGTAGCTTAGATCTCAATTTAAAAAATTATAAGCATCACAAAAAAGGTAGATAGGTTTGAAGGAATCTATTTATGTTTCTCTAGTTTTTCTCTGGAGATTATAGAGAGCCACAATCAAATGTCCATAATTAGTCATATTATTAAATGTTTGCTATACATTAGACATGATTGTGGGTCAGACTGTAGGGGAAGAGATAATCACGGGACGGTGGCCTTTGTATTCCCAGATTGGGATAGAGGGAATTAGGGAATATTCAGAGAGGAATGGCCTCTGATTAGATTTGTGAGATTGGAGTTCGCTTTTCAGAATAGCATCCTGCACATGGTATGGTGAAACGTGAACTAGTATGGACCAGAGATTTCATGGTGGCTGTGGACTTAGCAAAAAAAGGAAAATGATTACCTCTGAAGATAGAGAAGCTAGTAGGAGTCAAATGCCCAAGTCCCAAGTGTTCCTCTGTTTGTTTTACTGAATTACTGAATTCCAGTCACTCTGGGAGTTCTTCATTTGAGAAATTAACAGAAGTTTTAAAAACACCTCAGAACAATCAGTTTGTGTCATGTATGAGATATTGGATCAAAGCATTAGAAAGTGTAAAGAATGGAAATCTCAGTTAAGTATTGATTAAGGACGTGCCAAAGTTTGTTTCATGAAAGATAGACACTCCATGTGTTTTCATTTATAACTGGACAGTTGAATAGTTCAAAAGATGGATTAGAGTCATTGAATTGTTAGAAGATAGTTACAGTGTGCTGAAGGAAATGCAAAGTTAATTTCACTTGTATAGTTAGACTTAAATCTTCTTAGTGGTGTTTTAAATTCTATAAATATATAAAACATTGACTAATAGGGCTTATTAATATATAACTTTGATTTATTTAAATCATAGATCCCTATTCTGAAGTAGGAAGCCTCTTCAAAGTGTGAAACTTTTTTGTCTCTATTTGTTTAAGATGCCGAAGATAGATGTGTAATAGAAGGAAGCAATTGTACATTTATCCAGGACTTGAATAAAATTAAACCCTCAGGAAACACGGAAACATTAGGTAAGTCTTTTTCTTTTTGTTTGTTTTTTTTTCAATTCAGACAGATTTTGCTCTGATTTTCTTTATCTTATTTCTTTGCAGAATTACTACTGAAGGAATTTTTTGAGTATTTTGGCAATTTCTCTTTCAATAAAAATTCCATAAACATTCGACAGGTAATGATGTGTTAGTGTTTGTTTATAAGGTTTCTGATCTTCTGTTGTACTAACATTTTCAATTATCTTCATTTTTAAAGCACTCTAATAAATTAATAAATGCTATAGTAAGCCATGAGATCGAAACCTTGAAGGGCTGTGTGACTCATCCATTGCCAGAAGAAAGACAGGCAGCTCTGTGGCATCCATCTGCCATTGTCACATGCCATGGTCTTTACTTACTGCTAAGAACATATTCTTCAAGATGTGGAAAAATATCATGAAAGTTTTCTGGAAATCACAATTTTATATTGTAGTTGTTTTAAACTATAGGTGTGTTCGAGTGGAAGAATTTATTTTATGTATTTTTGAGACAAGTTTTGTCATGTATGTACACCTAGATTGGCCTTGGACTTGTGGTCCTCTTGCTTCCACATCCCAAGTGCTAGGGTTACAGGCATTTGCCACTCCCCCAGCACTGTGGAAGAAATTTGATGCCAGGTCCTAAGAATAGATTTGTTATCCACTCTTAATTTAGTCATGCCAGTTTATAAAGATGATTTTTTTTTTTAAATTATGTGTATGTAGTTGTGTCTCTGTGTGGTTATATTTACATGATTGCAGGTGCCCAAGGAGGCCAGGAGAGTTTTGGATCTCCTGAGAGTAGTTGTGAGGCACCCAACATAGGTACTAGGAACTGAACTCTGCTCTTCTGCAGGAGTAAGTGCTTCGGCCCCAAAGTCTGTCAGTTTGTGGTTTTGATGGTTCTTAGAAACTCAGATGATTCTCTGTGTGTATGTCTGTGTGTGTGTGTCTGTGTGCGCACACATGCGTGTACTTTAGTGGGGATGGAACCCAGGTAGGGACTTGTTTATGGGCAAGTGCTTTATCACTAAGCCACATCGTTAGCCCCACTTTTTCTTTTTTTCTCACTAGTCAGGGTAGAACTCTAAGCAGAATGTTTTCAGTTAAGAGGGTGCTCTGTTTGGATTTACTCTGTTTTGTCTGGATTGCTGGCTACAAACCCTGTAAAAATAGCTTCATAAACTATAAACCCAGATCCTCCTTTTTGCTGTCTTCAGGTCTCCTGGTCCTGTCATGGAGACATTGGAGTGTGGGGAAGGACACTGAAAGCCCTGGAGTGCAGACTAAAGGAAAGCAGCTCTTTACTTAGGACAGCAGGACCCTGTTGCATATCATTGAGAAGTTAGGGGATAAATAGCTGCTGTTATGTTGGACAGCCCTGATCACTAACTTGGACGTATTGAAGGGATGTTTGGGGATCAACTGAAAGAGGGGAAAGGGGCAGGCTGTGGCTGCTCACCTGAGTTGTAGTTTTCTGTTTCATTTCTGTATAGTATACTCTCATGTGGAAAAGCCTCCCCGTTGGATCTTTAGAAATGTAATGGAAGCTTTCCAATGTTCTAAATGAATAAAATCCAGTGGTCCTCTCTTCCTTTTTCATTTCATGCTTAGTAAATTAGTTACTTGTATAATTAAAAAATTCTACTTTTGTGTCTTAGTACTTCTGTAATAGGTATGTTTTTACCAAGTCTCAAAAGTATCTCCTTCCGCTCTCCCTCCCTTCTCTCCTTCCCTCTTTCCCTCCCTTTCTCCCCCCCGACCCCCATCCTTCTTATTTGGATCTTGCTATGTAAACCAGGCTAGCCTGGAACTTGAGATCCTTCTACTTTAGCTTCCTGTGTACTAGCACTGTGTAAGTGTCTACCACATCAACTGCATTTTCTATTTTCTATTTTTTTTTTGTTCTTCCTATTCCAGCTCTTATCCTTTTAAGTAGAAGTTACATTATGCAATGTGGAAATGACGTAAATGAACTTAATCTGAACTAAATGATTTTCAGTTAACCCAGCAAAACCATGTGCTCTTGTGTCTTCTGACCTGGACATCTGATCTTGTTTCCTTGGCAACCTCAGTTTGCTTCCCCACACAAATAGATAATGAATGAATGTGGATGTGCTTGAGAATTAACCTATCAAAGCGCTGAAAGCAGGCGCACCATCTCTGTTGCACAAAATGGAGGTTGGGAAGGTTGGAGACCTTGGGTGAATGAGGTATTCTTGAACTAAGGATGGAAAGGCCAGAGGGTAGAACCAAGCTTGTGCTTCCCTAGCAGAATCTGGAGAAACCATTTTGAATAAAATTACAGGTGGGCCTGGCTCAAGGACACAGTTCCAGGGACGGGGTTTCAACAGACAGTTCCATCAGCACAGTTCCAGGAGACAAGAGGGTTCCAAGAGATCTCTAGGGGAATAAGTGTCCTCCAAGATCCAGCCCATGCTTAAAAACTGAATGTAAGAGTTAGGCTTTTTGTTCAGGTGATTATGTTAGTGTAGTAACGCTGTAATGCAAAAAATATTTTTGTTGACCTAGACCCAATATCTGTCATCTGAATGGTGACATCGTCCATAAGATCATAAACCTGAGTTATCTTCTTCAGAGAATATCCATAGAATATGGGTGAAAGAAAAACTAGTGACAGACATACTCAAGTACCACACATGAATGTCCAGGCCCATTAGGGAAGCAGTGCTTTACTCTGTAGTCTTTTGCTGGTGTTGTATGTGTTCTTGACAGTTAAGCCCTTCTTACATTTGTGCATTTTCTGTTCTGGTGTAGGGAAAGGAGCAGAATAAGCCTGATTCCTCTCCTCTGCACATCCAGAATCCTTTTGAACCTTCTCTCAACATAAGCAAAAATGTCAGTCAGAGCCAGCTACAAAAATTGGTGGATTTGGCTAGAGAAAGTGCCTGGATTTTGCAACAGGAAGATAGACATCAGCCTTCTCCTTCCAGTAAAAGGCCCTGGGGGCTGACCACCCTCCTGATACCTACAGCAGGCAGCAAGTTTCTCCCCAAGAAGAAAAGGAAAAAGCCCGTGAGTGAAAGAGTCAAAAGCTTATTAGAGTCCATAAAAGATAACAGTCCAGAGAGTTCCACGAATACTGATGGGAAAACAGCGATGTCATGATGGCAGACGTTTTGTGCCAAGAACATGTTTTGGACTACCTGGAAAAACTGCTGAGAAGCTTTGACAGCCTTTAACTTTCATCTGGTATTACTTGTCACAATCTCTTCACCCTTTCATTTGATCTGAAGTTCTGGATGTTACTTTCTGACCAGGTTGAATTTTATAAAAACATCAGCCACAAAAAAATGGGCAAAAAGATCAGAACATATTTTAAACTCTGAAGTGCATAGAAAAAAAAAAAAAAATTCCACAAGCAAACCAGTTGGTATCTGTGTCAGTACCTAGTTGAAAAACATTTCAGAATTCTAGTTATCTATATAAATAGACAATGAGCATAATAAAGCTCCAAGATTTGGTAATCCTCTTCAATAGTATTCCATTTTTCAGCTAAAGTGCTCTATTATGCTTTCTGTTATCTGATTAGTATATAAAGGAACGGGTTTTGACGTGGACTCCTCCTGCAGACTTTGTTTTTGTTGCTCCATTTCTAATGCCTCTTCCCATCCAGACCCTAACCCTACCCCCATACTCCCTCCCCTGGTCTACTTGCTCCCAGTTTGCTCCTCCTATTTTCTTGTATTCTTCTCTGTTTTTCCCTCTCTAGCCCACCTATAAGATCCATCCATGATCCCCTTTCTAGATTCATGATCTTAACACCCCCCCAACACCCTATAAATTTTAAAAGTGAAGCCTGGGGTCCATATGGGATAGTAGATGTCTTTCTGGTCTGGGATACTTCATCAACCAGAGTATTACAATTACAGCAGGTTGGTTTGATAACCAAAAATGTGTCTCTAAAACATGAAAATGTAGACACTTCAGTTACTCCATTTGGAGTTGTTCGAAGATATAAAAATAATATTTGGGTTTTGTTTTCAAAAATAAAACTTTTTACTAAAACATGATTCAGGATCTAATGTTTCTTTTTGAGAACTTTCCTCTCCTTGTAAGGGACAGATGCAAACAGAAATGTATATTCCATGTGGAGTAGCTTCGGAGTAAGACACAGATGGTGTAAAGTTCAAGAACACAGACTTGAGGCAGCCTGGCTCCATGGCAAGTTGATCTCTTCTGGCTTCAGCTGTAAATGGCTACACCATGGGAGTAATAATAGTGCCCATGGCAGCAGTGTGTAACAGTGCGCGCTGCACTACAGTGTTGTGACTCCTACATGAGGTACCAGAAAGGTGTTAGGTCAAAGCCGACACAATAAATATTACAGGTTGAGTATTTCTTATCCTAAGTCCTACAAGCACAGCTCTTTCAGCTCTTTAAATATGTGTATTCATAATGACATAATATGTATATATGGTGGCAGACCTTGGAGGCAAGACCCAGGTAAGCATCTCATGTAGTTTTGCTCTAAAGATATGTAGCCTAATGGTAATTTATTGTTAAATAGTTTTGTCCGTGAAGCCATTTGACAATTGATACTTTCTACATGCGGGGTCATATACTTAAGTTTTCACATTTTAAATAATATTTTTAAGTTACATGTATGAGTGTATTGCTTGCATGTATGTAAGGGCACTCATGTCATGCAATGTGTAGAGGACAGAAGAGGGTGTCAGATCCCCTAGAACTGGAGTTATAGACAGTGTGCTCTTAACCACATAGTCATCTAGCCCCTCAAGTTTTCACATTTTATAGTATTTTAGATTTTTCTTTTTTTCCCCTTTTTAAAATTTTTTTATATGTATGAGTGTTAGGCCTGCATGTGTGTAAGTGCACCCGTGTCTCGCAGTGCCTAAAGAGGACAGAAGAGGGCGTCAGATCCCCTGGAACTAGAGTTACAGGCAGTTGTTAGCTGCAATGTGGGTGCTGGGATTTGAACCCAGGTGTCTGCAAGAACAGCCAGTGCTCTTCACTGCTGGGCCAGCCCTCCAGCCCTTCATTTTGGATTTTTCAAATTAGGGAATGCCTGCTTCTTTAGCTCTGTTGTTTTTCTTTGGCTTTAGCAGCTTGGGGTGGAACCTAGTCTTATGCAGGTAAGCTCTCTGCTACTGAGCTGTGTCTCTGGCTCTTAGCTGCTATTAGTGTGTGTGGTATATATTTTTCTTGCTACTCAAGAAAAGTTCAAACTTAAGACTTTGTAGTGTTCTTAAACTTTTTAAGTTTTAGATCAGAGTGGAATGAGCGTGGGGTGTTTTGAGGACAGCAGCAGCAGCAGGGGTCTGAAGCAAAGCTGCTCACTGGACTGCTGTTGGAGCTTACCTCTGAAGCCAAGCAAGAAAGTTCTTTCCTGCTGGTGGTACCTAACAAAAGCTACTCTCATTTCTGCTCTAAGTTTATTTTGATAGGTATAAGTTTATTGAGATAGAAATCAGTGTTGACTTAAAACACAACTATTTAAAGGTTTCTAAGTAAAGTTATTCTTTTTTCCCTAGTCACAAATGTTTGGTCAGAAATTACCTTTTTTTTTGTGTTGATTTTAAATTGTAAGTTATGTAAGCACATAAAATGTATACATATACTAGCGTTCATTTTTGAAATTTATACTCTACTCTCCCACCTTGACACTGGTGTCTGTTTTCAGAATATGTGATGAATTTTAATACACAAAATTGGTGGTGCTGTTGGGGAGGTCATGGAATCTAGGAGGTGTGACCTTGCTGGAGGAAGTGTGTCATGGTGACAAGATTTGAGAAAAACCCTTTCTTCCATAAGTTGATTTTGATCATGGTGCTTTATCACAGCACCAGAAAAAATACAGAAGGATAAGGAAAAAGGTTTTCCCCTTGGTATTACTGTACTTCTGCACTGTTGGCCTATCATGAACTTTATTCAGTATATGAAAACAGTTTTGATGGGAGATGGCCTAGATGAAATGAATTTCAGCTACATATCATTCCAGATTTTATAGCCTAGCAGTATAATTCCTAAGGTTATCCATCTAGAAAAGTCAGCAATTAACCAGAAATGTTTTCAAAAATGAGAATTAGCTGGAGTCAGTCTAGGAAAACGATGTATCTTGTGTGTCACTCTGTCCCAGCAGTAATATGGAAGGGAAAAAAAAAGAATGAAGTAAAGCATTCTGCTTACCCCTTCTTGCTTTGGCTGCACACCACAGAAGAGGTCAGGATTCATTGTTTTAGTCATGTTCTAGTATTTCTTGGCCTTAAAGACCCATCTTGTACTCCTTTCAGCCTGCTGATGCCACAGCAGGAGAAAGCTGCCTTTGCATCTCTGAGTACACAGACCCAGGGACATCTGCACAAAGCCATGGGAAGGCACAACCACACAGGCAGCCCAGCTCCCTGCTTCCTGCATCAGTTGGTGAGTAGCTGTCACTGGGTCTTGGCTCAGTATCTCTGCTAACTGGGAGTGGAACATTCAAAATGCTATGGAACTGAAATAACTATTTCTGTCTGGCATGATCAGGTGATTTAGGGTAGATCTTGAGGGGACAGTGCATCGGCAGGGAGGGATTAGAAGATTGTTCGGGAAAGGGAGCAGGAGTCAGAAGGAGAGCCGCCTGTGGACCTGGAGGTCCATCACTGTGAAGAGTTAAATTGAACAAGATTATGAAAACTGCCAACTGCAAGTTAAGGGTATTTTCAGTGATGAGGATTTTGTGCCAGTGAGTAATTAAAGCAGTGTTCTTAGCTGATCACCAGCTCTTACCAACTAGTTTTAATAGCAAAGCTGAGTGGCATAGGCCCCATCAAGTTAGAGCTTATTTGGTCGTTGGTTTTGTGGAAAGGATCAGAGGCTGACTGACTCTCATGTATCAAGGAGAGTCTCCTTGATAATTTAGTTTAAAAGAAAAGCTTCAGGAGTTTCCCAGCAGGAAGCGTCAGGTCATGGCTGACAGAATTTTATGTGAAGCCTCATTAATGAGAACCTCTTTGTAATATATATTTGGAAAGGAATGAAACATGACTAGAAATCACTTTTCACCCTGGTATGATATCAGGAGATTTATTTGAAGAACTAAAAGATTTATTTTGATTTCCATGCTGAATCCAATTATTTGTGGATTCAGATTCCAAAGCATATAAACATTACAGCATTCTTCTGGATTTCCCATAGAGCAGCTCCCAGAAAGTATCTGTTGTGGATGGGCCCCTTGATCTGTAGTGTCTGTGGCATGGGGTATAGAAAATCACCACCAATTACTCAAGATACCTTTTGTCTGAAATGTGAATCTTACCTCTCCTGGATGTATCCACCTGCCTTTAAGTACTCAATGGAGTCAAAGCTGCATTAAAGGCATAATTCACTTTTTCCCCTGTTTATTCTTAGATGAGCACCTTAAATCATTTCCTTCCTACAACAAAGTTTCTAGACTTCAGAATGTGATACCAAGATCTATTTTACAAAGTGTGTCAAGCTGGTGAGATGGCTCAGCAGCTAAAATGTTTGTTGTGCAAGCATGAGGAATTGAGTTCAGATCTCCAGCTTGTAAAAACCAGTTGTTGTGACACACGTCCGTCAGCTAAGCACTGGAGGAGCAGAGACAGGTGGATCCTGGGGGCTCAGGCTCACTGGCCAGCTAGTCTAGATGAAAAGGTGAGCCCCAGGCTCAGAGAGATCCTGTCTCAAGGGAATACACGGGAGCATGATAGAGGAAGACACCCAAAGTTGACCTCTGGCCTACATACATGTACATAGGCTCTTGCATGTACACAAACAGGAAAACAACACATGTACAATTAAAGAAAGAGTACCTCAGATCTGGGTGTGATGTGGAGAGCTAGGTGTGATATGGAAAGCTAGGTGTGATGTGGGGAGCTGAGTGTGATGTGGTACACTCCTGCAATCCCAACACTTGGGAGCCAGAAGCAGGAGATTGAGAATTCAAAGCCAGCCTAGGTTGCATAGTGAGATTCTGTCTCAAAAAACAGCAACAAAAAAGTCTCAGATATAATTTGACACTATAAGTAAGTGTGACTAAATGCATTATGCTTATAAAATAGGTTAACATCATGTCAGTGCTTGGATTTGACTGCAGAGCATTTCTGATTTTGAATTTCAGATTAGGGGTACTCAATGGGAAATGTCTGTGTAGCCATTCAAAAATCCAACTAACATCTGAAGTACATCTGGTCCCAAGCATGTTGGGTAATCTAGGCCTAATCTGGATTGTGTCATCTAAATTAATGAAAATAAAGTTCTAGACTGTTGTTTCTATCTGGCTTTTTTTAAATAAGTGTACAACACTGAAACCTTACTGCAGTGGATACTGGCAAATCAAATGAAGCAAATTAATGATATCACAAATCAAATGTGCATTGGGTTCCCTACCACCAACATTCCTTAATGTGGTAAACCACATTGCTAGTTACTAGTACTTGGCTTAGAGATATTTAGCTGGGATTTTCATTAAGCTTGGATATGGTTATTGTGCCTGGGCTTAGTGGAATGAGAAAGCATGATGTCCTCTCCATTTCTACTCCATTTTAAAAACTCACATAAAAGGTTATCTTTGAAGCTGGCTAATGTCCTGCAGGGATGAGGCTCACCAATAATCATATTGGATTTCACTATCGAAAATGTTGAATACAGGCAAAAATAGACAGAAGAATGTAATAATCTTGCATAGATTTGTTACCTGTTTGGACAGTTAACTTGGCAAATTTTCTCAAATATGTAACCCACTAACTTGCCACCTCTACTATCTCCACCACTATTATTTGAAACAAATTCCAGTCATCTTACCATTTTATCTATAAAACATGCCAGTATAGCCAGGCGTGGTGGCGCATGCCTTTAATCCCAGCACTCAGGAGGCAGAGGCAGGC
>NW_008353342.1:2657982-2675952 GCF_000622305.1 Nannospalax galili
GGGCCAGGGGGGCCCCCTTTAAAAAAAACCAAAAAAAAAAAAAAAAAAAAAAAAAATCCAGTATCTCTGAAAGGTAAGAACTTGTGTCTTTGCATAATCACAACACCACTGATCACCCCTAAGGAACAACAGTAACCTTTACTAATAATACCATATTCAATGACAACTCAAGTTCCAGTCCACTGGGGACTGCAGTCCTTCCCTCAGTCCATTTATTCCCTTCAGGATCCATTCACAATCCACTGATTGTGACTGGCCTCTGGATGTCTTCTTCATTTCTTTCATTGCAATTGTTTCATGACAAGATGTTATTTACCTCTCTGGAGCTTCTCATAACAGACTGCTAATTATGTCAGCACACAGGGTTACAGGCTGTGGAATTGCTTAACGTTGCTTGATGAGTTGAAATTTTCATTGGTTTTAGAAAACAGTCATCATTTTATTTTCAGTTTTCACTCTGGCTCCCTTCACCTTTATTCCTATAATGAGTGCTGCTTAACAGTGCCTGGTGCTCCTGAGTCTCTTGTGGCAGCATTACATGTGAGGGAGGATGATAGGTCTTCACACTAAAGGATTTGATTTGCTTTCAAAAGGTGGATGGGGAAACAGCCATCTTGGGTCAGTTTATTTCTAGAAAGAGCTTGAGGTTTTGAGGTTAGATCCAGCAGAAAGTTGAGCTCATGTTTACTTCTGAGATACAGCACTGATGGGCAAGATCCCAATCCTGCAGGAGTGCTTCCCGTGCCTCCTCCTTGTGGGCCCCACACTCATTGCTGACCCTACAAAAGCTTTGAAACTGCTCAGCTGTGAGCTTCCGCATCAACATTCCCTGCCACCCCCACTGCCAAAGGCTAGGCTCCCCTGTGATGTTTACTTCCGCTTCACCCAGTACTGTTCTTCCTTTTAGCACTCAGGTGCTCTCAGGGTACTGGTTTTTGTTTTGCCTAGTTTTACTGATTTTTAGAGTCAATGAATATTACCTGCTTTGCTAGAAACCCTGGAGATATATTTTTTTTAAGTTTTTATTGAGCTTTTGTAATTTCATAAAACAGTTCTTAATCAAATTTAGACCCCCTCCCCCATCCATGCCCCCTGTGGAGGTTTGAATGAGAATGTCCCCTATAGGCTCCAAGTATTTGGACATTTTGTCCCCAGTTTGTGGCACCTTTTTAGGAGATCTTAGAAGGTGTGGCTGTGCTCCGGGAAGCATGTCACTTGGGGCAGGCTTAGAGAGTTCTTAAGCCTTGCCAGGTCTCCAGTTTCTCTTTTGTTTCCTCTGCGTACTTGAAGATGTGAGAGCTTAGCTTCCCTCCTCCTCCAGTCACTTCTGCCCCCATGCCTTCCTCCACGATGGGCTCTTGCCCCTTTAGAACTGTAAGCTCAAATAAACTCTTACTTTTATAAGTTCCTTTGGTCAGTGTTTCTATCACAGCAACAGAAAAGTAAATAATATAGTAATTGGCGCCAGGAGTGGGGTGTTGGCTGTGAAGACCCTGACCATGTTGGGTTTTGGAAGAATGTGGAAGACTTTGGAAGTTTGTACTAGAAAAGCAGTTGATTGCTGTAAGCAGAGCTTAATGGGCCATTCTAGTTGGAGCCTGGAAATAAGTAGTGCCAGTGCAGTTCCAGAGGGAAATAGCGACTTAAGCAGCAATTGGGATATTTTGGCAAAGAGTCTGCCTGGAGTCTGCCCACAGCCAAAAAGTTTGCCTGAGGCTAAGTTGAAACGCAATGGACTAATTTCTCTGGCAGAAGAAATTTCAAGACAGCCTAATGTAGAAATGGTGATGTGGCTATTAATGGTGAATATTATGCAGATCTACAGTGAAAAAAGATCACTTGGGGCAGAAAGAAATACAGAATGTACAGCTTGGATTGAAAAAGACCACTGGGAAGATAAATGTTGGACATGTGCTGGGGAGGATCCCTTTGATGAGATTAAAGTGATTAAGGAGGGGCCTAGAGATTTGCACTTAAAAAATGGAGAGAGTGCCTCCAGGGCAAGACTACACCCAGTTAAACCTCAAGCTTGTAAAAGGAAAATGCTTTAGGGGCCACTGAAGAGAAAAGCTGCTAAAAGCAGACTGGGGTCCATCCCAAACATGCAGCCAAACTCAGTGATGTCCTTCACCTGGTGCTTTCTTTAAAGGCATGAAAAATGTAAAAGTGAAGGGGTCATTGGTTCTTCTTCCATGGTTTCAGAGAGCCACTGAGGCCAGGCAGCATGCAGCAGGGATACCCCTGCATAGAGAAGGCCCTGATAGGCCATTGCATGAAGCTGTGAAAGTGAGGCCTGGTTGGCAATGGAGACCCCAGGAAGATGTTCATGATGCCAGAGCTTGAGGCATCTGCCAAGAAGACCTGCATACAGGGAGTGGTACCAGCCCGAGAGAGACGTATGTTGCACACAGCAAAGCTGGAGAGGCGGAGCCATCTAAGCCCTTTGTATGTAAAGTCCCAGAAGTCAAACATGGAGCTACTGGATTTGGTGTTTGTCCTGCTGGTTTTTGGTGGTGTTTTTCCTCACCAGTATTGGTCCAGTATTTCCTCACTGTGCCTCTATTCCTCCCTTTTGCAATGGGAATGTGTATTCCATTCCACTGTATGTTGGGAGTATGTAATTTGTCTTTTGATTTTACAAGGGCTTACAGTTAAATGATTTCCCTGAGTTTCAGAAGAGACTTTGGACTGTGGACTTTTGAGTAGTATTGAGACTGATAAAGACTATGGGGACTTTTAAGGTTGGACTAAATGCATTTTGCATTTTATATGCTCATGAGCCTGTGGGGGCCAGGGGGTGGAATATGGAGGTTTAAATGAGAATATACCCCATAGGCTCTAAGTCTCTAAGTATTTGGACATTTTGTCCCCCGTTGGTGGTGCTGTTTTGGGAGGCCTTAGAAGGTATGGCTATGACTTACCTTCTAGGGAAGCACGTCACTGGGGGTGGACTTAAAATGTTCTTAAGCCTTCCCAGATCCCCAGTTGCTCTTGTTTCCTGTGCCTGCTTGAAGATGTGAGAGCTTAGATTCTCCTCCTCCTACCACCTCTGCCCCCATGCCTCCCTGCTGCAATGGACACTTGCCCCTTGGAACCGTAAGCTCAAATAAACTTCCTTTTATAAGTTCCGTTGGTCAGTGTTCCTATCACAGCAACAGAAAAGTAACTTAATACATCCCCCATTCCCCCACCGGACCTCATTAAGTCCAATCCAATCAAGCATTTGTACCCAGATGTCCTTTAGTGTAAATTTGTCCACCGGAGTCTAGTCAGCCCATCTAAAGATCATATTTAAGGCATACTCTCCTTCACCCAGCATCAGTGAGACTCCAGTAGTTCTCAGTCTAGGGCCAGCCAGCTACTCATTTCTCTCCTCCCCTCTGGGCCCTTGTTTAATTGAGTTGGCATGGGTCCTGTGCTTGTTGCTACCATTGCCACAGGTTCACACATGCAAGCTTCCAGTGGCCTGAAAGCCCCTGCTTCCCTGTGTTATGAACCAGCCCTGGCTCTTACAATTTTTCTGTCCCCTCTTCTGCAATGGTCCTTGAACCATGAGTGTGTGAGGTTCAATATAGGAGTCCTATTCAAGGACACATACACTGCAGTCTCGTCTTCTTTAAAACTTGGCCAGCTGACCCAGCCTCTAGCCCCTGTACAGGAGCATGTGTTGCTCACTGACCTTGATTCCCTGTGAGGAGCCTCCAGTGCTCTCTCTCCACAGTCTGTTGTGATGGACTTCAGATCCCAATGCAAACATCTGACTGGAGAAAAGCCTAGTTTACCACCCAGAAAGTAGGGAGCCTGGAATCTTCTGTGCTCCTTTAGAAATCCAACATCGCCAACTTTTATTTGTGGCCCGCGATTTCCCCACAGAGGATCTTGTCCACGCCAGTTCAAAGCCTAAATTTATGCCATGTGTGACTATGTGTACAAATGCCCAATCACAGTGAGACACGTCAACTAGGAAACAGAGTTTTTCTTCCAGTTTTCAAAATAGTTGTCTGGGTTAAGGTCAAGAATGAAACATTTTAGGTCAAAACTAGAAAGTCTCTTAAATTTTCACCACACCTTTATTAGGATTTTTAAAATTTTTATTTGTGGGGTGTGTGTGGTGTATGTAGAGGCCCAAGAAGGAGGCTGAGTATCTTCCCCTATTGCTCTCCAACTTCTTTTTTGAGATGGTCTCTCACTGAACCTGGAGATTGCTGTTTTGGCTTCTGTGGATCCACCTGTCCCTGCTCCCCAACACTGGGGTTACAGACACACACAGCCATCCCCAGCTTTTACATGGGTGCTGAGGATTCGAACTCAGGTCCTTTTGCACTCTTACTCACTGAGCAATCCTTCTAGCCCCAGGATTTCTTAGCAGAAATTTAATTGCATTTTTACATAGGTAAAATATGCTAGTTTATATGCCTTGTGGGTCTATTCTATATATAATGTATGATTATTTTGTGTTTTTAGTTTTGGATTGTATAACCAGTCTTCATTTGTTATAACAGAATTAACAACAACAACAGCAAAATGGTGTCCTTGAGTTAATTTCCATTTATATTTACAATTTGCTACATATATTTTAGCACTGTTGGATTGCCCGAGACTAATTCAAGTCTTTAAATATTTAATAAAACCACGTGAAAGCTGAGCTTACTTTGTTTTTATCCTGATGGCTCTGGAAACCAACAGTGCTTCAAAGACCTTGATTCTCCAGGATGGAGGTTGTATTAGGTGATATTTGAATGTAAATGTCTCTTTATTTTCAAGCCTTTTGAAGTTCCCATTTCTAAGCCATATTAGCTATATTTGATCTTCTAGATGAAGAAAGATTGGACTATGATTAAGTATTTGTAGCACCATCCTGGAATACATTTTATTCATAGATTAATAAAATATGTGGAGCATGATTTAAGAGGAAATATTTTAGGTCTTTAAATTTAGTTACATAAGCTACAGTCTTTTAAATTCTGTGCAACTAAATCTGTTTGGCTTTAAAAATTAAAAAGTTCAGATACACAGAGTGTGTGTTTCCCAGTCACATATACAGGAAATTTTTGAACTAGCAGTTTTAGCCTTTCAACATAATGAGAGTTATCACTGTGTCATGTGTTGTCCGCAAGTGCGCCCAGCTTTGCTGCATGCCCCTTATAACACCTTACTCTCACACAGTTCTTTCCATGATGTGGAAATGTTAATCAAGTAAAGAACACACATGAGATGATAAATAAGCGTGGCTTCCTTTCCCTTGTCCCTTCACATTCTTAGCCCATGATTCTAATGTTACTGAAGAAATTGTAGCAAAAACATTGAAATGCTCAGCTTCTGTTTTAAATCTTTAGGCTTCCAAAAGATTCAAACAAGACTTAGCATGGTAATCAGGGTTTATGCTGGCCTGCAGGATATCTGTGTAATCCTCTGGGAGTGCACCTGCAACCTATGAATATGAACTGTCACTCCCTTGACTCAGTGGCATTAGGTGGCAAAGGTGATGGTGTAATCATCCCTGTGATTATATGCTGTCGCTCTTTAGCTGGCTGGGGAAAGAAATCCTGACTTTGAAGAAATAAGCTTATAGGCATATAAAAGGGCCACATGACTGCACTCTGCAGGTGGCCTCTAGAAACTGAGGTGGATCCTCAGTTGAGGATTGGGGATATCAGTACCAGCCAAAAGGATGCTGAGTACTGCTTTAGTAAGCAGCTTACCTCCAGTATACAAATGGCATGAAAACCACTCTATCAGAGACATTTCAGCAGGCACATTCACCCCTATAAGCCAGCTGACCTACACTGTGGTGGGATCAACTGTAACAGGACAGGCCCCCTTGTAGTATGGATAACCTGAAACTGATTCTGGGTAGTATTACCACTAATACCTGCCTATGCAAATTAGAGACCTTGTACCCCACCCCTGCCCCATACCACCTTATCTACACTTTGTCTTTTTGAAGTTTCAATTACCCATAGTTAACTGTGATCTAAAAATATTATATAGAAAATTTCTGAAATAATTCATAAGTTCACCTTGTGGACTGTTCTGGGTAGCAGGATAAAAATCTCTCTGTTCCAGTGGCCTGTCCAAGGCTGGAATCATTTTTGTTCAGTGAATCCTTGCTCTCTATATAACAACTGCCTAGTCCTTAGTTGCTGTCTTGGCTAGCAAACGTACATAGTCCTTGCAGTCATTCAGGTACCTCTTATTTTTACTTCATGCACAAAAGTGGAGATGCTGGTAATTCTAATATGTCAAAGGAAAGCTAAGGGAGCTTTACTTTTATCACAAAATTGTTATGCTTTAAGTTTTAAATGTTGGCTTGTGTGCTGGATAGCTTTAGTGTCAATTTGACACATGGGTTGAGGGGGCCTCAATTGGGGAATTGCCTCCATTGGACTGGCCTGTGGCCATGTCTATGGGGCATCTTCTTGATTATTGAGTGATGTGGGAGGGCCCAGCCCACTGTGGGTGATGAAACCCCTGGGCAGGTGGGCCTATGTTGTATAAGAAAGAAGGCTGAGCATGGGTCAGAGAAAGCCAGTAAGAAGCATTCCTCCATGGCCTGTGCTTCAGCTCCTACCTCCAAGTTCCTGCCCTGGGTTACTATCTTGGGCTCCTTGATGAACTGTGATTCGGGAGATGTAAACTGAATAATCTTTTCCTCCCCAAGTTTATTGGTTAGAGTGTTTTGTCACAGCAATGGAGGAACAAACTAGAACAGCTTGGTTATCAACCTGGTGCTGATGGGAGGTGGTAGAGCCTGGTGAAAGGAAGTTAGGTCATCAGAGACATGTCCTTCCATGGGGAACTTGTGTCCTGCTTTCTCTCTTGGCTTTCTGGCTACCCTGAGGTCACTAGCTTTGCCTTGGCCAGGATGTACTGCTTACTGTAGACACAATAGCAAAAAGCAATTAATCATGAAGTGAGACCTCTAAAACAGCCCCAATAAACCTCCCTTCCTAAGTTTTTTAGAAATTTTGTCACAGTGACAGCTGATTACCACAAGGCTATTTTAATGTTCTATTGCATTCTTTCTTGCTAATTTATAATAAGTGTGCATGTAAAGGAGAAAAATATGCCATATGCAGTTGTTGGTACTGTCTGCAGTTTCAGGAGTCTAGTGAGAGAGTCTTGGAACAGAGATATGGGAAGCTACTGTGTTATATGTATAACCATCATTGCTGCTCTACAGACTCGATTGAAAACATTACAGGAATGTCACAGATTGAATGTGAAGTTCTGACTTTTGCTTTTCGTAAATTTGAAGCCAGTTTCTCCAAGGATGGGCAGATCTATGCATATTCCTTTCTAAAAGACTTGTTGATGTTAATGAATGGATTTCTTATAGCCACTCTGCAGTCAGAGGAGATATGAAGAAGTTAGCAACCACATTAAGAGTACTGACAACAACCCCAACATTATACTGTCAGTATCTACTTCTGGTGGGACTGGTGGCACAGGCTATACCAAATGTTAGCATATCTGGATTCAGGGTTGGAATGTCACCCATAAAGATGGCAGCACCCACAGAGCATACTGCTTGAAGCTCTGAATTGCATCCTGCCACCAGTTCATTGGACTGACAGGCCTTTGCATCTGCTCCTCAAGGATGCCTGTGAAGTCATACTGTTAACAGTGTCCCCATGAGCCAAATGCAGATAGTTAACCAGCCCCGTGTGGTGGTCACCTTTGCTCATGTTGGCATATCTGCTAAAATGAAGCATGAAGCATTTAGTGAAGTTGTCCTTGGTGTGAACTTAGGCTTCAGGGTCAAGAGCATGTCTTTCAAAGATGTTCATCATAGCAGTATGCCTTGTGACAGCAAAAATGACCCAGCAGTGGAAGCTTCATACCTCATGTGATTATCTTGAACTCTTCAGGCCAAGTCAGTGCTGACTCTGTACCTATGCTGGATAGTTACCAAACTCACGTTGCTTCTACATTTCCTGAACTGAAGGAGATGGGTTGCCATTTGCATAGGAAGGCCAAAGATGGTCCCAAGTTCTTGAAATCTGGTGATGTTGCTATCATTGATAAAGTTCCTGGCAAGCCCACGTTGATAGTTCCTCTGCCCTTTTCTGAGTCCCCTTTCTCTGTAATATAAGATGGACAGTTGCTGAATGTCAAAAGCAGGGGTAAAACAACTACTAGACCCAACGAAACAGCTGAATCTGTCCAGAGACTTGGGATTAAATGAAGACCATCTCTGACTCCTGCAGCCCCTGTGGTGCAGAAAATTTCATAAATGGATTGTGCTGGATAACTTTAGTGTCAATTTGACATACCTGGGTTGAGGGGGCCTCAATTAGGGAATTGCCTCCATTGGACTGGCCTGTGGCCATGTCTCTGGGGCATCTTCTTGATTGTTGAGTGATGTGGGAAGGCCCAGCCCTCTGTGCATGGTGCCACCCCTGGGCAGGTGGGCCTGTGTTACATAAGAAAGCAAGCTGAGCAGGGGCCATGGGAGCTTGTGCTTCACCTTCTGCCTCCAGGTTCCTGCCCCGAAGTTTCTACTTTGGGCTCCCTGATGATCTGTGACCCGGGAGATAAAAGTTAAATAAACCCCTTCCTCCCCAAGTTGGTAGTGGTTTGAGTGTTTTGTCACAGCAATGGAGAAACAAACTAGAACATGGATGTTCTACACAATAGTCATTTAGAACCCTAAATAGATATTACCAGGAAAGGACTTCTGTATGATACATCATAATCAAGATGTCCAAAATTATAAAGCAAAGAAATAATATTAAAAATATTGAGGTGGGGGCTGGAGAGATGGCTCAGCAGTTAAGAACACTGGTTGTTCTTGCAGAAGACTCAGGTTCGAATCCCAGTACCCACATGGCAGCTAACAACTATCCATAACTCCAGTTCCAGGGGATCCAACAGCCTCTTCTGACCTCCACAGGCATTGCACAACATGGGTACACTTACCTACATGCAGGCAATACACACATAACACATAAAACCCCCTCATAATAAAATACTTTTTAAAATAGTGAGGTAACAATCCCAACAGCACTCAGGAGGCAGAGGCAGGTAGATCTCTGTGATATCCAGGCCAGCTGGGGTTATAGGGAGACTCTGTCTCAAAAAACAACAAAGCCAAATCACCTACAAAGGCAAATACAATAGAAAAGCATCAGAGAGTTCATCAGCAACCCTAAAATCCCATTTAGGCATGGGTATATTTCATGCCTAAAAATAAAAAAAAAAAGCCAAGTAAGACTTAATTATATCTAGCAAAGCTATCTTTTAAAATTAATGGAGAAGTGAGGACATTTGAAGAAAAACACAAGGAGGTTCGTGACCACCAAGCCAGTGCAGCAAGAGATCCTCAAAGGAGTACCATACACAGAGAAAAGAAAAACAGTCTCGATTACACGAGCACGAGAAAGAATAAATTTCCCAAGAGTAATGGCTGAAAAAGGAAAGCTGGGAAGGAATCCATCGTCTTCAAAATAGTAAAGGAGCAAACTGCTGATACTAATAGGGAAGAAAGAAAAACAGAACAACAGTCACCACCAATCTGAAAAACAACCAATAAAATTAAAGAAACAAATATCTCTCAAAAATAACCTTAAATAGGGGCTGGAGAGATGGCTTAGCAGTTAAGAGAACTGACTACTCTTGCAGAAGACCTGGGTTTAGTTCCCAGCACCCACATGGCAGCTAACAACCATCCTAACTCCAGTTCCAGGGGATTCAATGCCCCTTTCTAACCTCCACGGGCATTGCGTGACACGGGTGCACTTACATGCATACA
This sequence comes from Nannospalax galili, assembly GCF_000622305.1. NCBI lineage: Eukaryota > Metazoa > Chordata > Mammalia > Rodentia > Spalacidae > Nannospalax > Nannospalax galili. Next base: position 2,667,737 of record NW_008353342.1, read on the forward strand.
GGCAATACACTCATAAAATAAAAATAATAAAATATTTTTTAAAATAACCTTAAATATAAACCAACTCACCAATAAAGAGACATGGGGCTAGCTGACTAGACTAAGAAAAAAGATCCATGGACTGGAGAAATGGCTCAGTAGTTAAGAGCTCTATATGCTCTTGTGGAAGACCCAAGTTTAATTCTCAGCGCCCACATCTGGCAAATCACAACTGCCTGTAACTCCAGCTCCAGAGTTGTGTTGCCTTTTCCTGGCCTCCACTGGCACCTGGACACATGTGTGTACAGATATGCAAACACACATGCACATAAATAAAAAATTAAAAGATCCAACAGTCTATGATCTGCCACAAGCACACGTCACTGGTCAAGATACTCTCAGCTAAACATCATAGAATGGAAGTCGATATTATCAGGTGAACAGAGGCAGAGAAAAGTTGCTGTAGCCATTCTAATGTCTGATATAGTAGACTCCAAACCAAGTTAGAAGAGATAAAGAAAGCAACTACATATTAATAAAGGGAACAGTATATCAAGATACAGCAAGAATACACGCACACACGCACACACACACATGCACACACGGGTTAGGATTTCTATTTTTATAAGTAGTGATAGGCACAGAAGGTTACATAGCCCTGGTTACAATAACAATGGATGACTTTAGTGCTCCACTCTTGTCTTTAGACAGTGCATCCAAACAAAATCAACAAACAAGCTTCACAGTTAAACCACATCATAAATCAAATAGACTTAATAATACATACAAATTATTCTGTTCACCAGATAGCCAACATTCTCATAATCCCATGAAACATTCCTTAAAATACATTACATACAAGGCCACAAAACAAGTCTCAACAAATTCAAAAGAATCAAAATAATTTCTTGCATCTTGCCAGATCATAGCTCAATAAAATTAGAAATCAATAGCAAGAGAAACCTCAAAAATACTTAGAGACTGAATGGTACAATTCTGAATGACCAGTGGGTCATTGGAAAAAAAACTAGTGAAGAAATCAAAATTTCCTAGAATCAAATGAAAATTAATTCTTGCCCTGACTTCTCTTGATGAAGGACTGTATGCAAACTAAACTAAAATAACCCCTTTCCTGTCCTCCCCCAAGTTCATTCTAGTCAGTGTTTTTATCACACCAACAGAAAAGGAATTAGGACACACACGAAAAAATGCAATTTAAAAAATGTTAAAGAAGATATAAACAACCTAAGTAGAGTTAGTGAGATTTGGATAGTCATACTTCTTCCAACAAAGAAAAGCCCTGAACCAGAGTGGTTCATTGCCAAATTCTACCAAACCTTTAAAGAACACCACCAGTGTTCTTCAAAATGTTCATAAAATAGAAATGGAAAGAACACTCTTTCTATGAATCCAGCACTACCCGGATACCAAAAGAGGATAAGGGCACAACAAAAGTATAAAACTATGGACTAATTTTTTTGATGAACATAGTTTCAAAAGTTCTCAAAAAAAAATTTTTGCACCAAATTCAAGAACGTAATACATGATGACCAAGTTGATTTCATTCACAGATATAAGGATGGTTCAAAAGACACAAATCCAACCAAATGCTTTTTCAGTAACAATATGAGGTTTTAAAATGTTTAATGTATATGTTCACACCCATAAGTTCAATACAGCATATAACAACCTTAATGACAGAGATCATAATATTCTCAATACATATAGGAAAAATCTTTGACCTAGCTCAGTATCCCTTCATGATAAGATCCCAAAGAAATTAGGAATAAAATGAATAAACAAAACACGATAAAGACAATATATGGCAAGCCTATAGCCAACATCATACTAAGTGGGGAAAATCAGAGTATTTTCTCTAAATCAGGAACAAGACAAGGACACCCACTCTCTCCACTCTTAGAGTGCTTACCTAGTCTTACCTAGAGCAATAAGACAAAAGAAATACATAAAAAGAACAGAAAAGGAAGAAGTCAAATCTCTATTTGAAATGACATGATCCTGTACTTAAAATACATTAAAGATTCCACTAGTAGAGTCTTAGATATGATTTGTACTTCCAACTAAGTAGAAGAATATAAAATTAATAGCTTGTGTATATTAAAAATAACTTGCTGGAAGAAATTGGCGAAATAAATCCCATTCACAGTATCTTCAAAAAATACCTAAGAATAACTCTAAGGGAGTAAAAGATCTCTTCAATGAAAACTTTTAAGACAACGAAGGAAAAAAAAAAAATAGACACCAAAAGAAGGAAAAACTCTAGGCACAATCAAATGAAAACTTAAGACAACGAAGGAAAAAAAAAAATAGACACCAAAAGAAGGAAAAACTCTAGGCACAATCAACAAAATTAATATTGTGATAATTGGCTATATTGTCCAAGGCAATTTATAGATTCAATGCAATCCCCATCAAAAGTCCAACTACATTCTTCATAGAATGAGATAAAATATTCTTAAAACTCATATAGAAGCACAAAAGAACCTGTGGTGCTTTAAATGAGAAATGCCCCCATAGGCTCACTTATTTGACACTTTGTCCCCAGTTGGTGGTGCTGTTCAGGAGGTTTAGGAGGTGCAGCCTTGCTGGAGGAAGTATGTCACTAAGGGTGGGCTTCCACTTCCTGTTTGCTCTCTATTTCCTGCTGTGTGCTTGAAGATGTATGCTCTCAGCTTTCTGCAGCCAGCATGCCTGAGCTGCCATGCCTCCCCGCCATGATGGACTCTTATCCCTCTGGAACAATAGGCCCAGACAAACTCCTTCTTTAAGTTGCCTTTAGTCAAGGTATTTTATCACAGCAGCAGAAAAGTAACTAATACAGACCCCAAGTAGCTAAAGCAATCCTAAGCAAAAAGAGTAATGCTGGCAGTATCAAAATACTTGATCTTAAATTATATTACGGAGCCATAGTAACAAAAACAGCAAGACACTAGTTCAAAAGCAGACATATATGCCAGTGGAATAGAATAGAGGGCCTGGAAGTCCACAGTTACAGACACCTAATCTTTGAAAAAGGTGTCAACATATCTTTGGAAAAGAGACAGAGCTGGGGCAGAGGGTATGTGAAGTCTTAGATTCAATTCTCAGTACTGCTGAAAAATGAAAGGAACCAGGAAGGAAGGAAGAAAGGAAGAAAGAGAAAAAGTCTCTTCAACAAATGCTAAGAAAACTGGATTTTCACATGTAGAAAAATGAAACTACTCTGGACAAAACTTAATTCAAAATGGATTGAAGACCTTAATGTAAAATTGGAAAGTTTCAAAATGCTAGGAGAAAATACTTTAAGATACAAGCACAGGCAAGGACTTGCTGAAAAGGACTCAAATAATAGCACAGGATGTAGTCCAAGAATTGACAAAGGAGATGATATGACATTAAAAAGCTTCTGCAGGGGCTGAGAAAGGTGGCTCAGTAGTTAAGAACACTGGCTGCTCTTACAGAGGACCCAGATTCAATCCCCATCACTCACATGGCTACTAACAACTGTCCATAACTCCAGTTCTAGGGGAATCTGACACCCTCTTCTGACCTCTGGGCATTACACAACATGGGTACATTTACATACATGCAGGCAATACACTTCATAAAATAAAAATGATACATAAAAATATATTTTAAAAAGAACATAGCTTTCAAAAAAAAAAAAAAGCTGCCCAGCAAAGGAGACAATTAGCAACGTGATACGACAGTTTAGAATGGGAGAAAGCATTTGTCAACTATACCTCAGGCAGAGGATTAATACGTAAACTAAAAGAACACTAAATATTAAGCACCCAAACCTCAAATCATCTAATTAATGGGCTAATGAATTGAACAAATAGTTCTCAAAGTAAGAAATACAGTTGGCAAATAAATATTTGAGAAAAATGTTTGACTCCTTTAGCCCCCATGGAAATGCAAATTTAAACTACATTGTGATTCTGGCTCACCCCAATCAGAATGCCTGTTATCAAGAAAGCAGCAGCAAATGGTGACAAGGTTGTGCAGAAAAGGAACCTTTATGCTCTGCTGGTGGACATAGAAACTGATGTAGCCACTCTGAAAGTCAGCATACAGCTTCCTCAGAAGTCCAGCTATACCACCCCGGGCATATACCCAAAGTGTTCTAAGCCAACTGTGTCTGTTTCTTTTCTGTTGCTGTGATAAAATATCTAGACGGAAACAGCTTAAGGAAGAAAGGGTTTATTTTGGCTCTAAGTTCTGGAAGGCAAGTCTATCATGATGGGGAAGACACAGAAATAGGCAGGGAAAGCATGGGGGCAGGAGCAGGAAGCTGCTCATCACATTTCCTGTACACCCAGGAAGCAGAGGCTGAGAAAGTGGGACCAGGTTATATGACTCCAAAGCCTGCCAGTCATGCATGCTTCCTCTAGTGAGATGCCACTTCCTAAAGGTTAGGCAACCATCCAGACAAGCACCACCTGCTGGGGATCATTGTTCAATCACAGGAGTCTGGGGGACACTTCATATTCAAACCACAACACCAGCATACCAAAGACACTGTACTATTCTCAGGAGTCAAAATACAGAAACAGCCTACGGGGTCCATTAGCAGAAGAAAGAATGGAACAGAAGCTACAGATGATGGGATTTTAATCAGTGTAAAGAGGAATGAAATTATGGCATTTGAGGGAAACACATGGAATTGGAGAGCATAAGCCCAACTCAGATAAATACATGTTTTCTCTCATATACACAATCTAGATTTGAAGTGTGTGTGTGTGTGTGTGTGTGATGAATAAAGGGAGGCTTTGAGTTTTTTATTGTTTAAATTTTTCTTATTTATGTTTCTTTTATCTGTATTTGACCTGCTTCTATGTAAATGCACCTATGTGATACAATGTTTGCAGAGGCCAGAAGAGGGCGTCAGATCCTCTGAGACTGCAGTTAACAGTTGTTAGCTGCCATATGGGTTCTGGGAATTGAACCTGGGTCCTCTGCAAGAGCAGTCAGTGCTACTAACCACTGAGCCATCTCTCCAGTCTTAGAGGAGGAAGGGTTGTAAAGGGATTGGGGAGAGGGAAACAAGTGAGGGTAATGCAATGTATGTGACATGAAAGCAGGAGAGGCCAGTCAGGGGGACTAACAGCGGGGAGCGGGGACAGGAGAGGCCAGTCAGGGGGACTAACAGAGGGGAGCGGGGACAGGAGAGGCCAGTCAGGGGGCAGCTGGAGGCAAATAAAAATAAAGCATGGTGATAAATGTATAAAGATGTTATAATGAAACTTGTTACTTTGTGTGATAACTGAAAAAAATAATAATAGAATCACAATGTCTGCCATATTAACAGAAGCTTGTGTCCTCCTCTTGACCTGTGGTTTTAGAATGGCAAATGGATTCAACCATCTAGATCCAAATGAATGAAACAGAGCCATATCAGACATGTAACAAAGGAACAGTGATTTCTTCATCGGGAGAATTCTTCCATCTCTGCAGTGTTCGGTGTCAGCTTCTGTCCTCCTAGTGAGAGGGAAGAAAGAACTGGACTTAAAGAGTGATACTCCCTTCCTGGGCATCTAAGAAAGGCCGGGCCACTAAGAAGGAATGTCTGAAAGCAAAAAGGCAAAATTACAGCTGTAATCTGACAGGGGTTTCTCAGAGTTTTTTAGAAACTCATTAAATGGATAATTTTTCTCATGTGTGTCCAGTGATCGAAGAGCAATATGAACTATTAGGATTGGAATGTAAAATGTCCTCTGCAGGCTTGTGTGCTTGATCACTTAGCTTCCAGCAGGTGGCACTGTTTTGGGAGAGTGTGACTTTAGGAGGTAGGGCCGAAAGGGGATGCTTTGGGGTGAACCTTAAAGTTTATAGCCCAACCCATCTTCTTTTTTAAAAACATATTCAGTGTGTGTGTGTGTGTGTGTGTGTGTGTGTGTGTGTGTGATGCATGCGGAGGTCAGAGGACAGCTTTCAGGAGTCAGTTCTCTCCTACCTTACTGAGACTCATTGCTGCTGCTGTGCTGCATACTTCAAGCTAGCGGGCCAGCAAGTTTCCAGATGATTACCTTGTCTCTGCTTCCACCACAGGAGTGCTGGGATTACAGATGCAGGCTTCATCCAGCCAACAAGCCTCATGTCAGCCCTGTAGCAACTGCACTGAGGGCAGAGATTCTGGGAAGGAAAAGTACGTTATGAGAGTAAACAGAAAATAGTATATTATGCTTCCAACCATCTATCTGTTGTGTAAACTCTCAGCACACTGACTAGAGGGAATATCATAATTTGATAAATACCGTATGTGATAAACCTACAAGTATACTTAACAGATTTGATGCAGAAATACTGTCTCCCCCTTAGTTTAGAATAAGACAAGGGTGCTTCTTTTAACACTTCCATAAACTATTACAGCCCAGAAATTCTATCCAATGTAATTAGGGAAGAAAAATAAAAGTTGAAAGCCCAGGGAAGGAAATAGCTTTAAAAGTAAAAATTTGCATGAGCTGCCCAAATTTAAGAATTTTTATAAAGAGCAGCCCAGTTTTAGCTAGGTGCACAGCTCCTAAGGTAGAGGAAGACAGGCGAAGAAAAGGATTAGAGTTTCATGTTTAAAACCATAGTTACTGATGCTCTCAGCCTTTGTCAAGAGATGGTTTTAGCAGTGGGCAGCAGTTAATGCAGAGACTTATAACTGGCCAAAGTGCTAAAAATACATGACTGTTGAGTGCATATGATCAAAACACATTATATGCTTATATGCAACAGTCAAAGAATATAAATCAACACCTTTATTTTTTTAATGTATTTATTTTTATGTGTATGCTTTGCCTACATATATGTAAGTACACCCATACGTGCAATGCCTTCAGCGGCCAGTAGAGGGCATAACGTACCCTGGACTGGAGTTAAGGACAGGTGTTGGTCATCATGCATGAGAACCAAACCCAAGTCCTCTGTAAGAGTAGCCACTGCTCTTAACCACTGAGCTGTCTCTCCACCCCCTGGGGAAGGTGATTTTAAAAGCACCTTCATGGTTCATGGGAGCTTTACTGGACGGGATGTTTGAGCTGAACACGTACTGTTGAAATTGGACATTATAAAAGTGGGCTCAGAGTGGCAGGAGAAGGAGGAAAATGTAAAGTAACTCTCAGCACCATCTGTTAGAAATAATAACATGAATCCTAAGTGTTAAGTCTCATATGCATTTTTAATTTTCTAGTAGCCATAAAAAAACAGTAAAAAGAAATACATAAAACTGTTTTAAACTTTTTTTAGTTTGTTTTGTTTTTTTGAGACAGGGTCTCTCTGTAGCCCCAGCTGTTGGAACTCACTATGTAAACCAGGCTGGCCTTGAACTCACAGAGATCTGCCTGCCTCTGCCTCCCAAGTGCTGGGATTAAAGGCATGCGCTACCATGCCCAGCCTTAAACTTGTTTTTTATGGAAGTAAAATACTCATAACAGAACGTTTAAGCATTGTATTCATTTCTTAGTGTACAGTTCAGTGGTGAAAAACAAGTTTGTGACACCATGACCATCATAACCATCTCCATAACTAATCCAGACAGAAGCTGGATAACACATTTTATTTAATCAAATATATCCCAAATATTATCTTCTCAATGCCTGTTTATTGCAAAATATTGAGGGTTTGCGCATTTTTTTGATAGTAAGTCATTGAAATCCTGCGTGAATTTTACATCATTTCCCAGTGCAGGGTGACCTATTTCATTTGTTTTGCAGCATGGGTGGCTGGCGGCAGCGGCACCACAGGTCTAGTGCAATGGCACAGTGTTTCTGCACAGATGAAAGAGTCCAAACCAAGCATCTCCACTGCCATTGCAGCACCACATGCGATTCCAGTGCTTCATGGGCTACAGCGAGACAGTTGTGAACTCCAGTGTTGGGGACCCCTGTTGTGTAAAGTAGCAGTCTCTCCATGTCTGGATAGCCCATGGGCTTGGCTTCATATGCAGAGATTCCTTTTATCAGCAGGGTGCCTTCCCAGCATCTTCCTGACTCATCTTTTGAAGTAGCCATCACAGAAACATGGCCTCTGGCTCTGAAACTGCCAGGTTTTCCCGTGATTTTCAGGCAGTCTGACAGCCTGGCAGGAGCCCACCTCTACATGTAAATAGGGCATCCCACAAAGTACCTATCAGCTAAGGCTTTTACCACTACCCCCACAGTATAAAGTATCCTGGTTTTCCCTCAATAATCGAAGCTGGATCACTAAGGCCTGGAGCCGAGCTGAGTCACTGAATAAAGGAGCTGTAC
>NW_008353342.1:2676286-2677074 GCF_000622305.1 Nannospalax galili
CCAAACGTGAGAGCCTCTGAACCTCGTGCCAGCTAGCAGCTGGTGCCCTCTGAAATGCAGGATTCGTGAGTATCTCTCCCCACCAGGAGGGCAGCACAAATCTCTTCTAATTTCCTCCTTTTGTTTCCGGTCTAGGGAAAGGCAACTGAAGCTTCCTGGTCAGGGCTACTCCCTGACGTTAGCTGAAGGCCTCTCTGCCCCCTAACAACCTCCAACGGCCTGTTCTTTCTAATATAAAAACCTATCTATCTAAACATCTTTCTAATATAAAAACCTGGTGACGCAGCGGCCACTTAAGAGTCATTAGGATGGCCACCAGTTTCTCAAATCTGTGGGAAGGCCTATGCTGGGAGCCAAGCAAAATCCCCTGAGATCTTGATTTCAGGCACGTTTTCTTGGAAACCATCACTTCACCCCACTTTTTCTATCTCAACACTGCTAGAAAAGTCCCAAAAGTTCTAAGAAATCTTCACGTAAGCCTTAGAGTCAGCTTCTGAGGCAAACTTCCCTAATCACTTTTGTTCTCCTGTCCCCCAGGGCATTCAAGCCACAGCTAAAACCAGTTAGGTAAGAATTTAAATTAACTAGCCCCTGCGGAGCACCTGGGAGTTCAAGGTGGCTTGCGCCTAACAAAAGATTTAAAAAGGCCACTTTTTTTCTGCAATCTGTGGAGCACCTGAAGGCTCAAGGTGGCTCGAGCCAAATAAAAGATTTAAAAAGGCCACTTTTTTTTTTCTGTAGACCTTAAAGCCTGCAAGCCAGGCTTGTACCTGTCAAACTGTTCCAAT
>NW_008353342.1:2677296-2679111 GCF_000622305.1 Nannospalax galili
GGGTTCAAGCGATAAAAAACACCCCAAAGATTTCCCAACAGCAGATTCAACAGCTCTAAAAAATAAAGAAAAAACCCTGAAGACTGCCCAGTAGCAGATTCAACAGCCCCAAAAATAAAATTTGACCAAGTCAGACAAAACCCACCCATCAATAAAAATAACTCTTACCCCCCTCTTGCTGATTTAACAAGCCCAGATATTAACGCCCAGACTTCAAAAGCTCCCAAAGATCCTCAGGTAAATTCCCCTCCCCCTTCACCTCGGCTACTGCCATGCCTTGTGGCTCTGCCACTGCCTGTGGCGCCGTTCCAGCCATGCCCTCCAGCCACAGAGCAACTATGTAATCTTAGGGATAGTGGAAGTTGCCAGTCCCAAAGCCTCCAGCCTCAATGGCCTCAGGACCCCCAAATCCCACCAGTAGAGGCTTTTCCTGTTAACTTACAAATAACAAGGCAATGCCCACTAGCCTAGTACCTGCTCCCAGCAGCAGAACTTAAAGAATTACGCCAGGCTGTCCATGAGGATGGAATTCAAGCTCCATGGACAAAATCTATACTACAAACATTTAATACTAATCTTCTTACCCCCCAGGACTGGAGGGATATCTGTAGATCTACCCTCCCCAGTCCATTATTAGTACAATGGGAGGCTTTATTTAGAGATGAATGTCTAATGCAGGCTAAAAGAAATGACACTCATAATCAGCAGCTAAGACCCCAACAGGGACAGGATCCACCACCTGGATTCATAGATTGGAACTATGACCACCTTTTTGGTCAGGGCAACTTCTCCACAGGAATCCAGCAGGCTGCAATTCCCGCTGGCTGCTTTGAACAAGTTCGCTTATGTGCATTATAGGCATGGGACTGCCTCACCCCCTTGTCCACCGGGCCTGGAGAGACTTCTTCATTAACTTTTTTAAAACAAAAGCCAACTGAAGCTCTCCCAGACTTTATACTAAGAGTGCAAGCCAGTTTAGATAGAAAAATAACAGATCCTGCAGCCAAAGCAATGCTTTTAAACAGCCTTGTCTGGGAAGGGATGACCCCTGAGCACAGACAAGCATGCCAGGGACTAAAAAATGAACATTATGACAAATGGATTGTGGCCACCCATGACATTGGGACTGCCACGTACCAGGCCTCCTCCCTTGCCCAAGCCCTTGTAGTTGCAACCCAACACAACTCAAAATGCTTTAAATGTGGAGAAACTGGACACTGGATAAAAAATTGCCCTCAAAATAACCCAGCAGCCATTCGACCTCCTAAAACCCTCCGTCCTCGCTGTAAAAGAGGTTATCACTGGAAAAAAGATTGTAGATCTAAAAATGACAGGGATGGCAAGCCTTTGCCGCCTTTAAAGTTCCTCAGGGGCAGCCCTCAGCCCCTCTAACAAGAGAGAAGCCACAAACATTGTGGGTAACTAGTATTACAGAAAGTGACCATCCAAAATTAACCATAAAAATAGACAATAAACCTTTCAAATGCCTCCTTGATACTGGGGCTGATAGAACCATCTTAAAGCAATCTGAGGTTCCTCCACACTGGGAATTGATACCAGGACCCCAACTAATAGGGATAGGGGGAGCCTCCCAAGCATTTATCACTAAAAATTCCTTTAAATGGGAAGACCCTGATGGAGAAGTTGGAACAATAAGACCCCTAATTGCAGACATTGCTACAAACCTCCTAGGGCGAGATATCTTAGAAGACCTCAATGTAATTCTTACTAGTGGGTCTGAAGAGAAATGCCTTAAAACAGATGATCAGATGAGGTCCCTAAAACAAGAGGACCCCCAATTCTAAGGGCCACTGT
>NW_008353342.1:2680887-2682749 GCF_000622305.1 Nannospalax galili
CTCTCCATAGCTTGCACCTGCAGCTAAGTCTGTGCTAACTCATCATAATATTATTCTACAGGAAAGACAAACAGAGGACCAGATAAGATCAACTATGTCCTGGAACAAGTCTAACTTTCTTCCCTTCTCTACCCAGAAACAAAAAGATTTCACTGACTCTCATCTAGTGGACTAATTATTTAATTTTCATTTTCAGCGAGTAAGCCTACAAATGCCTCACTAACTACTCTCTCCAGTACAGCATACATCGCCCCTCCTCTCTTCATATGGTAGAAGAAAGAAGCCCAAAACTGTGTCAATCTCTCTTTGTCCACCTTTTGTGTACTAGTACATTCCAGGTGTAAGAAGCCCTTTCCTCCTACACAGCTGCTAGCAGAGAAAAAATCTTCTTCCCCCTGCTGGTAGAGATCGAACTTACACTGGATGCTGGAGGCGTTGCTATGACAACAAGTGCCCAGCACCTGGCAAGAAATCTCCGTCCAAGCTGCACCTGATCCTGTTCTGGCTGCGACAAGCTAGATCAAGCAATGACATCCGCGACTGACAGCCTAGAATCTCTCCGACAACAAATAAACTCTCTCGCCAAGATTGTGCTTCACAACAAAAGAACATTGGACTTGATAACTGCTAAACAAGGACATATATAGTATTGAAAAAAAAAATGCTGTTTCTTTGTAAATGAATCAAATGTTGTTGAAACCAATGTTAACACTCTTAAAAAACTTTGTAATCTATTTCAACCCACCAAACAATTAGGTTGGCTTAACAATCCCTTGTTTGCATAGCTCCAAACCCCTTGTTGCCCCCTGGTAATACTGTGTATTATTTTTGATACTTGCTCACTGTTTTTAAGATTTCCTTGCTGACAAATTACTGCCATTTGCTAAAATCACTACAAAACAGGTCATGGTCAATTATCAGACTTTGGATTCTCCCGAGATGAGATGAGTTGGACCTTAGGGTTGGTAATGGCACTTCTCCATATTTAAATCAAAGAGGAGGAGATGTTGGGGACCCCTGTTGTGTAAAGTAGCAGTCTCTCCATGTCTGGATAGCCATGGGCTCGGCTTCATATGCAGAGACTCCTTTTATCAGCAGGGTGCCTTCCCAGCACCTTCCTGACTCATCTTTGAAGTAGCCGTCACAGAAACATGGCCTCCGGCTCTGAAACTGCCAGGTTTTCCTGTGTGATTTTCAGGCAGTCTGACAGCCTGGCAAGAGCCCACTTCCACATGTAAATAGGGCATCCCACAAAGTACCTATCAGCTAAGGCTTTTACCACTACACCCACAGTATAAAGTATCCTGGTTTTCCCTCAATAATTGGAGCTGAATCACTAAGACCCGGAGCCGAGCTGAGTCACTAAATAAAGGAGCTGTACTGAGCTGAGTTCTGTGTCTTACTGCCTATGATCCAGTCTTCCCTGAGAGCGCTGTCTCTTTGTAAGCCACGGCTCACGGAAACCCTGCTTTCGTCTCGCACCTCCCCTCGTGACCTGGTGGCCAACGTCCAGAACTTAGAGAGAGAGTGCACAGTGGAAATTGAAACGGAACCGACCGGGCAGCTGACAGCCGTCCTAGAGCCGCCAGCTCCGGTAGCAGAGACCCACAGCAAGGCGGAGACCCACAGCAAGGCGGTGCGGGACACGCGCGCACCCCAGAAACACGGTGCGCAACCTGCCGCACCTCAGTGGCCCGCGGGAGACCGGCGCCACGCCCAGCAGCTGGCGCCCCAAGATCCCCGCACCCCATACCTGGGGACCTACATGGCGGAAGGAGAGAACCACTCCTGAAAGTTGTCCTCTGACCTCCACATGCATGCTGTGGCATACATATGCCCAGACTTGTACACACATACACATA
>NW_008353342.1:2683121-2718520 GCF_000622305.1 Nannospalax galili
TTATTTATTATTTTTATTTTATGTGTATGGGTGTACTGCCTGCGTGTATGTGAGTGCACCTGTGTTGTGCAGTGCCTGTGGAGAGCAGAAGAGGTTGTCAGATCCCCTGGAACTGGAGTTACAGACAGTTGTTAGTGGCCATGTGGGTGCTGGGATTCGAACCTGGATCTTCTGTAAGCACAACCAATGTTCTTAACCACTGAGCCATCTCTCCAGCCCAGGTAGATACTTTTATTAAGAAAATAAAAATAATTACTGAAAAATAAAAATGAAAAAGTAAAACATTTCCACAGCTAATAAAGTGTTGACCTATTGAATTAACTATAGACATCTCAACTTGTATGTAGATATTAACTTAAAAATTTAAAAAGTCAAAAAATGAAATGCCAAGTGCAAGCTTAATTTTATTTATTTAAAAAATTATTATTTTTATGTGTATGAGTGTTATGCCTGCATGTAAGTGCACCCTTGCCGTGCAATGCCCATGGAGTACAGAAGAGGCTGTCAGATCCCCTGGAACTGGAGTTGTGGACAGTTGCTAGCTGCCATGTGGGTGCTGGGATTCAAACCCGGGTCTTCTGCAAGAACAGTCAGTGTTCTTAACCTCTGAGCCATCTCTCCAGCCCCACAAGCTTAATTTTAATATCAGATTCAATAGCCAAAAGATTTGTTTGTGCTGTGCTTTTTAGTTCAAAGTCTGCTGCTTGTTGTTTGTTTATACAAAGACAATAGATTTGTACATTAACCATGAATCATCTTGTCAGAATCACAGTTTCAGGCAGTTTTACATCATTTAAGTCACTTTATTCCTATTTTCTACATAGACATCACGATACTTGTAAGCAAAGACAGTTATGTCCCTTCTCCACCAGTGTGTGTCCTTTGTATTTACTTAATTAGGACTTCCAAGAGTTTATTCATGCTTGAGATTACAGTCCATCATTGCAGAGAAGTCAAGATAGCTTAGAGCTGCTAGTTGTATCCCAACCACAGTCAAAAGAGAGCAATCAATGCCTGCTGCTCCTCCGTCACATTCCCCATCCCGTTGGTATAAACATAATATCTAGAAGGGAATTTGACAGCATGACCTTTTAGCAAAATAACAATGGCAGGTTCTATCCTAGGACCTCTTGCCGCCAGCTCTCATTCTCTAAATGTCCTACCTGTCCTCCCAGACATATTTAAGTTTATGCAAGACTTCCTATGTTAATTTTCTCCACATTTTTGCCTCTCCCTTCCACTTGCCATTCTACATCAGAAATTACTCCTTTTTAGTGGGGTGGTTAGTGTTAACTGTCAACTTGACAGAATCTGGAAGCACTTGGGAAATGGGCCTCTGGGTCTGCCTATAGGGGATTATCTTGATTGTGTTAATTGGGGTGGGATGGCCTGCCCACAGTGAGTGGTGCTATTCCCTGGCTGGGATCCTGGATGGTGTAAGTGGAGAAGGGGAAGTGTTCATCACTATGCTTCCTGATCATGGATATGATGGGACCAGCTGCTTCAAGATCCTGTTGCCTTGACTTTCTCACCATGATGAACTGTCCCTTGCACTGTAAGCAGAATAAACCCTTTGTCCCTTACATTTCTTTTGTCAGAGTGTCAATACCATATTGTTTTAACACAGCAACAGGAAAAAGGAACTAAGACAGATACGAAGTTTTCCCTCATTCTTTTACAGTTGTGCACATTTCCACTGAATGCGTAAATTATAATTTTGTTAGCAGACCTTGTTTTCAGCCCTTTGCAACTACAAATAATGCTACAAGTTAGATCTTTTACCATTGTCATTTGTCTCCAGTGTTACTGTAGCTTTAGGATAATTTCCTAGAAGCAGACTTTCCAGATTATTTGTAATTTTGAAAGTTTATCCATACTTCCCTCATGATCCTGTGTCCTTGTTACTTTAAACCCTCACCAACAATTTGCTTCAATCTTTCACTTTGCTAATATAAACTTAAAGTGGTGTTGTATCTCTGCCTGGCACTTACTTCATCATGGGTGAGGCTCAGTACCTTTAAAAAGTTTTAGGCTCATTTGACTTTCCTAGTCAGGGAACTGTTTGCCTCCTAGATCAGTACTTCTGTAATCCTTCACTGTTTTCAAAGAATTCCTTCTACTCTGAGGAAGCTAGCTTCCTGACAGCACTGTCCCCCAAGGATCCTTGTGATGAAGGCTTGTTCACCAGCCTGCAGCACTACTAGAAGCTGCTGGATTTGGGGAATTGGGACTCAATTAGAAATTAGGTCACTTGCAGGGCTCTTAGGACCTTAGAATCTTCTGCCCTCTCTTTCTTGGCTTCTCTACCAGCACGAGGTAAGTGACTTTGGTCCCTTGAGTGATCCCCACCTTGAGGTCTGCCCCCCACAGGCCCAAAAGACAGGGCCAGGCAATGATCGACTGAAACCTCTGAAGCCATAGTCAAAATATGCCTTTCTTTCTTATAAGTTGGTCATCTCAGGTGTTCAGTTACAGTAATGAAAAGTGACTCATAGCAATGATGTGTGCCATTTGTCCTTTGGCTTTGTTAAGGTTTTTGCCAGGTTGAAATTTAATTTTTAAAATTTTTACAAATTATTTTTATTT
This sequence comes from Nannospalax galili, assembly GCF_000622305.1. Lineage (NCBI taxonomy): Eukaryota > Metazoa > Chordata > Mammalia > Rodentia > Spalacidae > Nannospalax > Nannospalax galili. The sequence goes on from NW_008353342.1 coordinate 2,685,708, forward strand.
TATGTGTATGAGTGTATTACCTGCCTGTGTATAAGTGTATTGATGTCATACAGTGCCCAAGGAGCTCAGAAAAGGGCATAAAATTCCCCTGGAACTGGAGTTATGGGCAGTAGTTAGCCATCATGTGGGTGCTGGAAATCAAACCTGGGTACTTCATAAAAGCAACCAGTGCTCTTAACCACTGAGCCATTTCTCCAGTCCTGAGATTTTTAATTTTCACACAGCAAAAAAAAAAATTTTCAAACTAGTTTTTCTTTAAACATTTGCTCTCATGGGTGGTATTTTGTATAAAGTTTCACAACTCTTGTCTGTTGACACTGCAGAGATATGCCTTCCATGATGGTTTGAATGAGAAATAAAACCACGGGCTCAAGTGTTTGAACATTTATTCCCCAGTTGGTGGCTGTTTGGGGAGGTTATGGAACCTTTAGGAGGTGCAGCCTTGCTGGAGGAAGTACCTCACTGGCAGCAGACTTAGAGAGCTTTTGGCACCCCCCACTTTCAGTTTGATTCCTCTACTTCTTGTTTGCCCTTGGAGATGTGATTTCTCAGCTTCCTGCTCTGGCCACCTGCTGCTATGCCTCCCTTGTCATCATAAGCTCTCCCTCTGGAACTGTAAGGCAACACAAACCCTTTCTTCCATAAGTTGCTTTTGTTCATGGTGTTTTATCACAGCAACAGAAAAATAACTAATAGATATTCTACCCTAACAAAAATACACTGAACAGTATTTTTAAGATGCTAGGACATCACCCACAGGACAGAAAAAGTGAAACAGGAATAGTCTCCTGGGAAGCCCAACTTAAGGGCCACTCCTTTGTTACTGCTTAGCCACTTGAATTTGCCCTGCCTCCCCCAAAAGGTTCTATTAGCACTGACTTCTTGATAGCTGTTATTCCACCCTAAGTAGTAACAAGCAGAAGTTATGTATTTTTGGAGAAGTTACATTCTTTTTAAATTTTATTTAAAAATTTTATGTGTATGAGTGTTACGCCTGCATGAATGTAAGTATACCATGTTGTACAATGCCAGAAGAGGCCAGAAAAGGGTGTTGGATTCTCTAGAATTGGAGTTACAGATGGTTGTTAGTTGCCCTGTGGGTACTGGGATTCGAACCTAGGTCGTCTTCAAGAGCAGCCCAGGGCTGTTAACTGCTGAGTCATCTCTTCAGCCTCCAAGAAATTATATTCTTTGTGTGTGTGTGTGTGTGTGTGTGTGTGTGTGTGTGTGTGTTTAATTTGCTGTTTAATGAGTAACGGAGATCTTTGATGTCCAGGAAAAAGAGACTGCCACATGATACATAACGTTTTTAGTACACTCCCTGGCACATAACTGGTACATATGTAATCATGTAAAGTGAAACACCAGTTCAAAATTCAGCAGACCCTGAGCAAATGGATCTCCTATTCTGCAGTTCCAGTAGTGCTGGATTGTTGCGAACATGCTTTTTGAAGGAATATGCTGATTGAACATAGGCTCTCACTGTAATCTGTACTGTTGATCATAATTGTAATGTGGTGATTTACAGGATGGGCCTATATTTTGAATCAGAGATCTCAAAAGATTTGTATTTCCTTCAACCTATTATGACTTTTCAAATTTCCTAGTTGATTTTTTTTAACTTTTACAAAAACTTTATTGAGAATTTCATAGATGCATATAAGGTGTTCTGATCAAATCCATGCCCACTCCCTCCCCTCCAGCACCTCCCATATCTCACCATCACTTTTTCTTTTTTTTTTTTCTTTTTTCATTTATTCATTTTTATGGGGATTTTGGCTACTCTAAAATCCCCCCCTCTGAAGAGGTAAACCTAAAAACTTTTAAGGATTAGATACAAGCTCCCAAATACTTTTGACATTTTTGGCCTTTGGAACAGAGTATGTTGCTAAGAGACCCAAGGACATTTTGGCTTTTAGCCAGAAACTGGCTATTTTTCTTTGGGGTCTTTTTACCCTTAACTGCCTAGCCAATTCCTACCTCCTATTCTTATCATGCCATCCTCTGAAGGTCTTCTGGTTGCACCCCAGGCAGCAGCTTGTAGGCAAAGCCATCTAATCTTTAACAAGCCAGGTGTGGTGCTGCACCCCTCAAATCCCAGCACTAAGGAGGTGGAGGGAGGAGGATCACAAGTTCAAGGTCATCTGCAGCTACCTAGTGAGTTTGAGGCCAGCCAGCCTGGACTACTTGAGTATCTTTCTTTAAAAAAACTGAAATACCAGGGCCAGGGAGATGGCTCAGTAAGTAAAGGTATTTTCCACCAATCCTGATGATCTGAGTTTGATTCTTGGGTCTTACTTGGGTCTCGTTTTCCTCTGGTGCTGGGGATTGAACCAAGGCCTTGTGCTTGCTGTGGACATGTTCTGCTACCCAGCTCCACCCCTAGACTCCTAGGGCTTTCCTTTCTAATTGGTGATGGTATTTTACTTACCCCTCCCCTGACCCGAATCTTTCCAGGAAACATGCATGACAAAGGGTATTTCTATTTTATACACTTGTTCAAAATTCTACATTGTGCTTGGCTCTCATAGACTATGCATCAGAAAGATTTTTTCCTTTGGCACATTTCATTGTATTTTAAAACACCTGCAGCTTTGTTAATTAAAGTCTTGGATCCTTTCAAGGAAGCAGAGAATGGGGGAGTGGTGGGTTAATGCTCCCACAGACCTGCAGAGGGAGCTCAGTGGGTTTGCATTTTTTTCTCCAGGGCATCTGCTGGTCCCTGGGTTAATGGGAAAGAACTTAGTAATGGGGAAGAACTTAGAACCATAGTTCTAAGTCATCCCAATGTGGCTTCTGAGCTGTCTTTTTTTCTGGAGAGTTCAGATCACTGACCTTCCCATACAGCTGCACTGTGGAAAGGATTACTCCTGGAGTGGCGTGGGGAATCACTGCTTGGGTGGCTCCAGTCAAACGTGCCCCACAGTGGAGGGCTCTGGAAAATCTACTTTGTAGGAAGGACCACAAGGAATCTTCTGGTTTCCTGAGAATTCAGCATCTTGAGGGGGTCCAGGAAAAGTAATTTCTGTTTATAATCACCACTGCAGCTGGAATCCTCTATTTAAATTCGTGTTTTAGGGCCAGTGAGATGGTTCAGCAGATAAAGGGATTCAGCTCCAAGCCTGAGAGCCTGAGTTCAATCCCCAGGACCCATATAGTGGAAGGAGAGAACCAACTCCCACTGTCCTCTGACCTCTGCACAGTCTTACCACCACCTAAATAAACAAAACAAATAAATGAATTAAAGCTTTTAACTTTTTATTTATTTATTTATTTATTTATTTATTTATTTATTTATTTAAGCGGAGTCTCACTATGTAGCCCTGGCTGGCCTAGAACTCATTATGTAGATCAGGCTGACCTCCAATTCACAGAGCTCCACCTGCTTCTGCCTCCTGAGTGCTGGGATTAAAGGTGTACGCCACCATACTCAGCCCTAAATTACAAATGTAGACAATTTTGAAAATGGAAAAACACCTTCAAGAGAGGAAAACTATCCCTGGTCATTTCCAGCCCAGAACTAACTCCTGTTCATGTCTCTCTTCAGTCTTTTTGCAGAGAACTGTACTGCCTAAAATAGTTTAGGCTCTGCAGTATTCATTTGAGAAACTATGACCGTTTTCCCTGAAATTCAAGCAAAGGTGACTTCTTGAGCTGGTGGAGTCAGGGTAAGAATGGCCTGACTCCCACTGAAGGTTCTGCAGTTGGAACTGAACTTGACTGAAAATGGATGCCATCTTCTTGGGGCAGGAATTTGGCTGCATAGCTAAAGCAGGATGGCTTGTTCTAGGGCATAGTTTCTTAAACTGTGGGTCATGATCTCACATGGGGTCATATAACTGCAAATCGCAAAAACTGGTCAATGGTAAACTGGTTCTGAACAAGCAATGACCAATAATTAAATCAAAATCAAATGTCAAATGTTTTCCACAGTGCTCACCCGAGTTGCATGGTCAGCTTCACATAGCCTTGAAGCTGAACACTACACTGCACTTTATTTTACACATGTCCTCTCACCACAAAGCACCAGCAAATGCTGCCTGAAACAGCTCTGCTCAGACTGGAAACTAATGTATGCTAGGTACTGTGGTGTTCTTACCATACAAAGTTTTCTACTGTTGTAGAAACATGATGGTTCCATTTTAGAAACAAAGATTTTTATTAAAAATATTGTCCTACTATCAGTCCTCAGCATGTAAATGTCAAATTAATACATCTTTGGTTTGTATTGTGTTAGAATGCTTGATTTAATGCTTGATTTTAAAAATTTCAGTTTTTACTGGGCATGGTAGCTCTCGCCTTTAATCCCAGGACTCGGGAAATAGAGGCAGGTGGATTTCTGTGAGATGGAGGCCAGCTTGGTCTACATAGCAAGTTCCAGGACAGCTGGAGCTACAGGGAGACCCTGTCTTAAAAAAATTGCTTTTTCAGTTTTTCACATTAATTTCATTGAAAATTGTTAAATGAATTTTGTTTTGGTATTAGCACAGAATTTTAAACAATTTCTGAAATGGCCCTAAACAGGCTTCTGCCATTTTGTACTATTTATTTATGCAAAGGCATTCCCAGCATTGACAACTATAAAAATCAAGATATCTGTCAACTCTGAAAAACATTAAATATGCTCTGTGTCCTGCAGTATTAAATGCTCAACACACATTTAATTATGTAAAAATAAACAATCCATTTTATTAATATGCAAATTTAAATTTGCTTTCATCTCTTAATAAGTGGTAAAATTATATGAATATTTAAGAACAGTCTTAAAATAAATTCCTCTATGACTAGTAGTAAATGTTCAATTTGAGTACCTATTTTATACAGCTTATGTTATGGTTAATCCTTTTTTTATTACTGAGAATTTCATACATTCATATAATGTGTTTTTGATCCCATCCATCCCCCTTCCTGTCCCTTCAATTCCTCCCCTATCTCCCCTTACCACTTTTTGCTCCCAATTTCATGTGCTCTGTTTTGTTTTTTGAAATCTTCTGAATCCATTTCGTGCTCTGTGTGTGCATGAGTATGGGACCATCTTCTCAGGGCCCACAGCCCTGAATAAACAGACTCTCCCTCCAGCAGCCATCAATTGCCTGTGGCTCCTCAGCTAGGGACTTCCTGAGTCTGTTCCCTGTTCTTGCTAGGATTTGGGGGGACTTGGTCCTGTGCAGGTCTTGTGCATGCAGTCATAGTTGCTGTGAGTTCATGTGTGCAATGGTCCTGTCGTGTCTGGCAAATACTGTTTCACTGCAGAAGTCCACTGTCTCTGGCTCTTAGAATCTTTTTGGCCCCTCTCCCTCAATGATCCCTGAGCCTTGAAGAAAGGGAGTGTGACAGAGAGATGTCCTGTTTAGAGCTAAGCACTCTGCAGTCTCTTATACTCTGCACTTGATGGAATTTAGAATCACCTAGGTAAGAAACCTATGGCTGTGTCTGTATTTCCAAAGAGGTTTAAATGGGCAGCGGGGAGAGTCACCCATGGCTGGGGTCCCAGACTGAATAAAAAGGAGAAAAAGGAGAAATGAACAGGACTCATATCTCTCTGCTTCCTGAATGAGTAGGAAATGGAACGAGATTTCCCCTTTATGATGGATGGAATCCTTTCTTATGCTATGAGTCAAAATAAATCCTTTCCTGAAGTTGCTTTATCAGGTATATTGTCACAGCAATGAGAGAAGTAAACACTACATCTATATACCAATACACACAGGATATAAAAACCTGTCAGGTAAAAAGGGATCATCAGTGGAAAAAAGGTGAAAAACCCTGATCCAGGGCAGCTTGTGCCTCAGCTCCTGGACCATACTGCCCAGCTGCTCAGAGGCCAGCATATGACCTCTCTGCTTTCTGTGTGATGGCCACCCCTTGACATCCCATATGACACAGCAGAATGCACTGAACTTTTTATAAAGCACATATGGACACTGCATATCTTACCCAGTCCACCACCTCTACCCAGTGCCCCATTCCTGATGGGAAGATCAGGAGTTCAAGACCAGCCTGGGATACATAGTATCTCTAAAACCCAAGGGTTGGGAGTATAGCCCAGTTATAGAGTTCTTGCCTAGTATGTGCCAAAGCCCTGAGTTCTATCTGTAGTACTCTGGAGAATCATGTCCTGATATTTGACTATTTGATCCAGTTAAATACTCTATAGGACTTTCCCTTCCTCTAATCTCACTCTTTGCTATGCTTAAAAATATTAATATTTTAATAAAAATTCTTTTAAAAATTAAAACTATTTGATATCTTTAATGAATATAGAAGCAAATAAACACTTGTTAAGTGATCAGATTCATGACTTCAGTTAGTTTAGACAAGGGTACTGGTTCTGAGGATAACCTACATACTTGCTAAATAAATGGGTAAGTAATAAAATAAGTAATAAAATAAGTAGATAATTTTTTTAAAATCAGTTAAATACAGAGCACAGGCTAAGGGTAAGGAAAAAATCATTTTTACTTGCATTTTTCTCTGATTTATTTCTTCTTGAAAGTGTTTCCTTGCCTAATCAGGCAAGGTCTTTGCTCCTTAACAGTGAAGAGTAAAGGACTTTGCAACAGATATAAACCCAAATCCATTTTAAGAGCAGTATTTTCACTCAAGGAACAGGATGGTGGCAGAATGTTCTGGACACTGCTGACTTAAATATTGATTTTGTAAGAGCTGCCGAGGACCCCCTAGATAAGCCCTAGATTATTTGGGGGAGAAGGATCTCTCTGAAGAACCCCTCATGTGTGCATCCAAACATCCAGAGTGTTTTCTGAGGGTACCCAAAGTGTGTCCCCTGGAACTTAAGGTTCTGAGTTAGGCAAGTAGAAATAAACATGTCCTTAGCAGGACACACTCTGCAGACTGCAGTTATGCAGATGTGTCCAATCAAACAGAACTGAGAGGTCACTGACTGAGGCAGGAGGATTGCCACAAGGCCAGCCTAGGCTACATAAAAACCCTGACTAAAAAACTAATAATTTAAATAAATACGTGAAGGAACTCAATGAATGCTCTGATGAATTGAAATGAAGAAATTCCTCAAGACATGGTTGATGTGTAGAGCTGTCTCTGGGTAGGAAAGTCTTGTTCTCATAAACAATGTTTATGATCTTACCAGAAGAGGGGATTGCGTTTCACATGTACATCAAAGGCAACTGTATTGTTAGGATCTTAATTAACAAACAAAAGCACTAGGAAGTATAATGATGATGAAGTGTCTGAGTGAATGTCCTCAAATTCAAGGATGCTTGACCTTAAAGCATAGCTTGTCTGTCACGTGGTGGGCACTCAGTAAACATTTGCTGAATAGATTTATGAATAACCATTGTCTTTCACTGTGCACAACACACCTGGACCCATTTCCTCAGATGACATAAAGGAAATACCTATGAGACTCCATAAATAATTTCACATCTTCTTGGACTGAGGGAGAGAACAAAGAGTCTGCAACTGACTGAGAAAATAGCTTCAAGAAGCCCATGGCTGGGGGACAGACCTGGACAGGTGAGGCTGCCAAGATGGGGAAATGGGGCTTGCAGGCCACGAGGTCTCGGAGCCTTCCTACTGGGCTGGTCACCATCATTTTCTTCCTTCTTCTTTTAAAAATTAATCCCTCATAGCCTGGAGTGATGACTCAGAGGTTAAGAGCACTGGCTGCTCTTACAGAGGACCAGGGTTCGATTCCCAGCACCTACATGGCAGCTAACAACCATCTTTAATTCCAGCGCAAGGGGATCTGATGTTCTCTTCTGGGCTCCGTGGGCTTTGTTTGACCTGGGGGTGCCTACCTACATGCAGGCAAAATGCTCATGCATATAAAATAAAAATAAAAATTAATCCCTCAGTTTTATTAAGTGCTAATTAACAAGGTATATGTATTTAAGGTGTACAACATGGTGTTTGTAATATATACTATAAGATGATCTAATTAGAACTCTGGTTAATTTGAATGTCATAAGCATATCCATCTTTGTGTGTGTGTGTGCGTGTGTGTGTGTGTACACAAGATCTTTGTAGTGTTTCAGGTCTACAGTACAGTCTTAGCATCTGTAGAATTCATGCTGCAGAGATCTGTACCCCCAAGACTTTGTGCCCTTTGATCAATATCTCCATTTCCTTCTCCCATCATCCTTTCCCCTCTGATCCTGACTCCCACCTCCACCCACCCAGTCACTTTCCTTTACCTTTTTATCAATATTGGGGATTCAACATACTGCATCATATATGTGAGGCAAGCATTCTACCACAAAGCTATAGCCCCAGAGCTGTCATATGCTCTTTGTTTTAAATTGCGTGAGAAATATATACACATTCCTCTGTGGAAATATGAAAAGTAGAACAGAAAGAAGGCCTGGCCCTCCTGGCAGCATGCACGGTGCTTCTGTAGAACAGCTAAACAGATGGTGGCAGGCTTGAAGGGCATGGAGGACCCCTCCCTCGTCATCAACAGTTTATAAAACCAGAAACTAAAACCACAGAATTTGGTCATTGGGCAAAACGGTGGGACCTGAGTCTGATGGAGACATGGATTCTAAACTATCCAGCAAATCACAAGCTTACAGTCTAGTCAGAGGCTTTCTGGTAAAGCATGTGGACATGACTTTGTCCCCGCCCAGTCACCTGGGTGTTCAGGAAAGCTGTCTGTTTCAGAGACTTTAAGAAACGCTATAAAGCCTGCCTGGAAGTGGCACTGCCCACTCTCTCCTAGTGCTTTCTTCCTCAGTAGTCCCTCTGGCCATGGCCCACCCTCCTGCTTGAGAAGATAACAGGTCTCACCTATCTTCCACACTGCCCTCTGAGCTATCTGAGTTCTTTCACTGGAGATCACACAGACCAGGTACTGAGGGGAGGCCAGAGCGAGATCCTGGTAATATCTCCAAGTTTACCTTATATCCAAACATGCCTATGTATAAATATGATTTTAAATTTGTTATTACATTTATTTGTTTATTTGTGTATGTGTGTGCATGTACATGCTACAGTGTGTATGTGGATGTCAGAGAACAACTTGTGTGTCAGTTCTCTCAATTGTGTGGGTCCCTGGGGATCGAACTCAGATGTCAGGCTTGGCAACAAGCATCTTTACCCACTGAGCCATCTCACTTACCTATAAATATGATTTCTGTATTAACATCATATATGTGTGTTCATGATATTAAGACATGCTACATGCTGTCTCATATGCTTAATGTCATTAAGACTGTATTCCTCAGAACAAGTTTATGATTATACAGCCCAGCGATACAGCCCAGCGGTTTCACATGCACCTAATTCTCAGACAAGCCCCTTTGCTGTCATATTTCATCAGAATAACTTTAAGCAAATTACTAAATTTTATATACTCAAAGAAGATAGTAGCATAACATCATACAGTACTAAAGGAGATTAAAATATGCTGATTTGTTAGATGTTAGGGACAGTGTGGGGCACATATACGCAATAGACTTTTTTCTTTTTTTTTTTTTTTTGAGACAGGGTCTCATTGTGTAGCATTGGCTGGCCTAGAACTTGCTGACCAGACTGGGCTCAAATTCACAGAGATCTGCCTGCTTCTACTTCCCAAGTGCTAGGATTAAAGGCATGCACCACTATGCCCAGTCCTCAAAAGACATTTCCTATTATTATTAATAACAGCAGCATTAATAATAATTGGATATTTAGGTATCAAGTTATTTAATTATCAAGTTCTTAATATTTGATACGCTTAATAGATACATTTTATAAATAAAATTTTGCAAATATGCTTTATTATTTTCTAAGACTGTATTTACTAGAAGTGCATATTTTAAAGATTTGTGATATATTTAAAAAATTTTTACATTTATTTATTTATTTTGTGGGGAAGGAAGTCCTCAGTATGTATGGTGGTTTCAGAGATTGAGCTCAGGTCATTAGCCTTGGCAGCAAGCGCCTTTGCTCCCTGAACCATCTTTCAGGCCCTTGGGCTCTATTTTCCAAACTGCATTCCAGAAAATTTGTGCAAATTAACTTTACAGTCAGTGTCTTAAAAGAACGCCCATGCCACTGTACTCCCTTCAGCTCCAACTGAACTTAACTATCCCACAGAGAAGTCATCAGTGTACTTATTTATCCTTTACTTCTTTGTATATTTGTGGTAGTGCTGGAGGTGAGTCTAGGGCCCCTCGTTTGCTATTCAGCAGTTCTGCCACATCTCAGTCTTCAATGCCTTTTAAATTACACGTGGCGACAAGAACTCTCCCCATGTTAACACTCAGTTACATCATCTGTGGTGTGTGTCCTTTACCATGAACAAAATTAAATCTAATAGATAAAATTAATCATTTATTTATTTATTTATTTATTTATTGAGATAGGGGCTCCCTGTAGCCCCAGCTGACCTGGAATCTCTATGGAGACCAGGCTGGCCTTAATCAGAGATCTGCCTGCCTCTGCCTCCTGAGCACTGGGATTAAAGATATGTGCCACCATTCCTGACCCTATCTTTTACATTTTTATTTATTATTTTTATTTTATATGTATGAGTGTATTGACTGCATGAATGTAAGAGCACCTGTGTTGTGCGATGTCTAAGGAGGTTAGAAGAGGGTGCCAAATTCCCCTGGAACTGGAGTTATGAATAGTTGTTAGCCACCATGTGGGTGCTGGGAATTGCCAACTCTGGTTCTCTGAGAGCTTCTAGGGCTCTCAGCCACAGAGCCAACTCTCCAGCCCCGCCTGACCGTATTTTAATATATTTTAAATAGTCTATAGTCTGAGTAGAATAGTCTTGGTCTTGATTTGAGTTAAGAATTTTATCTCTACGGTTGTATCTGGTCTTTATAAAATACATCTACATATTAAATTTAGACTTCCTTCCTTCTCCCCTGCTCTCTCCTGGGATGATCTACTTCTGCTGCTGCTGCCTGGGAAGTTTCACAGCAGTTTCTGTTCCTTAGGTGGTGACCTGTTTTTAACTTTGTACCTGAGTAGTCTCATCTCTGCTCAGTCCTTCTTCCAGTTGTTTTGCGCAATCCCCAGGGCTTCCAACGCTCCACTTTCCATCCCTCCGAACTCTCTTCACTGGAACATGTGATTCTTTTCTACAATTTTATTTCCTCCTAAAAGTGGAACTCCAAACATCTGAGGCTTGTTTACACTTCCTAAATGCTTGCCCTTGTTTCAGACATGTTTGTTTCCCCCAGGCTTAATTGTACCTTCCTGAGGAATATCCATTTAGATATCCTGCTCTGGTTTGAATGGGGAATATCCATAGGCTCCTGGGTTTGAGTGTTGGTCCCAGCTGGTGGTACTGAGTTGGGGATTGTAGAACCTTTGGGGTCTAGACCCTGGCGAGGGTTGTAGGTTACTAGGGAACCTTGAGAGCTACAGGTCAGCCCTCCCCTCTCCTCCTTGTAGTCTGTTTCCCGATCTACTGTGGCCTTATTATACCAACTTGAACAAATAGCCTAACTCTTTTTATTGTTGTTGTTTTTTGAGACAGGGTCTCCCTGGAGCTCCAGCTGACTTGGAACTCACTATGTAGACCAGGGCTGGCTTCAGACTCACAGAGATCTGCCTGCCTCTGCCTCCTGAGTGCTGGGATTAAACATGTGCACCACCACACCCTACCACAGATAGCCTAACTCTTAAATTTAGTTTTTAAGAGTGGGCCAACTCAGAGGACACTTGTTATCTTAGCGATCTCTTGGAACTGTCTGTTTCCTGGAACTGTGCTGATGGAACTGTCTTGCTGGAACTGTGTCCTCAAGTCCAGCCCCACCCATGATTTTATTCAAAATAGCTTCTCCAGCTTCAGTTGGATAAGTACAAGCTTGGCTCCACCCTTATCTTAACAGACCATCCCCCTTTTCATCCCTAGTTCTTAATATCTCATTCACCAAGGTCACATGTCCTTATCCCCACTGTGTGCAGTGGAGATGGGTGTGCTGCGTTTCAAAATTTTGATATGTTCATTCTCAAGCATACCCACATTCATTCATTCATTCATTCATTCAATCTTTTATTTGGGTGGAGTATCAAATTGAGGTTCCTAGGAAGCAAGATCAAGTGCTCAGGTCACAAGACACATTAGCACACGTTTTGTTAGTCCAGATTATGTCCATTTATAAAAGTCCCACAATCTAAGATGTGAGGAACCTCCGCACCTTGCTCCCGCCACCACAAACTGTCCATGCCTTCTCCACAATGATGGACTGAAACTGAGTCAAAATAAATCTTCCCTCCCACCTTCTGTCAGGTATTTTTGCCATAGTAACAAGAGAGTGAGTGGGCCAAGTGCTGTTGGTTTTGATTTGTTTGAAAACATTTAAAATTTTCCTGTCTTGAATAATAGCATAAAGGGTGTGAACACTAGAGACAGCTATATTCTTCGAATACTCTGAGAGTATCAGTCTTCTGCCTTGAATTGCTGCTGATAGAGGAAGCCTGCTTGTTGTTAAAGGATGCTCTCTGGGTTTGCTTTTGTGGTCTTTGCCTTGTGCTTTGCAGTTGCACATGATGTGTTTGGATGTGAACCTTTAAATTTATGTTGCACTTCCAGGATACACAGGTTTGTGCCCTTGAAACATTCTAGAAAGTTTTCAGTCATTCTCTGTGAATACTGATTCACCTCATTTTTACAATTCTCTTTTCCTGTATGTGCTGGATAGCTTTAGTATCAACTTGACACACCTGGGTTGAGGGAGCCTCAGCTGGGGATTTGCCTTCATTGGACTGGCCTGTGGCCATGTCCATGGGGTACCTTCTTGATTGAGTAATGTGGGAGGGCCCAGCCCACTGTGGGTGATGCCACCCCTGAGCAGGTGGGCCTGTGTTGCATAAGAAAGCAGGCTGAGCAGGGCCAGGGGAGCAAGCCAGTAAGCAGCATTCCTCATGGCCTGTGCTCCAGCTCCTGCCTCCAGGTGCCTGCCCTGAGTTCCTACCTTGGGCTCCCTGATGAACTGTGACCCGGGAGATGTAAGCTAAATAAACCCTTTCCTCTCTATGTTGGTATTGGTCAGAGTGTTTTGTCACAACAATACAGAGATCAACTAGGACACTGTACCTACTAGATATGTTTGGACTTTTCATTGTATCCAAATGTCTGTGCCTCTCTAACTCCTCTTTGGAATATTCCATCTCTTTGAATACTGTGATGCTTATTTTAGAATTTCCTTATCTCTGCTTTTCGGGTCACTGATTTTTCTAATCAGCTGTGTCTAGTTAGGTGAACCCCAACCATTGAGTTTTTAATTTCAATCACATAGTAAGTTTTTATTTCTAAAACTTTTTTGATTACTTTTCATTTCTGTCTGATTTTTGATGATGTTGTACTGTTATGTTTATTGGATATCTTCCTTTCTGACATCAGTCATGTCAAATATTCTTATTTTACAATCTATAAAATTATCTAATTTACTGAAGGTGTTGTTCAAAGTTAATGTTGACTGTCCTCAGTCACTTTTCACCTTACTTTTTGAGACAAGATCTCTCACTGGGACTTAGGGCTCACAGTTTCAGCCAGGCTAGTTGTCCAGTGAGACTTGGAATTGGAATTTGCATTCTCTGCCTCCCTGGTGCTGGGTTACAGACATTGTGCCACCACACCAGTCTTTTACCTGGTACTGGAGATCTGAAGTCAGGTCCTAGCTCTTACCCACTGAGCCGTCTCCCCAGCCTGCCATCTGCTGGCTTTTAATCATAGTGGAATATTTTTAAGGGTTTGATTGTGAGCTGATCCTCTGTGAAAATCTGACCTACCTGAGTTCAGTGCCCTGGGGATTGACATTGGCTAGAGCAATTTTCTTATTCTTTTCTTATTTATTTATTTATTTATTTATTTATTTATTTATTTATTTATTTGTGTGTACATGTGTGTGCACATGCATGAGCATACATGAATTTGCATAGGCATATTCGTGGTATGGTTCACATGTGGAAGTCAGAGGACAATTTGCAGGAATTGATTCTCTCCTTCCACTCTGTAGGCTCTTCCCGCCCCCCCGCCACTCAACCCCAGCACCACAGACAGCTCTTCCAGGGAAGCAGTCAACAGCTAGCCCGAGCCTCTGCTTGCTTTTCAGTTTACTCTTGATTTCTGGCTTCTGGAATTTCCTCTACTTTCCTTTAAGTTTCATTTGAAATAGTATTTATCTTATTTTCTCTGATGTTACCACATGTTTATAATAGTTGGGGTTCCAAACCTTTGCACTGAAAATGCAAGTCCCCACATCTTTGTTCACAGTTACCCCTGGCACATTTTCTGTGGGATGTAACTAGATAATCACTTTGTGTGGTTCCCTGGGTAGGAATGCCTGGTTCCAGATGCAGTCTTCCTTAGTACTGGTGATGGGTGGAGGGCCTTCTTGCACAGTGGGTTCAGCTTTCTATGGGATTCTAAGGGGAACTCTGAACATACTATACACATAGATTCAAGCCATGGAGACAGACTCATCTGACCCCATGTTTTATGAGTCCTGTTCTGGAGACAGAAGTCGTTCTTGGGAAAGGCAGCTAGCAGCTAATGCAATTCACCTGTCTGCTGATACCAAGAGGAGCCAGTGTGACAGTTTCTAGTGAGACGCTACCGGAAAAATAGCTCACATCAATCCTGGCTCTGAGTCTGAGCAGAAAATATCTTAGTTTAGAGAAGGCACTCACTCATAAGAATATGGTTTTTTTTTTTTGTTTTTCAAAGAATGATTATTCTAATGCACAAAAGTACAAACCATATTTGTGCAAGCCCTACCATGATGTTAGGAAGTCAAACGGCAGGAGAAAGATCAGAATTTCATACAATATATTTTGATCACATTTAGATTATCTCCACTATCTGCACTCCTCTTATAGCACCCCCACCACACGGGATATTATGTACCCTGTCATATATATTTGTCGCGAGCCGGGACTCTGTCCAGCAGAGTCCAGGAAAGACGACACAGACACCAAGGTGAGGTTCAAGCTTCTGTTTCTCTTTCTTCCTTTATTCTCTTATTCTCTCTCATATTCTCTTCACTATGATGCTGTCTCCCTGTTGCTGTGTCCTTATGATGCTGTGTTCCATGATGCTGTCTCTCTGTCTCCTCTGTCTGTGTCTCTCTCCTATTACACACTTCAGCTCTTTATATAGCGTTTCCAACAGCCCTCCCCCCAGCCGGTACCAATCAGGGCTCACACACGTGCAGCGGCCAGGCAGAGTGTAGCTCATAGGCACGTAGCAAGATCATCAGGCTGGCAGCACCTGTTTTGGGGCTCACCATACTTCAGAGTTGGGGTAAACAAGCGGGATTCACGAGCCTTGGCAATCAGCCAAGAGTTGAAGTAAACAGCACGAGGTTTGGCAGCCAGCCAGGGCTCCATCTTTGGCTGGCTCGGCTGTGCTCGCTTCCCACATATATTAAGGTCTATTGAATCAAGTTTGTTTTCCCAAATGTCCTTTGGTGTCCATCCACTGGAGCCAGAGGACCTATTTAGCATCACACCCTTAAATAAAACCAATTTTTCCCCTCCCAGTAGTTGCCAATATTTCTCCCAGATAAGGCTCAGGCTTCCTCCCCACTTACCCACTTCTATGCTGGGATTTTATCTGGCTTGAACTGTCTTATGCATGCTGTCACCAATGCTGTAAATTCGTATGAGTAACTTCCCAGCTGTCTGGAAAACTCTGTTTCCTTGTGGTCATCTACCACTTCTGGCTCTTACAATCTTCTGCAGTGGTCTCTGAGCCTTGGGTAGCAGAGTTTCGATAGAGCTGTCCTATTTAAGGATAAGCACTCTGCAGTCTCTTTACTTTGGATAGTTGTGGCTTTCTGAGTTAATCACCATCTACTGCATGACAAAGCTTTACTGGTAAGAGTTGAGAGATGCATTAATATTCTCTCTGCCCCCTATTATGCTATGTTTACTGACCTTAAGTGTAGAGGTTGTATTATAGATGTGTCACTTATGGCTGGGCACCTCACAGACACTTATTCTCAATGTTTGAACAGTTGTGGAGCTTTGTAATGGTCTCTATCTGTTGCAAAAAGAACTTTCTTTGATGAATGGTTAGAGGTACACCTGTCTGTAAATACAAGGATACATATTAGAATACAGCAGGACATTATGTTGATCTAGGGATGTGACAATAGTAGGTTTTTCTCTAGGATCTGTAACCTCTCTGGCCATGTGTATTTGGCTATATTTACAGTGCCAAACATGAGTTCCCTCCCATTGAGCTGGCCTTAAGTCCAATTAGACAGCTGTTGATTACCCCCAAGACAAAAATGCCACTGCTGCACCAGTAGAGATTATTTACTTGGATGATTATCACTACGGTACATAGCCTTTACACCTTGGATCATTGATTGGTTTTCTCCCTTGGCAATTTGCATAGTATCTTCTGATATTATGGGAGCTAATCTTCTAGGAGGAGGCTTCCAGATCAGTGCCAGTTTGATTGCTCCAAGTCCTGTGTCGAGGTCCTGTCTTCAGAAATAGGGTCCTACCTTCAAGTTCCGGCAATAGCCTGTGTTATTTTGGGGAATCTCTTGGACTATATTGACTAACAACTCAAAGGGAGACTTCAGCTATACACATGCGTGTGTGTGTGTGTGTGTGTGTGTGTGTGTTTCAGTAGGCTTTTGGATTAATACATTTCCCTCTGGTTTTTCATACCATCTAAGTGGTATTTGTTCCTCTCTCTCCCCCTGTACAACTGTCCCTATTACCTCCCCAGTTAAAGTACCCTCATTTTCCCTATTTCCCCCTTGATAACACCTGTCTTCTATTACCCCCTCTCTCAAACTCCCTCTTTCCATTTATTTCCATGGTTTCTTTCCATTTTCCTGGCTCCCGTGGTTACATCAGGATGTATACTCACATCTAAGGATTTGGAGCTAAGATCCACAGATGAGAGATAATATACGTCATTTGTTTTTCTGAGTCTGTTACTTCACCCAGTATAACAGTTTCTAGTTCCATCCATTTACCTTCAAATTTCTGATTTTGTTTTTCTTTGCTGCTGAGAACAACTCCATTGTGTAAATGTATCACATTTTCATTATCCATTCATTGGTTGAGGTTGTTTCTATTTCCTGGCTATTGTGAAAAGATAAGCAACAAATATGGTGCACAATTATCTCTGCAGTAGGATGTGTCCTTTGGGTATATGTTAAGGAATGATATAGCAGGATCATGGGCTAAGGATCTGAACAGAGTTCTCAAAAGAAGAAAGAAAGATGGCTAAGAAACAACTTAAAAAGTCTTCAACATCATTAATAATTAGGGAAATGCAAATTAAATCCACTTTAAGATTTCATCTTACCCCAGTCAGACTGGCTAAGATCAAGAAAACAAATGATACCAACTTCTGGTGAGGATATGGGGAAAGGGGAACACTCATCCACTGCTGGTGGGATTGCAAACTCATGCAACCTCTATGGAAAGCAATGTGGAGAACTCTTTAAAAACTAAAAATGAACCTACAATTTCACTTGGTTATACCACACCTTGACATATACCCAAAGGACTCATTCTGTTGCAGAAACATTTGTACATCTATGTTTGTTGCTGTTCTTTTCACAATAGCTAAGAGATGGAAGAAACCTAAGTTGGTCAACTGAAGAGTGGATAATGAAAATGTGGTATATTTACACAATGGAGTTCTACTCAGCAGTAAAGAAAGAAGAAATCATGAAATTTGTAGGTAAATGGATGGAGCTAGAAACTGTTGTACTATGTGAAGTAACACAGACTCAGAAAAGCAAACGACACATGTATATTCTCCCTGATATGTGGATCCTAGCATCAAATCCTTATGTGTAAGTATGTATCCAGATGTAACTGCAGGAACCAGAGTAATGAAAAGGAACCAGGGAGGTAAAGGGAAAGAAAGAACCTGAGAGAGAAGAACAGTAGGAGACAGGTGTTACTAAGGGAGAAATGGATAAAAATTGGGCTACTTAAATGGGAGGGGTTAGGGAAGGTTATACAGCAACCTTGGGGATAAAGGGAAAGAAGGAGCTCAAGAGAGGTGAGACCAACTTTGGTATTAAGGGAAAAATGGGGAAAATGGGGACACTTTAAATGGGAAAACCATGGCAGAAGGATTAGACAGGGAGAGAGGAGAGATAAATAATGCCAAGCTAATTTAAAAAAAAACCAGAGGGAATCATATTAGTTCAACAACCTTATGACAAATTACACATAAAATATCTCTACATGAGTCCGTGTGTATAGCTAAAGGTTACATAACAAAAAACAGTGCCAGACAGGAGAAACCTTCCTTTGAATTTTTGGCCAGGGGGACCAAGAGACTCCCAAAATTACACAGGCTATTGCCACAGCCCTTGATGGCCCCCAGAACTTGAAGGTAGGACCCTATTGCTGAAGAAAGAACACACTTCAGACACAGGATTTGGAGCAATAGAGCTGCAACTGACCTGAAACCACTTCCCCCAAAAGCTAGCTCTCATAGCTTAGTTTTTAGTTTTTAAAGAATTCTGCACACTGATTTCCATAGTAGTTGCACAAGTTTGCAATCTCCCCAGCACTGAATGAAGGTTCCCCTTTCCCCACATCCTTGCCAGCAGTTGGTGTCATTTGTTCTCTTGATCTTAGTCATTCTGACTGGGACAAGATGAAATCTGACAATAGTTTCAATTTGCATTTCCTTAATTACTGAAGATGTTGGGACAATTTTAAGGTATTTCTTAGCCATTTTTATTTCTTCTTTTAAGAACTCTGTTCAGATCCTTAGCCCATTTTTCAACTGGGTCATTTGTTTTCTTGATTCTTTGTTTTTTGAATTCTTTGTATATTCTGAATATTAATCATCTGTCAGATGTATAGCTGGTAAATACTATCTCCCACTCTGTGGGCTTCCTCATCTCTTGATTGGTTGTTTTCTTTGCAGTACAGAAGCTCATTTTTTTAAAAAAATTTTTTTAATTTTATTTTTATTTTATGTGTATGAGTGTGTTGTTTGCGTGTATATAAAAGCACCTGTGTCATATAATGCCCATAAAGGTCAGAAGAGGTTGTTGGATCCTCTGGAACTGGAGTTACAGATGGTTGTTAGCTGCCATGTGGGTGCTGGGAACTGAACCTGGGTCCTCTGGAAGAGAAGCCAGTGCTTTATACCAGCTGAGTCATCTCTCCAGCCCTACTTGTTAGTTTATGAGGTCCCAATTTCAATTGCTGATCTTAATTCCTGAGCGACTGAAGTCTGATTTAGAAAGTGATTTCCTACATCTATGTATTGGGTATTGCCTATGTTTTCTTCTAGCAGGTTCAGTGTTTCAGGTTTCACATTGAAATCTTTGATCCATTTGGAGTTGACTTTCATGCAGAATGATAGATGTGGGTCTAATTTCATTCTTCTACATATGGAGATACAGTTTTGCCAGCAGCATTTGTTGAAGATGTTGTCTTTTCTCCAGTATGTGTTCTTGGCACCTTTGTCAAATATCAAGTGGCTGAAATTGTGTGCAGTTATGTTTGGGTCTTCTATGTTGTTCCAGTGATCTACATGTCTGTTTTTGTGCCAATAACATGCTGTTTTTATGACTACAACTCTGTAATATAGTTTAAAATATGGTATGGTAATTCCTCCAGCATTGTTCTTTGTGCTCAGGATTGTTTTGGATATGCAGGGTCTTTTGTGATTCCATATGAATTTTAGGATTTTTTTTCTATTTCTGTGAAGAATGTCATGGAGGTTTTGATTGGGATTGCATTAAATTTACAAATTGCTTTTGATAGGGTGGTTACTTTCACAATATTAATTTTTCCAATCCATGAGGTCCTTCCATCTCCTTATGTCTTCCTCAATCTCTTTCTTCATAGCTTTAAAGTTTTCATTGTGGAGATCTTTAATATCTTTGGTTAAGTTTATTCCTAGAATTTTTTTTTGAGGCTATCTTGAATAAGAGTGTTTC
Source organism: Nannospalax galili (assembly GCF_000622305.1). Taxonomy (NCBI): domain Eukaryota; kingdom Metazoa; phylum Chordata; class Mammalia; order Rodentia; family Spalacidae; genus Nannospalax; species Nannospalax galili. The sequence goes on from NW_008353342.1 coordinate 2,705,579, forward strand.
CATGATCTCTTTCTCTGATTTCTTGTTATTGATATATAGAAAGGCTAGTGACTTTTTCAAATTGATATTTTATCCTGGTATTTTGCAAAAGTGTTGATCATTTCTAGAAGTTTTCTGGTGAAATTTTTGCTCTCCCCCCCCCTTTTTTTTTTGAAACAGGGTCTCCCTGTAGCCCCAGCTGGCCTGGAGCTCACAAGGACCCATCTGCCTCTGCCTCCCGAGGGCTGGGATTAAAGGTGTGCGCCACCACCTTATGTATAACATATCATCTGAAAATAAGCATATATTTAGCTTATTTGTTTAATTTTCTTCTTTCTTTTCCATTTAGATGCAGTCACCAGTTCAGTCCGGACCACCACAAAGACAAGCAGTGCAGGGGTCACTCTCTTGCATCCAAGTGCAAACAAACAAACAAAGCAAAGCAAGTCATTCCAGGTCTGTTAGGAGACATGGAAACAGTTCATTCTAAAAGATTGACATTAAAGACCATTCTAAAAACTTTTAGGAAGAAATAGAAAATCTATACGTCTAAACCTCTTATTCATCGTACCTAATCAGTTCCAAAGACTGACATGAATTTTTGTTAATTCCAGTGCCACAGGTCTGGAATTTGAATAGATCAAACCTGGGGTGCGAGTGATGTTCAGAAACAGCACCACACTTTCCCCGGCTCCTTCCATTACTGAAACACTCCTGCGGGCTGAGGACCTCTGGGCATGCGCCAGTGACCCAAGTAGAAAGTCTCTCCTGATTTAATGTATCTGAGATTCACAAGCAACTTTGTGGAACTTTCTGACCTCAGCTGTTATTGCAAATGTACAGCTGTTTTGAACCTCTATGTCCTTTCCTGAGCATACAGCTAGACTTCCTGTCTCAGACTTCCTTCAGGAAGGCCCATGTGACTTCAGGAGGCCCATGTGACTGAGGGCTCAAGAATGGAACATGAGCAGACTGTGTGCCCCCTTTCCAGGCCTGGCCTATAAAATCTTCACATGCATGCTCTGCTTCACTCATTTCCTCTTCTAATTATGGTGGTGGCCTCCAGGCAGCTTCAGTCACACATATTGAAGTCAGCAGACCCACCATGGGCCTGGGCTCCCTTATAACCATGTGGATAGAACAGAATCACCTACCTGAACATCGGTTTACTGTTCGGTGCTGAGTCATTGCACGTTTGGGTTATTGGGACAACATAGCTGAGCCTCTGAACAAATGCAGGGTGTATGGGTGACAGGAAGTATGTTAGCAGCCCCACCAGATGCCAATGTGACCCAGATATAGTTATTTTTCCTAGTGCAACTATGAACACCTGTCTGCTCTCATTGTCTCTGGCTGTCACTCAGAGCCTGAGATCTTTTCTCTCTGCCTCTGTCCTGTGTGGCAGCCTCAGAGCCAATCAGCCTTAGTCTAAATGCTCCCCATGGCTTTGGATACCTGGTTATTCAAACCCAGTGCAGCTGAACCCGGGCTACGTATTCCCATGTCACACCTTCCTGGAACATTGGATTTGATTTAAAGAAGAAAGAACATTATTTTCATACTAAAATAAACATCAACGGACAGAGTGCAAAACTGGATGAATTTCAAAGACCAGGCATGATACTTCAAAAAGATTTCTGGCTTGTTTTTGTAGTTCTGGAGCAGGGCGTGGACCCCCGTGGGGTGCTTGCTGGCTGTGCTGCAAGTTGAGTGCGGTATTATTTGTTGTTTCTCTAAGGATTTTAGGTTTGAATCCAATAGGTAAATATTTTCTTCCAATACAGCACAGGCACCCAATTTAGGGGTTGTTAAATACTGCTGAACTTCCAGGTTAGTTATTTGTTACTGACCTCTTCTCTTCCCAAGGTCTCCCCCTCACCACAGAAAGAGAAGAATAAAGAGCCTTGCTATCCACAGATGTGAGCTCTGTAGAGTGGGAATATGACCTCTGAAGCCCCCTGCCCTCCGCACCATGATCTCCCAGCTCCCCAAACCCCCATTTATAAAGCCATATCTCGCTGCAGGGCTGCACTCTCAACCCCAGTGAATCCTGTGCTTGGGAGTTGGCACCATGCACGAACTGCCCACTGTGGATGGTATGGCAGCTTCTGGCCTGAGCAGCCTTGCAGCCTTGTGTCTAATGACCATGCTAGGCCTTCTTTCCCCCTTTAACAGTCTATGTTTTGCTGGGCATGGTGGCATATACCTGCAATTCCAGTATTCATGAGAAGCGTGAAGACTGCAAGACTACCCTGGGCTAAATCAGAGAGAGAGAGAGAGAGAGAGAGAGAGAGAGAGAGAGAGAGAGAATGAGAGAATGTTTCCTGAAGCTGGCAATGGATCAGCATATCAGCACAGACCTCTGTGTTTTCTGGGCATGCGTACTCCACCCTCAGCTCACTGTAGGCTCACAACCTGCATTCTTTTGTTTCACTGGACTTCCTGCCTCCTCATGTCCTTGTGAATTGCTGAACACCTGTTTATTCAACTCTGAGCCTTCTGATGGGGTGGGGGAAATAAGCTCAGGTGAGTTGGGCTTCTAGAAAAGGCAGGAGAAGGAATGGGTAGTGCCAAAGAGGGTCCTGGAGGCAGTGCCTGGCCTGGCACTCACAGAGGACCATGGGGCCTAGGAATCCACCTGTGGCTTGTATCACAGGAGTGAAGGTGGGAGTCTCTTAGGCTAGATTCTGTATGGTGAATGCTCTGCTTAGGGGCCAAAATGAGGAAGGTAGGAGACAGATCCAAATGAGGGCTCGAGGGAAACAGGCTATAGAGGGCAAGGGCTGGGAGACAGGGAGATGGCAAAATCTTGCAGGGGGCAGGTCAGTGAGAGTCCTGGGGACACAGCAGCAATACTTGCAAAGGACAATCACCTTATTTGAGAAATTCTGATTTTGAATTTGTAATTGAGTTTGTTTGTCTTTGGAGTGTGTGTATGTGTGTTTGTGTGTTTGTATATGATGCTGGAGATGAAATCCAGGGCCTTGCTCATGCAAATGCTTATGCAAATGATCTACACTGAACCATATATACCCTCAGCCCTGAGAAATACTGATTCTGAAAGGCAGAATATATAGAAAAGAACATTTGACAAGTGTACAGAGGATCTACTCTGACCTTATCTTGACATCAGCTTTCTCCTTAAAGAAAGCACTTTCTCTAGTTTCCCATTTATTGTTCTAGAGTTTATTCATGCATGAGCACACCCATTTGCATTACTGTTGGTTTATATTTCACAAGTGAATTGTTCTATGACACTTTCATTTCCTATCTTTCTGACTGCAAATATCCTTATTACAATAACATGCAATAATACATTCCCAATAAATGGCCCCAGCAGGTTCCAGGGGATTGCAGGGATGCATTCAAGCACCCCATGCTTCCTAGAGAGCCAACTCTGCTTTCCTTCACACTGGGCCACAGCCCTCTAAGTGCACTCAATGATTGCTGTGCCAGGTCCCTCCTTACAAAGTCAGGAGCAAAGCTGGAGTCAGAGTCTCACCTCAGCCAGTATCAGAGGAGCTGGGGTCAGGTTCTCCAGGATGCATGCTGGGTGGATCGTTTCTCTGTTGTGTCTCTGGGTGGGGTGAGTTCTTTCTGGCACGTCTAGTTCTAGAAGGATGGACTCCTGTTCCAAGCTGATAGGAATTGTGTCCTAGTTTGCTTCTCTGTTGCTGTGATAAAACACTGACCAAAAGCAAATTGGAGGAGGAAAGAGTTTATTTCATCTTACACATCACAGTCCATTATCAAGGGAAGCCAAAGCAGGAACTTAAGGCTGGAACCTGGAGGCAGGAACTGACAGCGATCATAGAGGAACGTGCTTACTGGCTTGCTTCCCCTGGCTCCTGCTCAGTCTGCTTTCCTGCACAACTTAGCCTGACCGGCCCAGGAGTGGCACTGCCCACAGTGGGCTGGGCCCTCCTACATCAGTTAGTAACTAAGAAAATGCCCCACAGATATGCCCATAGGCCAGTCTGATAGAGGACATTTTTCAGTTGAGGGTCCATCTTTCCAGGTGACCCTAGGTTTGTGTCAAGCTGACAGCTGAAGCTAACTTACAAACCCGTTAGCTGGGACCCGAGTTCCTATGAGCTCTTGATTAGTGCCTGGAATATGATTTTGTTTGTATCTGTCCCCTCCTGTGCTCCCAAGACTCCAGGCTGAGCCAAGTCAAGGAAGGATGGGCCACTGGTCCAGCACCTGTTCTCTGATGACTGTGATCTTTGGGAGTGGACCTCCAGCTTGGAGAAACTCAGCTTTGTCATCTTGACTGGGGATCTGTGTCCTGTGGTGCCCTTTGGAGTGTCATGCCTCTTTTAAACCCTGGCTAATCTTGGGAGCACTTTCTCACAGCTGGGACTCAGGTGACAGTTGACTTGGTGTATTTCTATTCCTTTTTCTCATTGTTTTGGGCAATTCTCAAAAGGAAAAGGGCAAGTGGCAGCCAATTTCCTACAGCTGTGTAAAACTAGAGTCTCCTCAAAACTTAGACACCCTAGTGCCACCTCTCAAATGATGACAGACCACACAAGGACAACAGGCACCTAGAGATGGTGTTAATCCATCACTGGCTAGCTTCATTTAAAAGAGAAGAAGCTTGAGAATGGCTCCACAGTGACCCTGGTGACCTTGTTCCCTGGTGAAGCAGATATGATAAAATCATAAAGGAGGAACCAGCATCATCTGATTGTGGGAGGGCCTCATGTTAAAGGCAAGGGCTCGGTGGAGAAGTCCACACCTGGGGTATCCGAACTCTGTGACAGTTCTAGCCTAGGTTCTTTATCAATCTAAGAAATGATCTGAGTTCCATTTCCAGTTCTGGTTCTATTGAGAATAAGGGCATTTAAAATGCTGTCTGTGCTGTGCTGTGAAGAAGTATACAGATTGGAAGTTTGAGGATTCTCTGGTTTAACATACTTCTGTCATAGAGGGGCATGAGTGTGACTGAGTGTGGAATCAACCTCAGGTTACCAATGGCAACCTGAAGGTGAAATGATCTCTGATGTCTCATCAGCACCATGATACCTGTGTGCTCCTACCATTTGCAATACTGCCTTGGGGGCCTCTCCGGAGCCTATGCCATGCCTGATGGATGCCACTCTCCAAAACTATGAGTGAAGTAAACTTCATTTTTCTATAAAGTGTAAAAATAGGGAGATGTGCCATTATTAAATGTGAATATGGTCTTCTAACAAGACCTTGGGAGCCAACATTAGTGTGGGCCCTGGGTTTTACCACTGTGTTGCCTTATTTTTCTCACATGTAAAATCAGCTTCCTGAGAGGTTTTTAAGTTTGAAATAAGAAATCTCAGGTAAAGTGGCTAAATAAATGTTGGTTATTTCAGTGAAAAATTTACAGCAAGGTGGAAATGACTTGCTACTAATTTGAATGCAGAAATGTACTAATGAGATTCTAGGAGAGCAGGCATTTTATAAAAGCATGTTCTTTACAGGGTGATGAATATATATGAAGGGACATTTTATTTATTTGTTTCTGCAGTGCTGGGGACTAAACTCAAGTTCTTGATAATGCTAGGCAAGCGCTCTTCCATTGAGCTCCTCCAGGCTATTAAAATGCTTTTGAAAACTTCAAGGCACTGCCTATTTGAAGATATTTTATGATCGCCATCACCACAGAATTGGTCCAGATTGGATTTTCATTCTTGAAGAGAGGTTCATCCACCTAACATCGAGGCATTTAGTCATGCATCTGTGCATTCATGCATCATACATCAATGCATCTACCCATCCATGCATCCATACATCCATGCACCCACACATCCATGCATCCACGCATCCATGCATCTACTCAGCCATGCATCCATGCAGTCAACTATGCATCCACACATTCCTGCATTTACCCAAGCCACACATCCATGCATCTATCCATCTATCCATTTCTGGAATACCTACTATGTGGTAGATCTTATTTAGATAGTGATTAGTGACTAGTACAGACATGGCTCTGGCCCTCACATAGCTCAAAGTCTCATAGGAGTCTGACCATAAACCTTAATTATAAAGCAAGACAAGTTAAAGCACCACATGGCAACAGGACTTCATAGCGGATGCCTCTATATCTGGTGTCATCTGAGGACCTTCTCAGAAGTGACAGCTTCATGAAATTAGAAGTACCTGGAAGTTGAGGCCTTGGAAATAACTTAGATCAGAGAAGCATTCCAAAGTTCCTGGCAGAGGGTCCAGCCTGTGCAAAGGCTTGGTGATGGGAATAGAACAAGACTCTAGAGGAACTCAGAAACCACTGTCAGTCACATCAGGCTGTGGTGGAGCTGGAGGGAGGATACTGCAGAGCTCAGAGCTCTTTCCCTTCAGAGAAGATAAACATTTCAGTCCACAATGCATGCTATTGCTCTGATGTGCAGGTACAATCTGAAGCACTGAGGTGTTCCCAGGAGAGTTTAAAGTATAGCGTGTGCTCTTGATGGCACAGTTTGGTTTCCCAAGTGTCAACAGTCCTGGCTGATTCCTGGAGAGAAGCCAGGTGAGCAGGCAGGGAGAGCTCTTGGTACCCTGCTTCTGTGCCTGTGTATAGGGGTTCTTTGTCAGGCTCACAGTAAAGAGCACCCACTACACTGGCCAGCCCAGGACAGCATTTAAATGTTGAGGTTACAAGAGCCTCACATAGGCTGATAGACTTCTCCGGGAGTTTCCATAAACTTTTGTGATGTCCATGGGTGTAAGAGAGCAAGATCTATTCTTTGACATTTGATGCCTGAATCCCATGGAGATTCTCAGTCCATGTGGGTAGTAGCCCAGTGAGTCTTTGCCCTCATTCTATGTAGCTTTCTGTTTCTCAAGGCACTTTTCCTTCAAAGAATTAAAGTGTTTATAGACCATATAGCAGCTTCATCAGGGATTAAAGAAAAGTGACACCTGTGCATATGACACACAGGGAAACAGAGGCACAGACAGGCAGTGGGTGTGGCCCAGAACTCATGTAAAAAAGGCTGCAGACTGTTTATCCCAGGACAGGACACTTACATCAAACTTCTGCCTCCCAAGGCTTAGAGATCATTATGGATGAGGGGGCAGAAATATAAAAGTCAGTGGAGGTGGGTGACCACAAGAAAACAGTGTTTTCCAGACAGCTGGTCAGTTACTCATATGAACTCACAGCAAGCCCAAGCCAGACAAAATCCCAGCATAGATGTAGGGAAGTGGGTAAGAAACTCTAACATGGGGCTGGAGAGATGGCTCAGTGGTTAAGAGCACTGAATGTTCTTGCAGAAGACCAGGGTTCGAATCCGAGCACCCACATGGCAGCTAACAACTGTCTGTAACTCCAGTTCCAGATGATCCCACAGCCTCTTCTGTCCTCCACGGACTTTGCACTATATGGGTTCACTTACCTACATGCAGGTAATACACGCATACACATAAAAATATTTTTAAAAGATCTCCATTTCATTAAAAAAAAAAAAACTAACCCTACCAGGGTAACTACTGACAACTGATGGCTGCTGGGAAGGGGAGATTCAGTCTTGTTTAAGGGTGAGACTTTTGGTAGGTTGACCAGGCTCCAGTGGCACAGTAGTAAGGGGAGAGCAGATAGGGGAGGCAATCTAAATATGATCAAAATTCATAGTATGCAATTAGCAAAAATTCCATTAAAAAGGGGGAAAAGGCAGGCATGGTGGTACATGCTTCTAATCCCAGTGCTGGGGAGGCAGAAACAAGAGGATCCCAGGGGCTCACTAGCTAGCCGGCCTAGCTTAATTGGGGACCTCCAGGCTAATGAGAAACGGGCATGGGTAGGGTTTACAAACTCCAAGTTACAGAGTGATGCTCCACAGTGACAGGGTTCTTCCCTCCAGCTGAGGAGGACAGATGTAAAAATATAGAATTAATTTGCATTAGATGGAATCAAAAGCCCTTAAAATCAAAAGTTAGTTGGGCTAACCAGATGGTATAGGGTGTTTGCTGCTAAATCTGTTGATTTCAGCTCAACCCCTGGAATCCACATGGTGGAAGGAAAGAGTTGACTCTCAAAAGTTGTCATTTGTCCTACACACACACACACACACACACACACACACACACTAAGTAAATATATTTTTATTAAAAAAACTACTTGAAAAGCCCACTTTTGTGTAATTACTTTATCAACTTGATATGTATTCACATTTTTTCTGCTGCTGTTGGGATTCAATTTTCCACTCAGGAGGCTGAGGCAGAAGGATTATCATGAGTTCTAGGTCAGCCTGGGTTAATAGTGAGTGTGAGACCAGACTGCGGAGTGAGATCCTGCCTCAGAAAAGAAATCCACTTTTATTTAATTTTTTGACTATATAAACATTTATATGATTCAAAAATCATTCAGTGCTTGTGTAGAAAGCACACAGCCTTCCCCATGTCTACACTTCCCTCCCTACAGTTTCAGTTGCCTGCCATCAACTCTGGCCCAAATATACTGAATGCAGAATTGCAACAATAAACAATTCCTAGTTTGGGCAAGCTTCTCCGAGCAGCAGCATGAGATGTGCTGCCTCATGCCACGTGAACCACCCCATGTGTAGTGTATCCACACCGTATGTGCTACTCACCCCTCAGTCAGTTAGTGCCTGCCTCAGTTATCAGGACGGCTGTGTGGTGTCACAGTGCTTGTGTTTGAGTGTCTTTAGGTAGTGTCCCGAGGTGATGTCACAACACAGATGTCATTTCCTTACTTCATCTTGCCATGAAGAGCATGAGCATGGTACAATAAAACATTGTGAGACAATGTTTATTATTTTATGTGTATGAGCGTATTGCCTTCATGTACCTGTGTTGTGCAATGCCCATGGAACTCAGAAGAAGGTGTCAGATTCTCCTGGACCTGGAGTTACAGATGGCTGTTAGCTGCCTTGTGGGTGCTGGGAATTGAACCCCGGTTTTCTGCAAGAGCAGTCAGTGCTCTTAACTGCTGAGCCATCTCTCCAGCCCCATCACTTAACTTTTATTATAGCAGATTATAATTTTTCTATTTTTTTTAACAGCCATCAATCTCTACTGGGCCTAATTAATAAATTAAACTCTGCCATCATTATGTATGGGTAGGAAGCAGTGTTTGTGGGACCTGACAACTTCCTTGCTTTCAAGCATTCATCAGAGGCTCTGACTATATCCCCTGTGGGTGAAGAGGGACCATGGTACTGTGAGAGCCTACCTTCACTTTCCCCTCCCATCCCATTCATACTCCACGAATTTCAAGCTTACTCTTTCCTGGCTCCATTGCACAAAATAAAAAAAGTCACCGCATTGTGTTTCCTGGAAGCGTTTCCTCATCAAAGCCTGTCCATTCTTAATCACAAATGCATCACAAGTTCATGAAGACAACTCACAACACTCAGAGAACACTTCGGACACATGTTATAGATTTGGTTCACTGGAGCTTTCTTTTCTCAGTTCTTCTTAACCTTGCATGCATCTTGTTCTTTTGACTTACATGATTTTATTATTTTTTCTATTTTTAGTAAATACATTTCTTGAGTATTCCTTATAAGCCTGACACCCAGGAGAACAGAACACAGGGAATCACAAGACAATTTCTTTGTCTAAATGGCAGAAAAAGAGGTATTGTCATAGCAGGAACCCCAGAAAGGAGCTCCCCTTGCCACACCTTGCTCCAGGGAGGAGCCTGTCCCTGAGTGCCAGGATGGCCTCCAGGACTCCAGAGGAGGGGAGGGGCAAACACAGCCTTTACATTGCCTATGTGTCCCGCGTCAGCCACTCACGTTTCTCAGGCAAAATACAACTGCCCTCTCATGATGAAGCAAGGGATGGATGTGTTTAAAAGAACAGAGCAGAAAATGGCAATGGATGGCTTTTAAAAAGGACATGAGGCCAGCGAGATGGCTGCAAGAGTAAAGGTGCCTAATACCAAGCCTAACAATCTGAGTTTGATCCCTGTGATGCACATGGTGGAAAGAGAGAATTGATTCTGCAGATTGTCCTCTGACCTCCACACATGAGCCATGGCATGTACCACCTTCACAGATACATGTCTGTACCACACTTCCTTTGTTGAAAATGTTTCCACATGTCATTTCAACTGGTGACTATTAATGATTCTGACAAGTAAGGAAGGAAATATGGCTTTAAAAGAAGGGAGAGGGTAGGGAGAGAGAAATAGAAACTCAGAAATGTGAGGCTGCTCAGATGTGGGGCCTAGGGAGACCTGGGCCTGGGGAGAAACTTCCTGGGTCAGATTCAGGGATCTTCACATGGTAAGTGTATTGTGGAGGCAGTTTTCAGGGGTGCAAGTGCTCTCTGAGCAGAATCTTCCAGAAGTCAAACCCTTCATAGAACAGTTGATCAGTGCATTGACCATCTGGTTGTGTAACAACTCCAAACTGCACACCTGTGGCCCTCTGTAAAACAAGGTGAACAAGATGCCTCGCAACTCTGACCGAGGATACTGGCAGGACTGTGACTGGAAGAGACCTCTCCAAGCTCATTCATGTGGCTGGCAAGCCTCAGGGTCTTGCCAATCACTGGGCAGAAACACAGTTCTTTGTTATATGGGCCTCTCCCTAGGGCTATGCACCACAGTATAACCTGCTTAGCACAGAACACGGGAGAGGCAGGAAGGGGTTGGAGGAGGGAGGAGGAAACAAAAAGGAGAGGGAGAGGAGGGGGGATGAAAGAGAACAGAGAGAGAATGAGAGAGAGAGAGCGCGAGGGAATGAGAGAATGAAGATGACAGGTTGGCGGGGGGGAGAGGAAACATCTTTTGCAACATAACTTTAAATATGACCATCCCTCTTTTGGCCATGTTCTTTGATATCTTTTTGCTAGAAGCAAGTTAACAGGTTTGGGTACACTCGGGAAGGGACTGTGTACAAACACCAGAAGGTGAGGCTCCCTATGAGCTTCTTTACAGGTTGCCCACCCTGCTCGGCACTTACAGGTTTGATTTTCCATCAGCTCCCAGTTGCTGACTTTCCAGTAGTTCAGCAATTCAGAAGCTGGATATGGAGGTACTTGTCTGTAATCTCAAAACTTGGGAGGCAGAGGCAGGAGGATCTCTAATTCAAGGTCAGCCTCAGCTACGTATCAGTTTGTAGTCAGCCTGGGCTATAGGAGCGTTTGTCTCAGAACATTTTTTTTCAACAACTCAGTATTTCAACAAAGAGGATCTAAAATATTATTGCCACTAAAATACATTCTCTGCACCCAGGGAGGCCAAGGCAGGACAATTGTGAGATGGAGACTAACCTGTTCCACAAAGTAAGTTCAGGGACAGCTGGGCAGCATAGTTTCTATAATAAAATAGGGAAAAAGATACAGACGAATTTCCAGTATTTAAATGACAAAGGAGACTTAAAAAAAAAACCCAGTGGAGAGGAGAAACTTAGCAGTGGCAGGCTTTATCAGTCACTGGGAATTCTCAGAAAGTTTGTGCTTCATCTCAGCACCTCTGTCTGAGAATGAGAGTTGTTAAGAGTTGGGCTGTGACCGATCTGGGCAGTTGAGGTGCTCAGAGTAAAATTATCGAGGGCAGAAATAGACAGGCCTGTAGGGCTGAAGAGGAACCACAGCTGTTCCTGTAGCTGCTGGAACCCCTCCTTAGCACTCCCAGAAAATACTTTTTTCCCAGTGGGAAGGGCATTATAAATGACCTAAAGTCATTCACCATTGGTACTCCAGGCCTCAGGCAAGCGGAGCTTCTAACATATGAACAGTTGGGAGACATCCTCAAACCATCTCTAAGACACAGCCCAGAAATCACTGGGTACATACCTTCACTTTCAACACAAGAGAGATTTGATCAGTGGGTCTGGGCAGGTTGAAGGAGCCTGCATTTTAAAAGAGCACCTGAGGTGACCAGATCAGGACAGTCTTTGGGCCATACTTTGAGAAGGGTCACTCAGAGATTGTGGCTTTTCTAGAACCCAAGAACCCATTGCTTTTTAAGGCAACCACAGGCTAGAAGCAACAGGCATGTGTGGTGACTACGAGACTCTGCTTTGTTCACATGCAAGTCTCTGTCTCTGTCTCTCTCTTTCTCTCTGTCTCTCTCTGTGTCTGTCTCTCTCTGTCTCTCTCTTTCTGTCTCTCTGTCTGTCTCTGTCTCTCTCTCTGTGTCTCTCTGTCTCTGTCTCTCTGTCTCTCTCTCTGTGTCTCTCTCTGTCTCTGTCTCTGTCCATCAAATTCAGGGCTTTCTCCATGTTACAGCTCAACTACATGCCCACTCCTTTGTTGCCTTCACATGCACCAAGGTCAGGATAAGTGATGGCATGTGTCTCACTAAATTTTCCCGTTCCCACTCTCTGGAAGGCCGGCTCTCAGTCACCGGGGTCTCTCGGTCCTGATGCTGGTTAACAAACCGAAAGAAGAGATCCTATTTGAATTTTGCATAGTTTATATGACATTTGGGAGGGGGTGACCTACAAAGAAAAGGCTTCTCATAACCCACACGCCATTCAAGCCCTGCCTGTAGTCTCGATCAACTTCCTCACTGGGACCTGTAGCCTTCCCTGACACAGGGGGTTGGGCTGGTCTACAGCACCAGATGTGTGCTCCACCCCTAGGAGGGGGCCTTATCCAATTAGACATTTGTCAGTTGTACGTATATTAGTTGAGCCATTATTGCACTAGTGGGGATTGCTTGGCATGTCCACAGTGCAGCACACAGGGTCCATTGTTGAGCAGAATCATAGGGAATCCTTTTTCCCCAACCATCTGCATAGCCTTTTGGCACTATGAAAGCCATCCATCCAGTGGTATGGAGTTTTTAGCTCCGTATCTTCTCCTGTGCTCACATCATGCAGTGTCTGCAGCAACATGGCCTTATTGACCTTTTTAGTGTACAAATGACATTAGTGGCAACAGCCTTGGTTAATTTGAGGACATCTAGGATCGCTCTCTGACCAACAGCTCATAGGAAGGCAACCCAACCCTGGTACTGTAGTTTTTCTTAACAGTTGTATAGTTTGGGAGCCTCTGGTTTTTTTTTTT
>NW_008353342.1:2718672-2765724 GCF_000622305.1 Nannospalax galili
GCAAGGCTTAACACAGTATGGAAAGGCTTTATCCATGCATATTAATTGCTTTCTCCATAGATCTTTGTTAGGTACCATAGCATGGGTAAGAGACATTAATTTGGTTAGCTCTTTACTATCTTTAGTTATCCCTTTGGAATGATTCCATATTCTGGGGAACTGTACATGGAGTCTCTTTGTATTCTTTTATCCTTGATACATTTACAGGTGCTGGCTCCAGTTGCCTGACCTTGCACCAGGCCAAGGAGGCAGAGGGTCTCTCTTGTCCCCTCTGTACCTGTTGGTTCCCTGAGTCAGGTAGGCCCTGGGTCTGTCTCCTGGCTGTGACCATATCTGTCATCTCTCCATTGACCATACCTGACTGCTGGGGCAGGCCCTGGTGGGAAAAACTGCCTCCACTCCTAGCATAGCCTTTCTCAGGAGAGAAATGTACCTTATAGAATCTTAGGGGATCCTTAATCGCCTCTGGGACAGTTTTCATCCTCTGAATGCCTTTTGTGAACTGTTCTTCAGGTTTTAAAGTTTTCCAGAACCTCCTTGGTACCGAATTTGGTTTTCTATCAATTTCTTCTTTGGGAATTAGGGCAGAACATAAATCTTGCCTCATTTGTCTTTGAGTAACCCAAATAAACTATTTCTTCTGTCTGGTCTTTTTATATCTCTTGTAAGGTGTTCAGTTATTCTACAGACATGTTTTACATGCTTGTCTGAATCACTTAGATTTGCTAAAGCTCTCTCACTTTACAAAGATTCTGTCCCATTAAAGGACTTAGCAAAACCATTAAAGCTCTATACCATGCGTGAGGTTCCAGTTGAATTAAGCGTTCCTTTATATCTCTGGTGAACAAAACCCTATCTGGCCCAGTGAACTAGGCATTATATATTGCTTTCCTCATACTTAGTTCTCTCAGTAATGCCTGTCCCTCTTTTATAGTCCTCCAGCCCTTGTTAATTGTGGGAGTTTCCCTTGGTGATGACCACGTATCTATAATGCCTTGCACTAGCCATCCCATTAGATACTGCTCCCCTCTGCACTGGCCTAGGTTGAACAGCCTATGTCTCAAGGATGGATGGGTGCTTATATAACTCAGCTGTGAGGCTTCTAAAGGATTTAAACTGACATTATTTGCTCCCGTGTCCCAAATCCTCATGAGCCACATGGTTAGGGGCCCTTTGATTGCTTGCTTGTCTTTCCTAGTTTCAACAGCTCCAGTGTAGAGTATTTTCTCCTAGCTACAGTACTGTTAACTTTTCCCTCCTTTTGTAGCAAAGGTTGAATCTGAGGGGCAGCTTTATCTACTTTTATTTCTAGGTTGTTTCTTTTTTCACTACTGTCTTTTGTTATGGGTCCTTGGACTCCTGGTCCCCTAATCTTACACAAGTTAGAATTTCCCTTTTATTATCTCTCTCAAATTCTGAGGCTGTAACTCCTTAGCCTTTTCAGAGTCCTCTGCCTTGGGAAATTTTTTTTTTTTTAATTTTTACAAAAATTTTATTAAGAATTTCATACATGCATATAAGGTGTTTTGACCAAATCCATGCCCACTCCTTCCCCTCCAACATTACCCCCCTCTAAAGAGGTAATCCTAAAATCTTTTAAGGATTAGATACACGCTCCCAAATACTTTTGACATTTTTGGCCTTTGGAACAGAGTATGTTGTTAACAGGCCCAAGGACATTTTGACTTTTAGCCAAGAAAATGGCTACATTTCTTTGGGGTCTTTTTACCCTAACTGCCTAGCCAATTCCTACCTCCTATTCTTATCACACCATCCTCTGAAGGGGTTACCCAAATTGCCAATAGGGAATAAGGATGTAGACCGCTCTGGCTTCTTCCATGCTGAACAGGGATGCAGGGTGAGGCAATTGGAGTACCCCGTCAGTGGGTCTATCTAAAAGACTCCAAAATTACATAACTGTTGTCTCTAAGGGGAAAAGAAAGCCCTTGAATCATGAATAGGAGATGTGAAGGAGAAGAAAGGCAAGAGTAATGAACATTACAAGTTCTAGACAGGGAACTAGAAAAAAGTCAGAACAGAGCAAATTTCAGATGTTCGTTATTATGCAAAGTAGTGGCCACGCCTTCTCTCTGGCTTCCCCATCTACTTCCAAGACTTGTAAGTTTTTTTCTAGCCACTCTATAGCCTTTAAAGAATTTTCACATATAAGTAACTGAACTATTTTCCCACATTTACAGGACAGCTGTGGCCCAGGGATTTTCCCCTTTGAGCCCGTCCATGTCTGCGTGGCCCACGTCATTCCAATTACATATTTCATGATCCATTGTGAAATCCATGTCAGCGCTGCCCCTAGCTCCCTTGCTTTTCCCAGACTCGTGTGGTTTGTTGTTTCCAGTGCCATCCTGCCAACAGTGCCAATTTGTTTCATTATATTTTCCCCTGCCTGCTCTCTGGGAGGCCAGCCCTCAGTCACTGGATCTTCTGGTCTGGACGCTGGTTAACAAACTGAAATAAGACATCCTATTTGAATTTTGCATAGTTTATATGACATTTGGGAGGGGGTGACTTACAAAGAAAAGGCTTCTCATAACCCATGCTCCATTCGAGCCCCTCCCGTAGTCTCCATCAGCTTTTGCACATGTGGCCATCTTACCACACAGTCTGAGTGCCTCATCTCGCCCTGCAGAACCTGTGAGGCTGGCAGAGCGCATTTTGCCCCACATTCTCCACTCCCCAGCTGGCTGTACTATTTGCTCCCGGAGTTCCAATGTGGCCATGGCTCCACCCCTTTTCCCAGGGTGCCCTGCATTGCCCACGCTTGTACCCGTCGCCCACACTTTTCAGAGGAATGAGGAATTTCTGGGCTACAGCATGCCAGATAAGTCACCAAGTTAGTTCTTTGGCCTAGATGGCTTACCTTCACTATTCTTTAAAAAAAAGACATAATAATATGCTTCTTTGAAACACACACACACACACACACACTCACACACAAATGGTTTCTAACCATGTATTGAGATGACTTCATGAAATTACAAAATTCAAAATGTATTTTCTACTTGTTCAGTATGATGAAGAAAACTGATGCAGCCTAACCCCAAGGCTGCCTCACAAAGTGGTTCTGGTGTGAGACCTCCAAGTTCAAATCCCCAGTCCACCCCTTTCGGGTCCAGGCCAGACTTCTCACAGTCTCAGCCAGTCTCCACATTGATAAGTGAGAAGGAAAGGTGGCTCTGCCTTCCCCACAGCAAAGACACTAGGATTAAACAATCGGACATGAATGAAGAGAGCAGAACTCATGGGAAGCTCATGGGAAGCCCTTATCGTCATCTTAAGCACAGCTCCTGACACATTACTGGTGGTTTTTACACTCTTAGAAAAGCTTGGACCCTCAAGATTTATTTCTGCTTTCTAGGCAGGCACATCCTGAATTCTTCATCTCATCTGGACATGGTGGCATATGCCTTAAATCCTAGTACTCAGGAAGTAAAGTTTCAGGCCAGCCTGGTATACATCATGAGCACCAGGCCAGCCAGGGACCTTGTCTCAAAATTAAACAAAACAAAATACTTTATCTGTTGCCTATCTCATCCCTTTCCCTTCCTCCTTGGACTCACTGTGGTTTGTTTAAAAAAAAATCTATGAAAGCCCCACCACCACCACTGAGCCCCAGGAACTAAATGATATTAGCTGGTTTTGTTGCAAAGTAATGTTGGGCTACCTAGGAGGCAACCGCACACACAGACCCCTTTACTGACATTGATCTTGGCATTCAAATCTGTACCTCCAGTTCTGACTCTTGTGAGTGATGGAACTTACCTGCCCCATGCCCTGCAGGAAGACAATAGTAACCAAATCACAGAGCAACAAGCAGAGTGTGTCCAGGGCTTGCACAAGAACCTCCTGATTCTGAAGTGCAGACTTGCCAAATCTGAAGAGCCACTGCTCTCTGTAGCACCACCTCCTGCGGGTGAGACTGGATTTGTATTCCCGCTTGACTCTAGGCTCTTCCTCCACCTGCCATCTCCTCCCACCTTGCTTCTCCCGCACAGTTGATATCTCCAGTGGCTTTGCCCTCTTCTGCAGATACATGCAGATCCCCCATTTGGCAGAAAGCATTCCTGACCTGGTCTATCTCCTTCCTGTTCTCATTTTGCTGACACAGCCTCACTGTCTGAGCTCTCTCCCTCTCCTCCTTAGCTAACCCTTTAACTCACAATCCTCTACCCTCCTGAGATTACAGACATTATAGACATGTGTCACCATGGGACACTTCACCATTTCGTGATGGTCTTCAAGTTTTACATGGATCCTGTTACATATCTACTCATAAACCTATTACCAACTAAATCAAGTTTAGTCTCCTGGGCTTAGTGGGACCCTCAGGACCTTGCCAATCTACTTCCATTCTAGCTCAGGTTAACTCTTCAGACTAGCCAAATTTTTCCTTTTATTCACGAGCATACTCCCTCATATGTTTTCTCAGAAGAGAGCCAATTGTTGAGTTATGGACCACAGACTGTTTCTGATGGTGGGACTGTGCCATAAGGATCAAGACAGATAAGATTACTGCATAGATGAGTTTTGCATCTTAGCAGGCTGCAGATTGTATAGTAGTAATTTTTTTCTAGATTTTATAACTATTACTTAAGATATTTTATTATTTTTATTTTATGAGTATGAGTGTTTTGTCTGCATTTATGTAAGTGTACCTGTATAATGCAATGCCTTCAGAGATCAGAAGAGAGTGTCAGATCCCCTGAAACTGGAGTTACAGATGGTTGCTAGCTGCCCTATGGGTGCTGGGAATTGAACCCATGTACCCTGCAAGAGCAGCCAGTGCTCTTAACCACTGAGCTACTATTCCAGTCCCCAAATTATTATTTTTATTTTATGTGTATGACTGTTTTCAGAAGAGAGCATTAGACTTGTTGGAACTGGAGTTAAGAACAAGTGTTAGTACCATGTGGATGCTGGGAACAAAACTCAGCTTCTCTGAAAGAGAAATAAGTGTTCTTATCCTCTGAGCCATCTATCCCTCCAGTCTCTTTCTTGATATCTATTCTTTTTTGAAATGAAGTTTCATGTAATCTAAGCCGGTCTATAGCTGAGGACGACCTTGAATTCCCAGTTCTCCTGCCTCCACCTGCCTGGTGGTTATGGCAGGGGAACCTGCCTTATGGTTATGGCAGGCACCACTATGCCCCATCAGATTATTATTATTTAGTGGGTTTTATGTTTGGTAACAGATTTTCCTGAATTTCACTACTTGCTGTCATTCCCATTTTCAAATGCCAATATATGAGTCAATTTTTGCTGCAATAACAAACAGACATAAAAGTTCAGAGTCCTAAAACAGCAAGCATTTATTTCTCACCCACAGGTAGGCAGATGAGCTGAGAATTCATGGAGCTTGATCTGTTTGTTTTCCTGTGGCTGCAGGAGCTGGAATATGTTACCCTCATGGACCTGGCGGAGGCAGGCAGAGACCTGGGGTGTTAGCTCGACTGCTGATTCCAATGGCATGCAGAGTCACATGATCAAGACCAAGGTTGCTGGATGGGACAGCTCCCATGAAGGTAACCCTTCTTTCTTATTTACATTTTAGAAGTTGCTGCAAAGCTGACAGTACTAATTCTTTATGTGAATAGTCTATTTAAAGTTAATACTACACCAGTTCATCAAGGGAAGAAACTTCTGTACAGTTCGTGTTTCTGAACCCATCACACTACAGGTGTTACATGTCAGGAACCAGGTGTATTATACACCTCAAGTTAAAATGTCTTTATGTTTTGAGATGGGGTCTTATCCAGGTTAGCCTTGAACTTACTATGTAGTTGGAGGCTGACCTTGGACTCCTGATCCTCCTGTTTCCGCCTTTCAAGTGCTGGGATTATAGATTGTGCTGGATAGTTTTAGTTGTCAACTTGACACACCTGAGTAGAGGGAGTCTCAATTGACGAATTGCACCCATTTTTCTTTCATTTATTGCTTTTGTGTTTTGTTTTGTAGCCCAAGCTGGCCTGAAACTTGCTATGTAGTTGAGGCTGTCCTGGAACTCCTGATTCTCCTGCTTCCAGCTCTGGAGTGCTCTGATTACAGAAGCATAGCCCCTTTGGTTTGTCTTATCTTACTAAGAAGTTACTCCCAAAATTATGCAAATCATATTGTCTTCTAGCATTTTTGTTATTTAACTTTTTGTGTCTTAGTCAGTCTGGAATTTGTTTCTTTATGTGATATAAATTAAATTTAAGTTATATGTGTAGGTACATACATGTGTCACAGCATATATATATATATATATATATGTCAGAGGACAATCTTGGGTGCTGGTCCTGACCTTCCACCTTGTTTAAGGCAGGATCTCCTGTTCACTGTTGCATATATCAGGCTAGTTGGTCTATGAACTTCTGGGAATACACTTGTCTCCACCTCTCATCTTGGAGTAGGAGTGCTGGGGTTATAGGTGCATGTTACTGTATCTGGCTTTATATGCCTTCTTGGGATCTTCATGCTAGCATGCCAACTGTTTTATCCACTGAACTATCAACTATTGTGTTAGTCAGCATTCTCTAAAGAAACAGAATTGATAAAAAAATATATATATATTTATGGATTTATTAGATTAGCTTACAGGATAGAGTCCGAGTACTCCAGCAATAACTACACCACACTGGAGAGGCTGAGAATCTGGGAGCTGCTCGGTCCATGAGGCTGGATATTTCAGCAGTCCCAATCTAGCATTGAATTCAGGCCTCATGGATTTGGGAGCTCTGCTAATCTTCGGCCTATGTTGGAATTTGATGAGTTGATTATAGCTGTGAGACGAGAGCTCACCAGTGAGAGAGAAGACAAGCGGCAAAAAGCAAAAGCTCCCTTCTGCCGTGGTCTTTTATACAGGCTGCCATCAGAATGGAATGCCCACATTTATGGTGGGTCTTCCAGCTTCATATAATCCAGGCAGGAAGGTCTCTCTCATTTCAATTAATCTCAGATCCAGTCAAGTTGACACCCAGGATTAGCCATCACAGCTCTCCCCATATTGAAATTTTAACCTCATTTTTTACTGCTAGCACAAAGAAAAAGTATTAATTTATAAGTTTCCCTTGTTTCTGACTATTTTACAAATTCCTCTAAGGGTTTCAAGTACGATCTCTACTTACTTGGATGTGTGGTACAGTTTATGAAATGGGATGCAGTTATTCCCTCTGCCTTAGAGCCATGGACAAGCCACACTCCTTTCTCACAGTATAATGGTCAGAGAATACATCTTTATACAAAGTAGGCAGATTCTCTGGAGAATGAAGGGGTTTGAGAAAGGGGACTCTCAACATAGAGTATAAAGAAAAGTAGAGAATTGTTAGGAAAAAAAGGTTCTAGGCCAGCTAGAAAGACCACTTCAAATAGTGAAAAATATCACTATCAAATTCTCTATCGGGTTCAACTATACTTCAAGAATGAAAGACAAAACAAGCTTTCAGATAAGCAGGAGGGAGACTGACCAAAGTCAGAGCTAAATAAGCAATTTTCTTCAGGATGAAGGATGACAGTAATACATGGTCTTAGTTTCTTCACTGTTGTTGTGATGAAATACTCTGACAAAAGCAACCTAAGGGAGAAAGGGTTTATCCTAACTCACAGTTCAAGGGTACAGCCTGTCCCGGTGAGGAGGTCAAAGCTGCGGGAGCTTGAAGCAGCTGGTCACATCACATTTTCAATTGTGAAGCAGGGAGGAATGAATGCACTTCTGCTAGTGCTGAGCTCACTTCTTTCCATTTTATACACACCAGGATCTCCTGTCCCAGGAGTCATCTAGCCCACAGTCTGGATGGATATTCTCACCTCAATTAAAACCATCAAGATAATCTCCATATGCCCAGAGGCCCATCTCCCAGGTCAAGATGACAGTTAACACTAAGCATCACAGATAGAAACTTGGATCTTCAGAAAACAGTGACTAGCACTAAAGAAATGGTAAACAGATCAAAAGATTTTTCTCTTATCTCATAAATATGCATACAGTTACTAATAAACATCACATTTTCAGCCAGACATGGTGTCCTTGTTTGCCTTCAATTGTTGTGACAAAATGCTCTGACCAATACCAACTTGGGGAGGGAAGGGTTTATTTGGCTTACAGCACAATTCAATATCAAGGGAAGCCAAGGCAGAACTCAGGGTAGGAGATGGAGCACAGGCCATGGAGGAATGCTGCTTACTGGCTTGCTCCCCTGACCCCTGCTCAGCCTGCTTTCTTATACAATATAGAACCACCTTCTCAGGGGTGGCACCACCTACAGTGGGCTGGGCCCTCCCACACCACTCAACAATCAAGAAGATGCCCCATAGAGATAAAGGAAATAATATGATTATATATATTTATATGCATATATTTACATGTATGTCTATATATGCATGTGTCTATTTTGTCTGTATAAAAATTTAAAACTGTATGACAAAAGACACTAAACATGAATACACAAAAACACAAAACCAGCACAGGTAGTGCATATGTATGGCAAATCTTCATAAATATAAAGAATTCCTACTAATGGAATAAGAAAAGACAAGCAAGCCAATAGAAACATGGGATGAGGGTAGTGGCAGAGATATCTGCATAATCTCATGCCATGTCTCGAGCACAGCTGTTCAATCGGAAATCATCTAATGATGTCATGTGACTCTCACCAATGGGAGTGTTGCATCATTGTCAGGGTCACAGAGGCTGTGGAGGGTGCCACCTGTCTTTCTGAAGCTCAGGCATTGAAGAGCCCAAGATGGACAGAGCCACACCCCAGGTCACCTCCTGGTAAGTGGCCCACCAGACATCCTCACTGAACCATTACAAGAATGAGGAATAAGCTTCTATTATCTTATTCCCTGAAAATATGAGCTTTCTTTTTTTATAGAATTATGCTTCTCAAACACATATAGAATATGAGCATATAGGGTTCACAGGAATCAATGCTCAATGAACAAAGGACCAGAAGTTTAACCTTCCCAGAAGTCAAGAGAACACAGGTGAGTGAAAGGAAACCATTTTGAAAAATCTATCACATTTGCAAAAATTGGAAAAACAACAAAGCATAGTGCAGATCTGATGCAGAGGAGAATCAGAATTTTGTGTAAAAATTCGTGATGCTGCAGCCCTGGGGAGTTATCTGTGATATAAAGGTCCAAAGTGGATATTTACTATATACTGCATATCATGTATATTTCATTTTGTTTTTCTCGTCAGAAGTGTGTACCTTGAATATAAACAAGCCTCTAGATTTAGCTCCCACCTTCAGACACTGGAATTGAAAAGTGACATTAAAAGGTACCATTGGGGGAATAAGTGGAACAACCTGTAATGTCAGATGTTCTAGACGATCATAGACATCACTCGACCACACGTGTTAAGCACAGTGCCATTAAAAACAAACACCTGGTGGCTGGAGAGATGACTCAACAGTTAAGAGCACTTCCTGTTCTTCTAGAGGACCTGAGTTGGGTTCCCAGGACCCACATGGCAGCTAACAACCAAGTTAATTCTACTTCTAGGGGATCCAACATCCTCTGTGAGCACTGTACACATGTGGTGCACTTACATACATGCAGGCAAAACACTCATACATATAAAATAAAAATAATAAATAAAAATATAAACAAACACTTGGATAGATTCTGTATTTTTAGAAGAAACAGAGACCAATAGATATGAAAGTCAAATATAATACAGTAATCCAGCCTGAATCTAGGCCAAAAAAGAAACTCTAAGGGACAATTGGGGGAAATTTGAAAATGAGTTAAATATCAGATAATCTTATAAAATATTTTAATTACTTTATGTATGGCAGGGGTAAATGGCAGGGAAGCCATTTAGGAGATAATTCCTATTATTAGAGAATTACGTGGAAATATTTAGGAGTAAACCATCTTTGCCTATCAGTTTATTATTTATTTATTTATTTATTTATTTATTTATTTATTTATTTATCATTTTGTGCATGTGTGCCTGAGTGTATGTATATGCACCACATTTGGAAAGGTGCCCACAGAAGCCAGAAGAGGGAGTTGGATCCCCTAGAGCTGGAGTTACAAGTAGTTGTGAGCCACCTACTGTGGGTGATGGGAACCAACTCATGTCCTTTGCAAGAGCAGCAAGCACTCCTAACTACTGAGCCACCTCTTTATACCCCTTCCACTGCCTCAAAAGAAACATATTTCATAGAACAAAATTTCCAACTGCCTTGATAATTTCTCATCTTTTTGTTGGGAATCCATTGTGACACTTGGCCCTTTCTGTTGGCGGCACAGGCCAGGAGCCTTCTGAAGTCACTGACTTACTTTCTAGTGGGTACCTGCTGCTTTGTAAATTACAGGGGCAGATTACAGTGAGCAGTGGAATGGAAGGGGACAAGACAACTTGAATTCTCAGTCAAGGAGCTGACACAGCACATGCACCTGGCACCTTGCATTTCTTCTCTGGAAACCACTGAGACCACATTGTTCCCACTACAGATTGCAGAGGAACCTCTGGGCATCATGGTGTCCAGTGCTCTGGTCCCCAGATGCAGGCAAGGGGCCTTCTTTTTCATTGTGTCAAGGATGGAGATGCCATCATTTGTACAGAAGTCATTTTGTCATAAAAGTGTATTTTCTCTCCTAGTTGATATCACAGCTCATAGCGCTTGGCCATGGAATGACCTTCATCCTGGACACCAAGACTTTTCAACTGACAGTCCATCCTCAATGTGTCCACAAAAGAAACAAATTCAAGTATAAATTAAAGCCATCAGAGAAGCCCAGGTAAGAGCAAGGTTGGAGAGGCCTGCTGTCCCCTCTTGAAGGCCACTCCTCAGTCCTATGCACCTTCACCAAACATGTGCTCAGTAGCCAAAAAGCCACCCTCTGCTCAGACAGGAAACTCCCGAGCCTCCCAGTCTGCGACTGTGGCCTCCTCAAATCTTAAATTTTCTGTCATCATTTCACCTCTTCAAAGGGCGTTGGTTAAAGCCTTTCTTGACTGCATTGCTAGTACACTATCTGAGTTGGATTTGAGATTGCAGCTCTATTGCTTTTCTGGACTCGTGGGTTGTGATGAACCTATTATCCACATATCCCTGGAGCTGTCCTTCATGCATGATTTTTCCTTAGGGTACTGGTAACATGGACCACATGTTTCAGGGCAGATTGATTTCTTTCCTGCAACTTCTCAACCCAGATTGGTTTTATTTGCAAAGCTTCACATTAAAATGACATTTAGGGCTCCTAGTGAATTTGTGTAAGTGTTTATTCCATTTATCTCTCTCTCTGACAAGGATGGAGGTTGGGGTGGTTGAGATGTCATTCATTGACCTGGAAATCACCAATCTGGCTAGGCTGAATGGCTAGGGAACCCAGAGCTTCCCTGATTCCCTTGTTTCTACCTCCCCAGTGCTGGGATTACAAGCATGCTACTATATCTGGCTTTAAAATATATTTTATATTCATTTTTTGGAGGGATGGACACATGTGGAGGTCAGAGGATAATTTTCTCTCCTTCCATCCTATAGGTTTTGGGGATTAAACTCAGTTTATCAGGCTTGGCAGCAAGCACCTTTACCCACTCAGCCATCTCATTGACCTGACACCCAGCTTTTTCACAGGCTTTTTTACTTGGGTTCTGGAGATCAACTCGGGTTCTCACAGTTACATAGCAAGCACTTTTCTGTCTGAGCTATCTCATTAGCCCATAACTATCCTTTAAGGCCAATGATACTTCCCACCTTTTTAAAATAAGGAAACTCATACAGGAAGGCAAAGTAGTTCCTTAAGGCTAGTCATGCGATGAGTGACAGGCCTGGTACAGGATCCAGGGCTTCTGCTCTGTCTCTACTCTGTGTTTACTGTCACTGAGCTCCACACTCCTTCCCTGCTGGAGACTGAAACTTTCTGAGCACCCCTTCTCAGGCTCCCTTGCCAGGTGGTTCCCCGTGACATTTTGTTCACATCAGGAATTTAGGAGAGACAAGGTGGTGGCCCATGCCTTTAATCCCAGAGCTCAGGAAGCAGAGGCACAAGGATCTCTGTGACACTGACGCCAGACTGGTCTGCGTAATAAGTTCCAGGCCAGCTGGGGCCACAAGGAAACCCTACCTCAAAAAATCCAAAAAAGACGAAAAAAAAAAAAAAAAAAAAAAAAACCAAACAAACCCCAAAACAACAAAAAACATAAGCCCAAATCCAGAAAACCAGAAAACAAATTAATAAAATAACAAAAAGCAGAAAAAGATGTATTCAGTGTGGCCATATTGGGAAGAGGAATAAAGAGATCCAGTGACTCCTCAAGTCCATCTTTGAGGTCTTGAAATGAGGTTAAGGTTTAAGTAGAGGGCCAGAGTTATGCATATCTTTAAATTTTAAAAAATTTTATGTGTATGAGTGTTTTGCTTGAATGTAAGTGCACCTATGCAAGGTCTCCTGTGGAGACCAGAAGAGGGTGTTGGTTCTCCTGGATCTGGAGTTGCAGGTGGTTGTTAGCCATCATGTGGATGCTAGGAAACAAAACTGGGTTTTCTGCAAGACCAGCCAGTGCTCTCAACCACTGAGCCATCTCTCCAGCCCCAGAGTTATGCATATCTAAGCAGCCTTGGTCAAGGTGTGGTCCAGCCCACGTTTGACCTTTCCTCACCATAATTTGGTCTGACAAGCTATAAATCTCTTTCTGGGAGAAGTTTCTCTTTTGGTTGGCCCAGGATTTACGTTGCCTTTACTTCCAGCATGAGATTTCTTGGGGACATTCCAATTTCTTTGGTCCATTGTTTGAATAGTCTGACAGTCCAGGTAAAGAACATGAGTGACCTTTTAGAATGTCTTCATCCCTACCAGGTCGGTTACACTAGGGTGCTAGAAATGGGGCACATCTCAGGAAGTGGACTAGCAAAGGAGGGCATTTGGTGTTGTCTTGCCTGTCTCTGTTAAAATTCATACAGAGCTTCTTACAGATAAATTCCTGTGTTCTGTCAACCATGGCAGTGGTGGTGTCATGACTCAGCCTTACCTGTGCTTGTTTGCGGCAAAGTGCCCCTGTTGGTCAAGGCTGTGAGAATGAACAGAACGGCTTCTGACTGCATGGGAGAACCTACAGAGGGACAAAGGCAGGATTGTAAACCCTCAGCATATTTTTTCCTACAATCTATAGATATTTCTGATGGTGGGAGGCTCAAGGTGCAACAACATCTTTTTCACTTTGGAGATGAAATCCTGGCATGCTTCAGAGCTCTGGAGCCCAGAGCAGCACTATGGGGGTGGGTGTCTCAGAATGGGCATGAAGTACGAAGATATTTCCATCCTATGAGATTATTTGCTCAACAATCATAGGAATAAAGGATGAGCTCTCAATGTGGCAGTGCTGCCCTTCCACCCTCTGCGGCTCACTCTATGGCTTGTGTGCAATGTGCCCACGCTGGCACCCCTGCATTGCTCCACATGTGGCCTCTTCCTCCCCAAGGTTAAGGTTATGCCTAGCTATTGCACTGAGGCATTCTTAATCTGCCAATACCCGAAATGTGTACTGAGCATTAATGCCATAGGCCATCTGCAGGTAGGAGAGCCTATCGGATTCCTTCTCTAAAGGGGAGGAGCCATCAGTACCTGAGGGAATAGATGCTATTTCTAAATGGGAATTGCCTCTCTCCCGTGGCATGTTTGCAGCGTTGTTGTCTGTGGATGTCTAGACTATCTTATTTGTAGCCACGTGTTCCAGCCATAGACCCCCATTTTATAGCAAAAGATGCAGCAGCAGGGCTAGAGAGATTGCTCAGTGGTTAAGATTGCCACATGCTATTTTTCTAGAGGACCCAAGTTCAGTCCCCAGGACCATCATCAGGTGTCTCACAACCACTTGCAACTCCAGCCCCAAGGGATCCATCTTCTTCTGGCCTCCACAGGAGCTTGTACTCAAGTGCACATACACACATACAAATGTACATACATACATACAGACAGACAGACAGACAGACAAACAAACACATAATAAAAATTAATAAAAATATATCTGAAAAATAAGAAGATGCCATGACGGGTTTGTTTGTGCCTGTAGAACTCAGTAGCCTTCCCAGGTGCTCCATCATACAGTGCTGTCTTGCTTAAGTGAATGTGGGGATGGCCTGATAAACCATGACAGACACCATTTGTGATGGTTAATCTTTCACAGTTTGATTGGATTGAGAAGGACTTAGGAGGTGAGTGAGTCACACTTCTGGGTGAGTCTGTGAGGGCATTTCCAGAGAGGATTAATTAAAGAAGAAAGACCCTTCCTGGTGTGAGCAGTACCATCTGACTCCCTGGAATGTGTCACTGCCTGCAGCACTTAATATTCACAGCATGCACACAGACAGACAGACAGACAGACAGACAGACAGACAGACAGACACACACACACACACACACACATCACACATTATTCGGGGTCAAGGGCAAGGAAGGGCAATGAAGGATTAAAGCTCTATGTTTAGGTTACAAGAGGAGCCCAAGTGCTAATAAGCTTGTTTACCTTATAAGCAAGCTGAGATAGTGTTAAATGCTCGAAACTTACTAACTTTTTAGTCACAAGTGGTGAATATTCATCAGAAACCAGATTCTCTCATTTGCGTTTGCAAGCACAACAACTGGTGGGATTCTATTAATTACATGTTTGAGGTGGTATGTGCTATTGTAGGTCAGTAGGGGATCAGAAGGGCATAGCCTTCCACTTTTCCTTTCCAATTCCATGCTGGCTATATTGTTTCAATAAAGGTAAGAGCAAGTTGGCCTTTGGGGCACCATTCTGGGAGAAATCTGAAGGAGTGAGTTCTCAGAACAGATTGGGGCCTGCTACTGGTTTTAGTGAATGCTAAGAGTCAGGATGATTTTATTCAGCCATTTCTCATAATGTGGCATCCCACTGCTATAAAAATGAAAGGGAAAAAAGGAGAATAAGACCACCCCATAACAGAAGAAAACCTCTGCATCTGGGCTCACATAAATCCTTCCTCTCTTGAAGTTGTTTCTCTCAAGTTACAGCGAAGAAAAAATCTGACAAAAAGTCATACTACAGTAGGAAGCCGTCAAGCTTTCAGGGCTATTTTCCCCATAATCAGAGTATAGGGTGAAAGATGAACTTGGTCTCTATCGCTAAGAAGCTGTTGTGTGACTTCTCATCCTAGCCGTTCGCAGGTCTTAGTCAACAACACATGTATGCTTCCACTGTGGGACACAATGGCTCTATTCAATCGAGTTGGGGTTTCCATTGGGGTTTTTGAGGCTTTGATGCCACCGAGTAAATGACGAGAAAGGGCTCAGTCCTCTGGTTGAAAAGATTGATCCTGATTTCTAGGTCCAAGATGAGTTTGTGTTAAATTATTGAGATTAGACGGACTTTGGGAAGATTCTCTGGCAACTCTCAGTACTGCTGAGTCCAGTAACAGAGTTGAGGGAAACCAGTGTAATCTAAGTAGGACTGGAGAAGATTCAATCTCTTTAGAAATAGTGCCTCAGCTGAGGCACTGGGCAGCTCTGCAGCAATGGAAGTAGAATGAGGGAAGGAAGCAAGACGTTACAGACATCCATAATGACTTTGCTTTAGAAATGAAGGCAGTAGAAGCTATGTCCTGTCCCCCTTGCTTGCCAGTGCATTGTTTTAGGAGCTTTATTGTTGATATCTAACATTATACTCCCATCTCTGGCTCACAGAAATGCAATGGTATTGTGGGGAAGTTAAAGGAGGAATTCTGAGATGTCGGTACGGTGGGCACGCTGTTCTTCACTCTTTCTGGAGAGATGGAGAAAGCATCTCCATCTATAGGAAAGATGATTGCTTCTTGAAGCACAGAAGCAAGCTGTTACTGTTGTGTGTAATTTCAAGGGTAAGTAGAAGATTACGTATTGATGGTACCCAAAGGGGTTGCTGTTTAACTGTTGTTTGTTATGAATATGAACATAGAAGACCATTCTGCCCTGTGATTCTAGGCTGCAGCTGGAAAACTACATTTTCCAATATCCTTTGCCAGTTTCCCGATAGGTTTGTTAATCAGGTGCACTACAGGAGAGTTGAAGGGTGGAAGGGGCGGCCTATAAGGGACTTCCTTCCCATTCTCCAGTTCCTCCTTGTTGCTTCCATAAATGCTACAGGGGGCTCTAACTGCTGCATGTCTGATATTCGTGGACTAAATCTTTCCTTCAGTGATTTAAGCAACAGTCCTGGGAGACCCTCACTCTGTCTCCGTCTTTGGTAACATCACCACTTTCCTTTTCAGTGTCCCGCATACTACACAAGCACTCTGTCACTGAGCTACACCCCAAGCCCACCTTTTCCATTTGGTTCTCCCCTCTGCTCCTGTGGTTTTCAATGTATGACTTATTCTAGAATGCACATTTTGTTCTTTTGGCCTTCCAATACCTATGCAAACAATTCCCTGTGTGATCAAATCCTCTCTGGAATGATAATGTGAGCTCTACTTTTCTCTTTTTTAAGACTATTTTAATTATTATTTTTATTTTATGTGTATGTATGTATTGCCTGCATGTAAGTAAGTGCACCTGTGTCATGCAATGCCTGGAGAGGTCAGAAAAAACTGTTGGATTCCCTGGAGCTGGAGTTACGGACAGGTGTTAGCTGACATGTGGGTTCTGGGATTCGACCTGGGTCTTCTGCAAGAACAACCAGTGTTCTTAACTGCTGAGCCATCTCTCTTCAGCCTGATTTCTTTTTTTTAATTGAGGTTTTTTTTTTTTTTTTTGGTTGTTTGTTTTTCAACAGGGTCTCTCTAGTCACAGCTGACCTGGAAGTCACAATGTGAACCAGGACGGCCTTGATCTCACAGAAATCCACCTGCCTCTGCCTCCCATGGGCTGGGATTAAAGGCACATGCCACCATGCCCGGCGAAGTTTTTAAATTTCATACATTTCCCACTCAAATCCAGACACCCTCCCCATCCTTGCCTCCCCCATCTCCCCACCAAACCCTATGCACTCTGCCATACATAGTGAGTCCTGTTCATTCAAGTGTTCATACCCAAATGTCCTTCAGTGTAAATGCGTCCACTGGAGTCTAATCAGCCCATCCAGTGGTCGTATGTAAGTCATACTCTCCCTCACCCAGCAGCAATCAGTCTCAAATAGTTCTCAATCTAGTGCTGGCCTGCCACCTATTTCTCACCTCCCCTTTGGACCCTTGTTTAATTGAGCTGACATGGGTCCCATGTTCAATGCCACTCCTGCCACAGGCCTTGTGAGACTTCTTTAAGTGTAAGATATTTTGTGTCAGTAACAAGAACAACTGAGTAACTGACACAAGGGGTGAAGTTTCAGAGGAAGCAAAAATATTTAAAAATGATTTGTCATAATGGTTGCCCAATTCTGAGAACATTCTAAAAACTGCATAGTATACTCTAAATGGGTAAATGATTTTACTTTATGTGTATAAGTACTATGACTGCATGTGTATAAGCGCACCCATTTTGTTCAGTGCCCATGGAGGATAGAAGAGGGTGTTGAATCCCTTGGAACTGGAATTATGGATGATTGTTAGCCACTATGTGGGTGCTGGGATTCAAACCCAGCTCTTCTGCAAGAACAGCCAGTGCTCTTAACCACTGAGCCATCTCCTTGGTCCCTGAAAATTATTGCTTTTTTTAAATTAAACTAACAGCAAAAATCATTACTTAACTAATAAGAGATTGTTTCTTCAGTACCAGGAAATACAGACTGAGGTTGGTTTCGCAGTATTTTTGGTCCTTCATCCTCAGCTGCCCTCTGGGTTGGACCATTGAAGCAGCAGCTTAAGAAATCCTGGAGAGATAAAGGAAAGTTCCTTTTGGTGTATTTTTTAATTATTTTGAGATAAGGCACAGGCTAGCTTCAGAGTCAGAATTCTCCTTCCTCAACCTCCTGAGTGCTGGGATTCCAGGCATGTGCCACCACAGCCACTAAGAATTCCTTTTCAAAATGCCCCTCCCTTGATTTGGGGAAGAAAATCTTTCCCAGCTAGCCAGTCACTTTATTGATAAGTGATGGGCTCCAGTTAAACCTTAGGCCAGCAGTGGCTCAAGGGCCTGGACTGCCATGACTGGTTTAGAGCTACAGGATTTAACAAGGAGTATCAGGCAGAAAAATAGGACACAGTTTTAACTTGGGCTGTTGGAGAACAGTGATCATCGCTGCCAGCTGGAAAGCCTCCAGATCTGCAAAATAATTTCCTGATGGAAAAAAATAGAATCAATGTTGACTTTGTTTGCTTATTTATTTACTTGTTATTGATATAAAGTCTTGCTCTGTAGCCAAGGCCTGTCATGAACTCATGGTCTCTTTATATCTCCCTTCTGTGTGCTGGGATTACAAGAGTGGGCCACTAGACTGGACTTCTTAATTGTTTAACTATTCTAAGCTGACTTTGAAGTTATGCCTATCTATCTCTATCATCTGTCTACCTGCCAAACTTCCTACCTGTCTGTGTGTGTATGCATGCACACACAGACAGACTTATATACACACACGCAGGTACACACACACACACACACACACACACACACACACACACACACACACCGAGGCTTCAAATACTCATACTTTCAAATTCTTGCAGCTAAGGACTATGAAATTTTACATTAAAATGTATTTTACTTTTATTTTATTTACTTTAGCTTTTTATTTGTTTGGGGATTTTTGAGACAGAGTCGTGTAGCCCAGACTGGCCTTGAATTCACTTGTAGCTGAGTATGCCCTTGAACTCCTGCTGCTCTAGCCGCTACCTCCCCACTGCTGAGATTATAAATGTACATCATCCTCATTCCATTTTTGAAATTATTTTATTTTTTACATTTTTATTTGTGTGTGTGTGTGTGTGTGTGTGTGAGAGAGAGTAAGAGAGAGGCAGAGAGGGAGGAAGGGTCATCCCACACACCACAGTTCTTATGTGGAGGTCAGAGGGCAACTTTTGGGATTCAATTCCCTCCTTCCACCATGGGCTCCAGGAATTGAACTCCGGTTGTCAGACTTGCATGGCAGCCTCTTTTTCCTGCTGCATAGCCTTGCTGGGTACTATTTTATTATTATTTTTATTGCAAATCTTTGCATTGGCACCAACATATCCCAAGTCAGGAGGATTAGGGAGAATCATGCTAGGTAGGATGAGCTGGCTGGCTTTTTCCTAGCCTCCAGACAGGGTTTGGAGCTGGGCAAAGTTTGCCCAACTCTATTCTGGCAAAAGTGCTGTCTGACCTAGAAGGGGCCAGCAGGAGAGAGAATCCAGCTGGGGCTTTGGAGTGAGGGCACACCCTTGATCCTGGCCTCACCCACCTCTCCAGTTTCTAGTGCTGATTTGGTCTGCAGACACTGGCAGCTGGTACACACGAGCCGCCCCGGTCACATGTGGTTGTGTTTAATGCTACAGAACTTTGAACCAACCTCAAGCTGAGCCAGTGGGGAGATCAAAGTCAATACATGACTGTATTTTATAAACGGTGAACTTCGGTGAAGAAACAAAACTCATCTAAACTGAAGCCAAGAGGAGTGTTATGTTTTGACTGATGCCGAAAACAAAGAAAGATGGTTGTGTCCCCTGTGTGTTGTTTGGGTTCCCTTTCTTTTTTCAGAGCCTGTTTATTAAAGTCTGCAATTTCAAATAAACACAGAGAACTCTCATGTTCTTTCTGTAAATATACTTGAGTCCTTTGAAGCCAAGAACAATGATTACGATGAGAAGACGAGTCTCTCTGGGCTCCACGTTTGGTTAGCTGCATCTTGCAGTCTTTAAAACTTACTCTGGAGAAAGATGTTTAGAATTGACTCTGCTAGATGGAGGGAGAGGGAAAAGACCTCACCAGGCAGCACCTGTCTTCAGACTTCTCTGCACATGAGGTCCTTTCCCAGGAGGACCACACAGCAGGCCGCCAGTCTTCCTGCAGGTGAGCCCATTTGCCTGGCCATTGGCCAGAGTGCGCTGGTACCTGTTAAAAAGCTGCCTCTTGGGGCAGAGGAGAGGGACTTGCAAATTTCCATGGCATCATAGTCTATCATGGCTAGTGTCAAGCTTTCCACCACCCTCCAGGGACACAGTGGGGGACCAGGCAGCACTCAAGCCAGGCAAGCCAACCCCAGCACCAGGGCTCTATCTCCCCTCCACAGCTGTTCCTTCCTGGGCCTGGTGGTTCAGAGACAACTTCATCTCAGTAAACATTTACAAGCAGCAGTTTCCCCTGTTCTGAGCAAACTCTCTTTGCTTTTTTAATGTCCCATAGCCCTGTGTGGTAGAGATACCTCCTTCCATTTTCTCTGCCCCAGGAGGCAGTGGTCTGCTGGGTTATTTTGGTCACTTCCTTTGAGCAGTTCCTTGAATTGTTTGCATGGCATTGTATGATTCACGGAGCCCAGCTTCCTTTCCTCTCTCAGGCAGCTGGTAAAATCAGGCTCCCGGTTTTGTGTTCTGTTTTCCTTTGTTAACTGACATATCCTGAGGGTGTACCTGGCTGGGCAGAGCTGGCTGAGCTGGGTCCCTGTGTCCAGTCCTTACAGGTATTCCAGCTGTTACTTAATGGAATGAAGGGTCACTTGTGCAGACGCTGGGCTGCAGCATGGGGAGAGGCTAGCTCTGGGTCTTGGTGGGTGTGGATGAGACCCAACTCTGCCATGACTTTAGAACTCCATTGGAATGTATTTTTTAAATGAGAAGGAAGGACTGGAAGGATGGCTCAGTGCTTAAAGCACCTACAGCACCTTTTCAGGGTGGTGGGAGCTTTGTCTAAACACAGCATAGATTTTGAAGTGATTTTGAAGATGAAGACTTTAGCCGTCCTGTGATAAGTGCCTGGAAACTCAAGCAGGTATTTGTCCAGATCTACTCAGGTCAAGAAGGACCAGGGCACAGCTCCATGTAGAAAGCCCCCGACTCACACTCACAGCCTGATTCTCCCAGGGCCTCTTCAGGACAGACACACTGGAATGAGAAAACTGTCTTAGAGATTAAGGAGCTTAGATTTATGATGATTATTTGGATCCAGACCTCTATGGTAGCTTTTCCTGTTAAAGGCAGGAAGTGAGGCAAGGTATGAGGACAGAAAAGATGGAAAAAGGGGCTTCAAGCTGGTTTGGCATACAAAGGTGCCTACCACCAAGCCTGACCACCTGAGTTTGATCTGCAGAACCCGGATGGTAGAAGGAGAGAACCAATTCCCAAAAGTTGTCCTCCAAGTTCAGAACTGGGTCTAGCCAAACCATGGGTGTGCAGGGGAAACAACCTCATAACCTCAGGGACCTTTCAGTTCTGATGGCTTCCTATGATGGCCAGCTTGCAGGGATGAGAAGCCTTTGGAGTTTGGTGTAACAGTTGTCCTCGGCTCTTCATAGCTCACAAGTCTCTGGGTCCCTGACTTCCACGTCCTTCTCTCACACATTTCTCTTGCCCAGCCTCTTGCTTTAGGGGCAGATGAGCCAGTCATCAGCCTGTTGAACTTTGGCTGCTGGACTCACAACTTAGGCCTCATGCCCCAGTCTCATACACTGAAATCCAGGTCTGTTCTGCCCTTTGACTTGGCTCATGGCCCAAGGTCACTGGTGCAGAGGGAGAGGGACTGGGAGAGGAACAGCCTCCTCCAGGCTTGTTCCTCTAGTAGGGACAGATCTTGTCTGCACACTCTCCCTGAGTTTCCTCTGTTCTCTGGTCTTGCGGTTCTCGCTGACCCAGCTGGGCTGTGAGTCCTCCTCCTCAGGGTGGCAGCACACATCCAGCCATGGTGAATCAGCTCCATAAATTGATCAGAGTTCATTAATAAACAAGGTGGTCAGTTCCTGAAGTTGAAGACAAGACAGGACCTTGAGCCTTGGGTTTATAAGCGATCCCACTAAGAGACCATGGCTTTAGGGAAATGGCTTACCTCTCTGTGTTCCAGTTTTCCTGTGTGTACAGTGGAGATAATAATAGAACTTCTTACCTCATCCTTTTGTTTGGAGAATGAAATCAGTGAACATACAGGAGGTTCTTAAAATAATGCTCTGAGGAGGGTGGCCCTATCTAAGCATGAATTGTTTGGATTATTATACATAGCCTACTACCTTATTTCTGCGTCATAATTTGTGGTCCCTAAGCAATGCGTGGCCAGATCAATGAACCAAAACAAGCACAGTCATGTGAGCAACCAGATTCACAGAATGGCACGTGGCTCACTTAGCTTCCACTGACTTTTAACCCTTCTGGAATCAAATTTGTTAATCCTCTGGATGGGGTAAGTATACCTCCAAGGTCATAAAAGATAGTTTACAAAAAGATGGTGTCGTCTTAAGTTTCATTCCCCATCAACTTGGACCCATCACAATCGGTGCATCCATGCACAGTGCTCATGTTCAGGTGACCCAATGAGAGACTGGTGTCTTCCATACACTTCACTGTATGTTACAAATGAGGAGGAGGGGCTGGAGGGATGGCTCAGCAGTGAAAGTACTGAGTTCAATTGCTAGGACCCAAGTTGAGCTGCTCACAACCACCTGTAACTTCAGCTCTAGGGGGATCTGGTGCCTCTTGCCTCCTCAGGTACACACACACACACACACACACACACAAACACACACACAATTAATAAAATAAAAATTTTTAATGAGAAGTGGTCCCTGCTTAGAATGTTCTAAAACAACAAAATAATGTTAAATGCCAAAACAAGTACTCAGTATAGAGAGGAAAGAGCTGGCAAGCAGTAATGGGGAACCACACAGATTTCCCAATTTAACAATTCACATGGAATTTTGGGGCCTCTGTAGTGACCCATCAAGTCCCATTCTTTGATTTGCAATGTCCCTTATCTTTGATGGTCTGGCTACAGACCTGCACAGGGATTCCCACACCCCTGGCTCTCTGCCCAGGGATGCCCACAGTGACTGAGTTCAGGAAGACCTCGGCAGGAGGGGGCACTGTGTTTCCCAGCATGTGCAGCACCCGGATCTGGTTTCCTTTTAAGCCTGCCATCCGATGCTGGGGATGGGGAGGTGAATAAAGAGCTTGCCCCCACCCCACTGCCCACTGGGAGAACGAGCAGGCCCTACCTACCCTCTATGGGGGAGGGGCGGAGTGGTGCTTCCTCAGGACCATGAGCATCCTCTCTCAGCCTGGAAAAAATGAGATCTGTTCAGTACCGTAACATATGTTGGGCTTATGTGTGCCTGCAGCAAGACTGTTTGGTTAACTGACCTCGACTTTTCTAAGGGCTGTTTCCCTGACTATGGTCTCGTAGACAGTAGTCACTCTTGCTACAGGGCCACAGCTAGATTATTTGTTCTCAGGAACCTGCTGTGGCTTTGGGTTCTGGGATGTGGTGACACATGGGCAGGTGTAGGGGTGCTGTACAGTGCTCTAAGAAGCTGGGGAATGGAGGGCAGAATGGGAGGAGCTACCTTCTGATCCCCACACACCCACATGCTTGCCTCATCTCATTTCTAAAAGCTCACTACATGTCTGAGGGCCAGTGAGGTACACTGAGCACAGTTAAGAGGAAAGAGCTCCAGACACGCTACGATGCCCATGAATGGGAAGCTTGGTATTAGAAGTGGGTTGCTGTGGTTTGAGTGTGAACCCCACCAAAGTTCCTGTGTGGGAAACAGTCTCCCAGTTCCTATGTTAATGGAACTTGGAGGTGGGGCCTTTAGGAAGTAATTAGAGCTAGATGACATCATGAGACCAGGGCCCCAGGATGGAACCAGTGGCTTCATCAAAAGAGAGACTTGAGCAAGCACTGTGATGATGCCCTTACCAGAAGCAGAGCAGATGTCAGTGGGGCCTCCTGAACCTTACTCGACTGAATCATCCTATCTCAGGCATTTTGTTATAGCCACAGAACTAAAACAAACAGGTAGAAAGCAAAACCTGTACATAAGAAATCAAGATTTGGAAAAGCAGTTACCTAATGATGGAGGAGTTTCCCTCAATAAACTTTGGTATGGAACTTGTGGTCTCTTGGGAGGAGGGGTGCTTTCTTGTTTGTCCCTGCTCCATGCCTGCCCTACCTATAACAAGGGTAGGACCCCAGTGTGGGTTACCAAACAAAATTGGAGCTCTTCACAACCTCCTTTGTGCTTCATGGACCAAATCAGTACTCAGGGCTCTGGCTGTCTCCCCATCAAGGCCTCTACTGAAGGAGACGCTGAGATGCTGATGAACTAATTTCTCAACCAGTGACAATTACTGATAAATTACTCTTCTTCCACCACATGGCCTGAGGATCAAACTCAAGTCAGGTCATAAGGCTCAGCAAACTTCTTTACCCACTGAGCCCTCTTACCAGGCTAGGATATAGGTTTTTTGTGTTTGTTTTTGTTTTGCTTTTGTTACTGTTTTTTGAGACAGTCTCTCTACGTAGCCC
The DNA here is from genome assembly GCF_000622305.1 of Nannospalax galili. NCBI lineage: Eukaryota > Metazoa > Chordata > Mammalia > Rodentia > Spalacidae > Nannospalax > Nannospalax galili. The sequence goes on from NW_008353342.1 coordinate 2,742,979, forward strand.
TAGCTGGCCTGGAACTCACTATATAGACCAGGATAGTCTTGAACTTGTAGAGATCTGCCTGCCTCGGCCTCTTGACTGGGATTAAAGGCATGTGACATCCGACTAGGAAACAGTCCTGGTGCTTTCTTTTCTTGCTTGCTGAACCACAGACTTACACACCACAGTCCTCAACATTTAGGTTAAAGGGGGGAGGAGGGTAACCTATTACTCAGGAAGGCCCTGCATTGGTATACTCAAGGGCCCGGCATGGCACTCATGGGGTCCGGCAGAGCCTGATGCCCATGCCCCTGATCCTGTGCTCCTACAGATGGCATTTCTCTCCTCTGGCCGAGTTTTGGGCATTGCTCCTATAATTCAGCCCACCTCCCCAGCCCTGGGGCCTGGCAAGCCCACATTCTTGAGTCAGAGAGAAACCAGACTGGTGTCAGATTCCATAGCCTTGGCTCTGGGTTGGTCTGTTTGCTCAGTTAAGGGACTCTGCTCAACTCTGGGTGAGTCAAAGCATTCCATCTCTCCTCCCCTCTCCTCCATCAGACCCTGCCAGAATTCCTGTCTGAATTCTTCTTCATTAATAGTGATGGACTCCACACCCGGAAGTTCCCCAGAGCTCATTTCAAGGGATAATGATTGTTTTTGCAGGAGGGACCCTGATGGTTTTTCCGTTTCTGTTTCCATAATGTGTACTGAAATCCACACTTCATTGAAAGCAGATGGCCAAAGCGTCCCTCAGTGTGCAATGAGAGGCACCGGACTGGGATGCCTCTAATTTGTCTGCCTTCTGGGCATGTGGACGCGGATGAGGCCAGGGTGCTGGACCCCGAAGATCAGAGCAGGGAGTCGAGTGCCTGGGATGATGGAAAACAGAAATAGTGAGCCTGAGGTAGGTAGAGCTTTGAAGAGAAGGAAAGGAGAAAGACAACAGAAGAGATGAACCCAGGATTCTCCAAGTCTCTCAATCCTGAGGCCTGAGTCAGAACGTCAGGCTCTCAGGAAAGTAGTGTGTTTGAGAGAGGCAGCCATCCTCCAAAGAGAATTAGTGCTAAAGTCTCAGCTTCAGAGACCTGGGCCTGACCTTTCTACTCATCTGCCTCTGAGGATATAATGAAAAGCATATTCCCCACCATATCTTTCCCAAGAACACTAACTGGATTTCTCCGTCTCCAAAAAAGGCAGTAAAGGGCTTGATCCTTCCCAACAAGCACCCGTCCCTGCCAGGCTTGGCGTGGGAAGCAAGAAGCCCTGCCCAATACCTCAGGCTCTCAGAGCAGGGGTCCCGGGTCCATAAACCCTCAGAACACAAGCCTGGATTCTGCACGAGCTGCACGTGCCTAGGTGACTCCTGCCTAGCAAAACACACTGTGGACATGTCATCTGCAGGAAAAGGCAGGGAACTTGGAGCCACCATGTGAAGCCAAATAAGCCAGACCCAGGGGACAAATATGTTTTCTCTCATATGCAGAATCTAGATTTGAATATATTAATTTAATATAGTTACATATATGACATGAAAGAGAAGCTATTTGGGATGAGGAAGGCCCATTGGGAGGTGCAGGAGATACAGGTGATAGGGGTATGTAAGAGCAAAGTGCATAATGCACATGTATGAAGATAGGAGGAAATCCATCATTTTGTATAATGAATACATGATCAAAAGAAATAAAGAGGGCTGCGCCACAGGAGGGAATCCATAGCTAGTACTCTACACCTGCTTCAGAGTTCATAGCAGCAGGGAGTCATAGGCCATAGGCCCTAGAGAGAACTTCATTCTGTTGGTTAGCTAAACTGACATAGCATTGAACTACCACATATATGCAGGCCAGAGGAGACTGTAGTGGTAGGGGCCATGAGGGTGGGAGTTCAGCTTACTGTTTATCTCTTGATTTGGTTTGCAAATGAGTGGAACAAGAAGCAGGGACGTGGATGGTGGAATTGGCAACAAGTCAGGAGAACGAAGTGGCTCCCTGGACTAAAGCGGGAGAGCTCTGGAGTTACTCTGGGGCAGACAGGGGTAGCTCAGCTGGTAGAGGGTTTAGGAAGGATTCTGAGAGCCTGATTGAAAATGCTAGTTGACAAGGCTAAGTGAGCACAGTTCCCTAGAGCTCATACCACCACCACTGCACAGTAACAGTAGAGGAAACACACACACACACACACACACACACACACACACACACACACACACCTTGCTTTTCAGAGCATCTTAGATACAATTCCCACTTAGAAGCCCCTGCCCCTGTCCTGTTAGAATTGAGTTACTAATCCGGTCCAGTTGCTCTTCTCTCAGGAAAGTCAATCTAAAGCAGACGCTCCACCCCGGAGTGGACTTATCATGACTGAAGCCTAACACCAAGGAACCCTGAGTTTCAGAGAGGCGAACTGGAAAGAGGGCACTCAGAAAGCCTGCGCAGAGCACGGTATTTGGAAAGCACACAGAAAAGGAGAAAATGGGGTGGTGGGAAGGGATCCAAAATACCCTCATGCTCTCAAGGGTTCAAAGGCTGGAAATCTCTTCTGCACTCTGAGTCCCCATGGCCCCCTCCTTTTTTGAGTCTCATCCTTTAAATTTTTTTAAATGTTATGTGTATGAATGTTTTGCTTGCATGTATGTATGTGCACCATGTGCATGCTTGATATCCTCAAAGGCCGGTTCCTGTGGGTACTGGGAACCGCACCCAGGTTCTCTGTAAGAACAGCAAGTGGTTTTTTTTTTTGTTTTTTTTTTTTTTAAATAACTACATGATTTGAAGAAGCATTTCATTACAGCTTTAACATATTCAGTAACACACTCCAGAGCAAGAGTACATTTCTTTCACAAGTGGCTGGAAGGTCCTAGATTCACAGTTGAATACAATATTGAACTCAGTATAAGCCCTGTAAGACATAAAATTGAATGAGTTTTTTAACCTTTAAAAAAGATCTCCATTTCATTTTAGAATATATTGTTCCTTGCAGAAAGATTCATTGTTTTTTATAACACTGCGATATTGGCACATGCACCTCTAATTTGTATGTATCTGATTATTACTAGTCATAATTGGTTGCACTTGGATCCTTGGTGCCTGTGTATGTCTATAAAGTCATCAGGTAGATTTCAATGGTAATGTTTATCACCTCTACTAATTAACATGATGTAAATTTCCATGCTTCCTCCTCAAATATAATACATTTTAAAAAATTTGTTGATTTTTTTTGTGTGTGTATATCACACAGAATATCCCAAACCATCTTATTCAACTATACACCCACTTCCCAGATGGCACCCTCCCATAGCCTCCCTCCCTCCACTAGAGCCCTTATACTCTGATATCCCTGCTGCTGTCTGCTGTGTTTTCGGCACCCCCAGCCATTCCCCAGTACTTGTCCATCTGGTGAATCTAGTCAGCCTATCTAGAGGTCTTTGTTTTAGGAAGGTCAGCTGAAGAACAGCAGGTGTTTTTAATACTCATCTCTTCAGCCCCCAAGAGCCTTCTCCTTTTTAAGCCTGCCACTTGGATTTGATTCTTTATATAGTTTGTCGTACACTGCTCTTTCTCCATAAACTTCATAGAACCCCCGAACTGCACGACAGGAAGTGTTGGGTATCCCATACACATGCTAGGAGAGAAGGGATGATTTCCTGGTGCTCTGACTGCTGTGATCCTGACTAAAGATGCCTGTTAGGTGATTTCCCTGGGGGTAAGGGGAAACAACCTCATTTTATGTCCTCTGCCTTCTCCCTCACCTCCTTGAAGGTTGTGCTGGGGGACTGGAGATTGCAAGTCTGAATGTCTTGTTTCTGCAAGCTGGGAAGAGGCCTTGTTGGCCTTGAGTTTGCAACATGTGGCATTAGGGCTGGAGTCCAGTGATAGGTGTGTTCTTTTCTGTCCAGAGTAGCCTTGCCTTTAGGCCCTGAGATGAGTGATTTCTCTCCTAAAGGCATAAGAAAAATCATACTTACCACTGAACACTTACTGTGTGTTAAACACTATGATTGAGTGCATATGTGTGCCCACATTCACTCAGCTTGAAAGACATAATTCCATTGTGACTGTGTGAAATGGATGCTGTCTATTTATTATTCCCATCTTTCTGATGGCTAAAAGGGTAAAGAAGATAAAAGTCAGAAGGTAAACTAGTCATTGGTTGAGCCAGGACTGACCCAGGCCATCCAACCTTAGGACTGACCCAAGTGTCCACCCTTATGACTGTTGGAGGCTGTCCATCCTCAGAGTAGACAAATTCTGTCCACTCTTAGGAATGACCAAGACCGGCCACTTTGGCCTGCTCTTTCCACAGCTGTTACTCTGGTACTGCACAGAAATCCCATGAGGACCTGGGCATGCTCCAGGGTACTTCCCCGACACTCCTTGGGCTCTTAGAGCCCCACTCTGTTTATGATGGGTGGCCTGTAAGGTAACGGCATTGCCCATACCCTGAGGATGCTGCTCAACTCCCATCTGATCCTCACATTCTGTCTTCCGTTTGCCCTATCCAGGAAATCCTGTTCTCATGTTTGGCAGGGTCAAAGACTCCCTGGAGTGGTGCCCAAACTGGAGCCCAGCTAATGTTCTGGCCAGGAACTGACCTCCTTCTTGGGAAGTAACTGTTCGTTCCCTGATAAGAATGTAGTTTGCAGTACAAAGCCATGGGCCAGGGGCCAGGACACTGTGGCCCTCACAAACCTTCTCTGAGCTTGAGCAGGACACTTACCATCCTGAGCCTCAAGTTCCTCTATAAAAATGAGGGGCTCTGGGACCAAAGAGTTGGCTCAGTGGGTAAAGGCACTTGTCACACAAGCCTGAGGACCTGAGTTTGATTCTTAGAACCCACAAAAAGGCAGAAGCAAAGAACCAACTCCACAAAGTGGTCCTTTGACCTCCATATGTGCACCCTGGCACCCCCCAACCCCAACACAATACTATAAAGTTTTTGTTGTTTTTTAAAGGGCTCAGACTATGCAATTGGTATAAATTCTCCCAACTTCACACATTTGGTGACAGTTGCAAAACTTTAGGACTCTTTTATTCTGGTCAAGAGAATCTATTGAGACCCATTTTCCAGCATAATGCTTTCTTGGATGTGAAACATGGAACCCAAGGTTAGACTTGCTGGGTTTTGTCTTTTGTTATGATACTCTTATCTCTTATGCATAGTGAGTGAGTATCATTTTCCTGGTATTTGGGTGGCAATTTTATTTGCTGTACTATAATGAACAGCAGTTTATCTGCTGGATGATCAGAGTTAGCACCAGTTACAGTGAAGCCTGTGGGCCCATGACTGAGCCTTAGTAGTGAAATATGACCAACAGCAGTGGCCTCTGTGCACCCTTCCCCCCTGGTTACATGCCGTACACATCACACTGATGCTTGCTGTACAGAGCCTGAGTGGTTTCATGCACCATGATCCTTTGCTGCTTGCTGCTTTTCCACACTGTGGTTTTATGCATTTTGTTATGGTTTGAGTCTGAAGTGTCCCCCATAGGCCCAAGTGTTGATATGTGGTCCCAGGTGGTGGCACTATTTTAGGGGGTGCTGGGAACTTTGAGAGGTGGGGCCCAGCTGGGGGCCATCGGGGTTGTGCCTTTGAAGGAGACCTGGCCTGTCCCTTCCTCATCTTCTCTTGTTGGTCGGTCATGAGGTGAGCAGCCTCTGCCACATGCTCTCACCACCGGTTCCTCTGCCTGCCACAAATCAGAGGACCAGGGGCTGTGGACTGGAACTACCAAAACAGTGAGCTGAAAAGAGCTCACTCCTCCAAAGCTGTGTTTGGTCTGTGTTGGTTCATTTCCTGGCTGTAGAAGGACTCAGCCTTTCTTCAAATCTCCCTCTTGTGAACTTTCAAGTTGCTTCCTTTTTCCTCCTTGCTCAGGGACCACACAGAGGGCTGTTCTGAGCAGCCCAGTGTGCACTTCCTGGTGCTTGTGGGAAGCAGTCTCCTGGGGGAGTACTTTCTCAGCAGAGTGGCCGCCCTGGTTGTAAGAGGCACTTCCCACCGGCTTTGCAGGAAAGCAGTCCAAGGTGCTTCCCCAGCAGGACAGGCATCCACTGCCTCCACAGCATGGTGCTTGCCCTGCTGGGCTTCTCCCTGTGAGACAAGTTCAAATACTTAATTGAAATAGTTGAGGGCTTCCAAATTCAAACCTGTAACATGTGCAATGTGGAAGCCCCTGTCCCTTGTCTGGAGGTGCCTGTTTCCAGATGGACATTTTCAGTCCCTAATGTCACTAACCTGTGTGTGCGCACGCATGTATGTTTGTGTGTGTATATTGTGTTCATATGTGCATATGTGTATGTGTGCATCTGTGTATACATGTACATGTGTGTGCATGTTGTGTAAATGCATGTACGTCTGCACCTGTGTAGTCTGCATTTGTGTATGCATATACATGTGTGCGCATGTGTATGTGTGTAGGTGTCTGTGTGTGCACGTGTACATGTATGTATGTATATGTACATGTGTATGTGTATATGTGTGCATGTGTGTGCATGTGTGCATGTATGTTTTTGTGTGTATGCATATACATGTGTGAATTTGTGTGTATGTGTGTGTCTATGTGCATGCATGTGTACATGTCTCTGTGTGTCTCTATGCATGTATGTGTGTTTGTGTGTGCACATATATGTGTATATGTGTATATATGTGCAGGTGTGCGTATGTGTGTCTGTGTGTGTTCATGTGTGTACATGCGTGTGTGTATGTTTATGTGCATGTGTGGGTATGCTTGTGTGAGCATACATGTGTGCATGTGTGTTTATGTATGTGCATGTATGTATGTGTGTATATGGATGTGTGTGCATCTCTTTTGACTTTACTCAAGCACAATCTCATGAACATGCTCTCCTCCCTCCCTTCTTTTCATCTCACAAAACACCTAGCATGTGTGGTTGGCTGATGAGTTTGCTTATGAGTTTGGGGGTCTGAGGACACAGTGTTCTCTACTCAGCTACACCTGACCCCAAACTTTAAAAAAATATAATGTTTTATTAATTCTCTGAAAATTCCATACAATGTAGTTAGATCATATTCACTCCTCCCCCACCTACTACCAGATCCACCCTCATCTCTCTACCCCCAACTTCCTGTCTCTTTTTAAAATAGCCTATTGAGTCCACTCTTTGCTGCTCATGTTCTCCTGGGAGTGGGGCCTTCCACTAGAGTATGCCGACCCCAAACCTAGAGTCATTTCTCAACAGTACATAGAGTTTCTTCGGCCTTTTTTATTTTTTAAATCACTTGTTGCTACTCTCTTTTTTAAATTAAAAGAATAAATTTTTATGAGGCATGTCATACATAATGTAATATAAAACATTTATGCACAACTATAAGAAGAAAAATAGGCTAGGGAGAGTTGGGGAAAAATGATGAAGAACGGCTGGTCAATGGGTACTAATTACAGGTAAAGAGGAAATATGAATTCTGGTGCCACTACACAGCAGGGTGACTGCAGGTGATGATAATGCCCCAGATATGTCCAAAAGCTACAAGAAAGAATTTTGAAAGCTCTCATCCCAAAGTTTGATGTAAACATTACACAATGTAATCACTTATCAAAACATCACATGATACCCCATAAATATGTGACATTTAAAAGCTGAATACAAGAAAGCGGGGGAAGAAAAGGAGGAGCAGGAGGAAGAAGAGGAAGAAGAAAAGCAGGAGGAAGAGGAAGAAAAAGAGGAGGAAGAGGAGGAGGAAGAGGAAGAGGAAGAGGAGGAGGATCAGGAGGTGAGCAGGAAGAAGAGGAGCAGCAGGAGGAAGAAATGGAGGAGGAGCAGGATGAGAAGGAAGAGGACGAGGAGGAGCAGGCAGAGGAGAGGGATAAGGATGACAGGAGAGGAGGAAGAGGAACAGGAGGAAGGATGACAGGAGAGGAGGGGGAGGAGGAGGAGGAAGAGGAGGAGGGGGGGAGGAGGAGGAGGAAGAGAGGAGGAGGAGGAGGAGAGGAGGAGGAGGACAAGGAGGGGTGGGGGAGAGGATCTCTGTGTATTCTCACAGGCACAGAAGAGCACATCAGTACCTTAGAATCCTCCTCTGTACTTATTCTCAAATCTCCTTCTTCTTTACCCCCAAGAAATCCTTTTCCAAGCCTTTGTGTTAATAATACCTTTACTTTTCTTTATACATTTCTAAATGCATGTATTTCTACAAAGGATACATTGCTTAGTTTCGATCCAATAGCAAATATAAACTCAAATGTAAGGAAAAAGCAAATTGCCAGTAAGTTCCAAGGGGGAAAACTGATTCAAATGAATCTCTGTGTCCAGATTCCCTGGATGTACAGAAAACATCTCTATGGGAAGTCAGGGTCAGGCCACAGCTGAACCTGGAAACATGGGCTCACAGTGCTTCAGCACGAGCAGGGATGTGGTCAACTAAGTCCGTGTTCACATATTCCTGGGTCCAACCTCCAGTTCTCAGAAACAGGTCAGAGGGGTGCAATGAGGACTCTCAACTGATTTAAGCAGCAGGTCATAAAAAGAAAAAAAGAAACTTTATCAGAACACTTGACAATGTACATAAATGAGCTCAGCTAGGCCCTCTGAGCTTGGTCTTTAGAAGGTGGCCATGGGTCCTACTCAGAATCCCCTCAGCACAGCTCTACTCTGTGCCCTCTGTGTGGTCAGCCAGCATCCTCACCATCCCAAGGGTGCCCTTTGCTCCTCTCTGCCCTGGGTTTCCTGTGTGTCCTACACATCATTTTTGGCTTGCTCTGTCATTTGGGTGGAGTTCTTCCTTTCATAGCTTCCTGAGAAAGATCACAAAGAAGACAAATTGTTGAAACCTAGCAAGTCTTAAAACAGCTTCCTTTTACTAAGACACTCAGTTAGTCTTGCTGGAATAACAGGCCATACCTCATTATTGTTTAGAGTATCTTCTTGGTCTTAGAAGTCTCTTAAGAAATCCAAAGCCTGTCGGGTGTGGTGGCCCACATCTTTAACCCCAGCACTCGGGAGGCAGAGGCAGGTGGATCTCTGTGAGTTCAAGGCCAAGCCTGGTCTCCATAGAGAATCCAGGCCAGCTGGAGCTACAGGGACACCGTCTCAAAAAGATAAAACAAAAACAAAAACCCCAAATATTGGTCCCAAATGCGACTTGTATTTTACTTGCAGTGACCTTGTAGGACCTTGTAGTGGTTTCTGTGACTTCACATTTCATGTGTTTTGCTGTCGGGTCTGGTCACTCCTGTTCCCTAGTCCTGAGAACTCTCCTGAATGGATGACTTCCTCATACTGTTCCCATGGAGTCTCTCTAAAATGTGGTGTTGAACCACCTGGACTGGCCCTCAGATGTTATTATCTTCACTCTCTGTACTAATCTTCTTGGTTTCTACTCTGGAAGAGCTCCTCATATTGGTCTACAGAGTTTGTTGTTTTCGCAATCATATTTTGGAGTTCCAACTCAGCAGGTAAAAGCAATTGCTGCTAAGTCTGATGACCTGAGTTCAATCCCTGGGACTCACATGATGAAAGGAGAGAATTGACTCCTGCCTTTTATCCTCTGACCTCCACATGCGTACTGTGGCATACACAAATCCCTCCCACAAAATAAGTAAATAAAATGTAATGAAATCATTCCATGTTTTTGTCATGGATGCAAAAATTTCTCTTCTGTATCTGAGGACATTAATTATACACACATACATAACATTTGAAAAATAAAGATATGTATATCTTATATTCTTTTTTTTTCTTTTTTTTTTTTTTTGGTCTTTTTGAGACAGGGTCTCCCTGTAGCCCCAGGTGTCCTGGAACTCACTATGTAGACCAGGCTGGCCTTGAACTCACAGAGATACGCCTGCCTCTGCCTCCCGAGTGCTGGTGGTTAAAGGCGTGCACCGCCACGCCCGGCTGCATCTTATATTCTTTAAGTTTTTATTGTATGTTTATGTGTGTGTCTATGTGTCTATTTTTTTCAAATTGCTGCTCTATTCTTCCCCACCTTCTCAGCTGTCTGATAACCCTTGTCCCTCACAATTTAAGAGTGGAGTAATACAAGGCTAATTGGAAGTTCTGAGTTTATGACTCAGACTTGTTAATTTCCACACTACACAGTTTTACACAGGCCATTTGGCAGGGGTGGAGGGGTTGGGGGTGTAATGCCAGAATCTAAGGATCTCTCTTTTGAGATTCTCCAGAGAGACTTTTATATCTAGGCTAAAGAGGAAGGTCTAGTCACTAGTGTTTGAGGAGCTGAATGGGAGAGAGGACTGGGGTGCTCTACATGAAGCACGTAGCATGCATACTATACCTGTGCCTGGCATCCCTGTCCCTGAATGACTCTGCTTCTTCATCTTGTGCAATGGAAGAAGGGTTGGAAGCCACAGTCAGCAACAATGGGAGGAGTTAGAAATCTTTGCTTCTCCAGCGATTTCCACCCAGGTCTCCTCAGCTAATCATCTCCTCAACTCCCATTTAATTTGTTTGAGACAAAGTCTCAAGTAGCTCAGTTTAGCCTCTCTTGTGTAGCCAAAGATGATCTTGAACTCCTGTCCTCTTGTTTCTATTATGTGAGTACGGAGATTACAGGCACCATCTGTCCTGGCTTTTCCCAATTCTGGGCCTGATAATTTTGGGGACATCTGAATTTCTCTTCTACCTACAAACTGGAAATCTTTTACAGAACTTACATCCTTTTTTTTTTTTTTTCTGTAGTCCTTTGTCATATGTAAGTAGGAGAAGCAAACTCATGCCACTAACTTACTTTTCTACTTCTCAGATAAAGCTAAAAGTTCATTTGGTCCATTCTCCTTGTTGGAGTAGTATGGTGCATGTTCCAGGGCTTTTGCCTCAATTAGCATCACACTTTGGGTCCCAGTATCCACAAACATCAGCCTAAGCAGACTCATAGTGCGGTGGGACATGGCCTCCAGAATCTTAGTGCCTGACAACACCCAGTGTCTGTTTCTTGTTTACACACACATTGGCAGGGGCTTAGCTTTTGCTCTGCAGTTTCTATTCTGTGGTACAGGCTGAAAGAGTCATTCTCACTCTGACGACAGAGAGAATAAGGCAATGGCTGTGCTGTGCAATGATATGGTATAAACCTGTCAAACAAAAGGCACTTGGTGTGCCACTACTCAGCTGGGCAGGACATACGCTCTGCTGAGAGGCAAGGCAGCTGGGAGAAGCCCTGGAGGGGGTGAGTATAGTGGGCAGAAATGGCAAATGTTTGGAATATATAATATGCCTGCTACAGTTACTTAAAAAAAAAAAAAAGGCTTCATGGGACTGGAGAGATAGTTCAGCATTTAAGAGTGTTTGCTGCTATTTATTGCAGCAAGCCCTAGTTTGGTTCCCAGCACCAACAATGGGAGGCTCACAACCACCTGTAACTCCAGCTCTGGGGGATCTGATGCCCTCTTCTAGCCTATGTGAGTGCCTACACACACACACACACACATACACACACACACACACACACACTATAAGTAAAAAATAAATCTTAATAAGTAAAATAAACTTTAAATTGGACAAACCTGGATTTATCTTTTTCATACCCTAATCTGATAAGGTAAGAAATTAACATGTAATATCTGTCCTAACAGTCTTGCTTTCTTCAGTGAGCACATCCCCTAGATCCCTAGAAGACAGCCGAGACTTTATTCACTCCCTTCCCACCACCCATCAGGAACTGTCAGGATCCCATCTCATGATATGGAGGAAATCTCTATTGCTATGTGGCCCTCCAGGGCACAAACATTACGTCCCAGACCCCACTGTTCCCCTGGGCCCTGCCACAGAGGACCACATTCCTGCCATTTACGGGGCCCTGGACACTCTGTGTGCTTTCATTTGTAGCACTGTACAGCACACACTGGTTTTCATGCTTAGGCTCTCACCAGATCAGTGCTTCTCTTACACCTCAAGAGGCATTCCTACAAGAGGCATTCCTACCACCCAAAGTGACTTGGCGGAGATTATGTTCTAGCAGATAGAAAAAACATACCTGCTTCTATTCTCCAAATACTCTGCATCAGTATTGGCCTCCTCCTGTTCTCTCTCTGCTGACTGGGTATCAGTGGATTCAGTTTATATTTTTAGAAATGGTAATTAACTCATGATTCATGCTGAAGAAAATGTTCCTATCTCTTATACTCCATAAGGGTTTATTTTAATTTCCTCATTGTTTATGTTAAAAGTTCCAAGATCCATTGGATCTGCAAAACCTGCAAAAAAATCCATTGTGTAAACAAACCATACCTTTCATTTGGTCTATAGGACACGGACTATTCATTTTTTATACAAGGGACCAACATTAAATTATTCAGTTTTTCCAGATGTTGCAACCCCCCTAAAAACAACTAAGCCAGCCCTTGGGTGACCATGTCATCTTGGCTCCTGAAGTGCTAGAGAAAAAAGGATTCCTATGCCAAAGGCTGGGATATGGGGTGGCACGGGACTACAGTTGAGTGAGTGTGGCCTTCCTTTGAACATCTGCTCTATTCAGAGTCTCAAATTGGCTGCACAGTCCAGTCAGAGAGATGTCCTCATGTAGCTATATTTCATTACTTGGCATATAGTTCTTTAGGAAAACCTAAGGAAGGGGCTCATGGGAGAGGACTCATGGGAGGGCTTCACTTTGATGCCAGCTGGGAAGGAAGAGCCAGTGGCAGTCACTCAGACTGCTCACACTTCCCCTTCTCCAGGGCACCACCAGGATCGCAAGCCCCACTCCCCCACTTACCTGGAGCTCAGGTGGAAGTGTTTGTGTGGATGCACTACTTGCCGTGATCCCTTTTCCTAATACAGCATTGGAAGAGACGTGTCCATGTCAAGGAGACTGTGGGGCTCAGCTCTCCAAACAAAAGTAGGCTCAGGAGGTCTGAAGTAGGCAGTCTGTGAACAAGAAACTGGTTTCGCTGTGTGCAAACTTGTGTTTCTGGGGTTATTTCTGCCGTAGATCAGTGAGGTGACCTGGTGACTAAAATACAAGCTTTTTCTAGCTCTTCGCAAATTTTAGATGCCAAAGTTTTATGAATTTACCTACTTTTTTCTTTTCTTTTCTTTTCTTTTCTTTTCTTCTCTCTCTCTCTCTCTCTCTCTCTCTCTCTCTCTTTCTTTTGTGCTTCTCTTTGTCTCTGCTCTCTGTTCAACGCAACCTCTCTCTTGCTTTTTGGTTGTTTTTTTGTTTTAGGAGTCAGGGTCTAACTACGTAGTCCTGGCTGTTCTGGAACTCATTATGTAGAGCAGATTGTTCTTGAACTTGAAACAACTCTCCTTCCTCAGCCTCCCAAGTAATGATTTTATAAGCATGTGCTATCATGCTAAGCTTTATAAATTTGTTTACATTTTCAGGCTGAGATGGCTTAGTGAGTTAAAGCACTTTCTGCCAAGCCTGACGACATGAGTTCAATCCCTGGGATCCACATGGTGGAAGGAGAGAACTGTCTCTATCAAATTGTCTTCTGACCCCCATACAGGTGCCATGGTGCCACCCATGCCAAATAAAGAAGCGTCAAAAAATTTAAAACCCCGATCTTTATAAATGATAAAACCACCACTCACAGAGCAGAAAAAAAGAAGGATAAACAGGGAAGGATATTTGGAAAGCATGGGCAGAAAGCTTACTCACCTAGTGCCACGGAGTCTAGACCAAAGACTCGTAGCAAAATGGGGAGGTAACTAGGCAGGGAAATCACATGCATTCTGAAGATTTGAAAAGGACGCACCTCTGACTCATCAAGTAAACAAAAATGAAATCTCCACTCACAGTTCTTCATCTTAAAATGTCAGAAATCCGTACCCACTCTGTTTTGTAATGACCAAGCTGGGAAACAGCCACTAAAACCTGGAGTCCATGACGCGGGGTCCTTTTCTTTCTTTGTTGTGTTTGCTGTTCACTCCTGATATGTCCAACAGCAGCTGGCCCTCAGTGAGTATTTTTGAATGGATCAATGAATTTAATAAAACAGAAAAGTAACAGATGGATTTTGAGCTACTGTTTATGAACAAAGGATTTGGTTTTTGACAAAATGCAGATTACTAGAAATGCTACAGATCAACAAATTGATTTCTTCAACAAGTAATTCATGAAGAATAAAAAATAAGAAGACAAATAGAGGGAGATCAGTAGATGAAAGCAATTTAAATGCCCTGTCAACAGTTGCAGTCCATGACTCCCTTAAATCCCAATTCAGATAAACAAACTAGTCAGACATGGTGGCTCCTGCTTTTAGTCCTAGCTCTGGAGAGGCTGAGGCACCAGGACTGAGACCAACTTGGGCCACATCATGAGACCCTGCCTCAATAAGTAAACAAACAATTATATATATATATATATATATATCGAATATAAGAGATACGTCAAGGGGCTGAGGACATGGCTCAGCAGTTCAGAGAACTGATGCATTGGAAATTTGTGCAGTGATTGACTGTTTGATGGGATTTATGGAGAATCATTCCTTTCCAGGGGTGGTTATTAACTTTGGTTATGTTTTAAGAGTCTTCATCTTTTCAATACACACAGAAATATTTATAAATGAGATGATGTATCTATGAGGGACAGTAGTGTGATGTGTGGGAGGGAGCTCAAACATTTAGTAAGAATGCTCTTTTAAAAAATTGGGACTTGGAATATAGCTCAGTAGTAGAGTGCTTGTCTGACATATGTAAGGCCCTAAGTTCAATTCTCAGCAACCCACCAATTATTTTAAGATTTATTTTTATTTCTAATTATGTGTGTGTGTGTGTGTGTGTGTGTGTGTGTGTGAGTGCACATGCCTGAGGAATTCAGAGGCTTGAAATTATCCTCGAGCTGGAGTTACATATAGTTTTGAGCCACCTGACTTGGGTGCTGGGAACCAAATTTGGGTCCTCTGAAAGAGCAGTAAGAGCTCTTAACCACTGAGCCATCTTTTTAGCCCTTTAAATTTGTAAAATTACATTTATTTCTTTTTATTTACTTAATGGGGGGGCACAGTGTGTGTGTGTGTGTGTGTGTGTGTGTGTGTGTGTGTGTGGATGTGTGTGTGTGTGTGATGATGGCCACAAATGAAGGTCAGAGAAAAACTCGTAGGAACAATTTTTGGTGAGCAGGCAATGGGAACACGTAGTCCCATTCTAGAATTCTGCCCATACTGCCTTCCTTCCCTCCCTGTCAGAACAACTATATAATGAGATATAGTTTTCCATTTATTGCAAAGTCTGACATTCTCCTCACCATAAGTCTGGCATCAAAGTTTACTTTCCTGGGGAGAGGGCAGAAGGGGGCTGTGTCCATGTCTCATCCCAAGATCCTTTCTGTCCATCTGAATGTTATGCCATCTGTAAATATTATCTAGTCAGGAAAATTAATAAAATTTAAGCTTAAATGTGTTACCTGTGGCCTAGGGAAGCAGGCATCTATGCAATGAGAGGCGGAACAAAGGCAGGCAGGCAGGCAGGGAGGCTGGGTGAAGGTTGTGCACACAGCTCTCACCCAGCAAGGCCAGCACTGTATTCTCAGGTCAGGTCAGTTAAGATCACATCAGCCAAAGGCATATGCCAAGATTCTGGAAAGAATCTAGGGATAGCACTTAAATCTTCAGAGGAAAAAGAAAGTGTTAGAAATTTGCTCTTTAATCTTACCTTGCTATATTGTCCACATATTTAAAAAAAATTATTCTCTAGTTAAAAATTGAGTTAAGGGCCAACAAGATAGCTCAGTGGATAAAAGCACTGATGACCTAAGGTCAATCCCTGCAGCCCATGTTGAAAAGAGAGAACCAACTCCCTAAAGTTGTCCTGTGTAGACGTGCCGACACGAGCTTGCCTGCATCAACCCCCCGCCACACAATAAATAACATTTAAAAAAATTAAGTTAGGGTGCGCTGGAACACTCCTTTAACCTCAGTATTTGGGAAGCAGAGGTAGGCAGATCTCTGTGAGATCGAGGCCAGCCTAGCCTACATTGCAAATTCCAGGCCAGCTGAGGAAGACCCTGCCTCAAAAACTAAACAACAACAACAAATCACACAAAAAATTAAATTAAAAACCTTTTATTTTGTATATTGTGTGTCTATGTGGTATTTGTGATGTATATGTATGAAGTATTTGTGTGCTGCATGCTATGAAGTGTGTATATGTGTGTGTGTTGTGTGTGTCATGTGTAGATGATATATGCATGTTTGTGGATGCATACAGTCATGTGCACATATTAGAGGGCAGAGCAGGATGTTAGGTGGCTCTGTCTTACAGGCTTGAGACAAGATCTCTGGGTGAACCAGTTAGCTGGCCTGGCTGGCCATTGAACTCCTGGGATCTGTCTGTCTCTGCCCCACAATGCTGGGGTGACAGGCATGCATAGCCATGCCTGGACTTTTACATGGGTGTTGGGGATTCGAACACAAGTCTTCATGTTTTCGGAGCAAGTGCTGTCTCCCACTAAGTGATCTCCCTAGCTCCCGAAGCCTATCGTTTAATTCAGCTTTTGGTGTCAGACCACTGGAAATCCTACCTACACCACTCTAATACTAGCTTTATTGATCCCAAGCAAAGAATCCAATGTCATTAAGCCTCAGTTCTCTCTAAATAATGAAGATACAGCGAGGAATGTAAAACTTTGAGCACAACTCCTGATTTGGGGATTCTTCCTAAGCTGTTAGCTCTTTGCGTATTTGCCAGCCTGGAGGTGGGAATCAGTGGGACTCCATGGCTTAGAAGGCAGAGCGTCCTCCTTGTTTGTTGTCAGATCATCTCGCCCTAACATTGCTGATTGAGAGCAGATGGGCCGTGATTGATCTTAGGAAAGATGACTGATTTGATTTTCATATTAGTATCTGTGCATATCTTGGTCTAGAGGGCACCAGCTGAGATTTTCAGGTTCTTGTGCAAGGCATTGGACAGAAATACCTGGATAGTAGCAGAAGTAGGGAGAGTATGTCAGAAAAAGGATTTTAGTTTGAGGTCTGCCTTAGGAATGCAAACAGCTGGGATCCTGTGGAACTCCAAGTGTCTGCCACCAGCAGCTTGTACCTTCTGGCTGTCCCAGCAGTACCTTCATCCAATCAGTGAGTGGGGTCAGGTGATTATATAGAATCTTCCAACACTATGATTCAGTAAACTACTCCTTGTTACCTCCCAGAAATATTCAGATGTCTTTTCCCAATGACCTCTCAAAGGAGATTTTGAATTCACTAACCTGATCCACGCAAGAAAAAGTGCCAGCACTATTTTAGGCCCTGGAAATTCATCATTGAACAGAATATGTGTGTGCTGGCTGTTCTCGGAGAACTTAAATTCTAGTAAAAGTATAATTTTTAAAAAGAGAGAAATGGGGACTAGAGAAATGGCTCAGGGGTTAAGTATACCGACTGCCCTTATGGAGGACCCTGGTTTGGTTCACAGCACTCACATGGCAGCTGACAACTGTCTCTAACTTCAGTTCCAGGTGACCTGACACTCTCTTCTGGCCTCCATGGACATTGCACAGTGTGGGTATACTTACATACATGCAGGCAAAACACTCATAAAAATAAAAATTAAAAAAGAGAGAAATGCAATTTAGATGCAAAGCCGCTGTCTTTTTTCTATGGTCCTTTGTGCAAATAGGCTGATGGGAGCCCAGTGCCTTGTGTACCCAGCCCCCAGCACTCAGACCCAGGGCAGGATGGGTATAACTTTAAAAAGTAAGTCCTTCATTCTGAATCTCCTTGAGACCTTCTCCAGGGCTTTGTTTTGCAGAAACACAAACAGTGTCTTCATGACAGGTCAGTTTGGCTGATAACACTTGTGAAGGTCTGGAAAGACTCTAGGGACAGAATGAAAATCTCTAGAGGAAAAGGGAAGTGTTGGGAACTAGCTTGTGCTTTTGTCACTCTTAACTTCAGAATCAAATATGCACATGCTAAGACTGGGCTACAGGAACTCCCTTCTAAGTAAACATGTCCTCCCTCAGCCCTCCAGGCTGTTCCTGTCAACTTCACAGCACCATGTGAAGAACTTGACCCTGATACTTGAGGTATGACATTGGGAATGGAGACCATTTGGTACTCAGCACTATGAAGGTGACCCCAGCTCACACAGCATCTATCTTCCTCTGACCCAGGAACCATAGCACCAGGATCACACAGTAACCCACGCCAGTTGCACCCATCAGTGAACACAGATAGTGTATACAATCCATGTTCATTTGAGGGACCTACAAAAATGTCTTGATTTCTTTTAAAATCAGGAGTTTCAGTAAAAAATATTAAATCATTCATCTTTATACCAACATAGCCAGCAAATAAAATTTTCTTTTCATGGACAAAGGGCCCATAAAGTTGAAAAACCTCAGGTGATGGGTGTTGTTGGGGGTGAGAGACTCACACAGTACTAAAGTTAGACACTCACCATTGGTGATCAGGTGACTGTGACAGAAAACAGTATTCCAGCTTAAAGTAAATAAATACAAGTTGTGTTGGAAGAAGAAATCTGCCACTGTTAGAGGCCTTGCCTCTGGTTTCTTTACTGTTCTCAGTGACACAGCAGCAATAAAGGCCCATTAAGAGAAAAGCATTTCCTGCTGGCCAAAAGAATGAAATCTCTGGTCTGGATAGAGACATAACATTCCAAGCCACCCAAAACATAAATCCACTTGGGTCTTGGATCATTCAATCACTTGGTTGAGGGACCAACAAACACTCAGTGAGGCAGGGCCACCCTTCTGAAGGCAGGTTCACCTTAAGCCTTGCTAAAGGGATAAGCTGAATAATTAATCCTTTAATGAAATCATGTACTTTGTCTTCCCAGAATTCCCATCCCTTAGCACAGTCCCTAAAGGCACCATGAAGACTGAGAAAGGCATAACTGTTCCCTCCCTCCCTCCTTCCCTCAAAACTCCCTCCCTCCCTCCCTTCCTTCCTCTGGAATTTCTCTTTCAAACTCTAATAAAAATTGCCATCTTTGAATGAACTTTGGCTTTGCTTGACTATCTAGCTTTTCCTCCTTTTGAATTTTTTAATCAATCAAGCAAATGAATCCATTCCTGCACCCTAGTTGGAATCATTAGTGTCTGCATCAGGTTTCTTTGCCTTATTGGATGTCACTGGTGTTGTCTGGTCATGCTGCCATAGGTGGGGAATGGAGGAGAGGGAGCTAGTCAGGACCTAAGCCTGGAGTAACCCAGACCCGTAGGCAGCCTCCTCCATTGCTCTGTCTTACTCAGCCTTCTTTGCCGTCCTTCACCTTTCCTCACCCTTCATCTTTTGCCACTTCCTTTCTTTTTATCCAGTTCCCCTTCCTCCTCTTCCTACTTTTCTGCCTCACTGAGGCAGGAGAATAGAAAACAGTGGCAGAGGAAAATCCAGCAATTAACACAGGAAAGGCAGCAGCAAAGGAAAGACGAGCAGCCCGTAGCCTACCCAAGCTTCATCAGCCAAGGGAGCATGTTCACAAAAGCTCTTTATGAGAAATTAGGAGAAGAGGATACTAAGTCAATGCCCACAAAAGGTCACTTCGGACTTCTCATCAGACCCTTTCTACTTTGCCCTGTGTGCCAGGCCACAGGTGAGATAGGGCACTCCCTTACTGAACCATTCCCTTCACTGTGACTAGCCATGTGTTGCCTACAATGCATTGTAAAGAGACACGAGAACCTGGAAACTACGGTGTCTGCTCTGCAGTCTCAGATCCCCACCTGTTACATCAGTACTACTGGATCACGCTTGACCTTGCCACTAAGCACAAGGAAGCCAGATGTGGAAAGTGCTGGAACAAACTATGTAGAAAGAGCAGTTCTTGTGCTTGGCTGTCTTCTACCTCCAAGCTTCTCACATGTAAGGCTGTGTGCTTGCATGCGTGTGCATGTGTATGCATGTGTGTGTGCATGCATATGTTTGTATATGTGTGTATGCATATGTATGCAGGTGTGTGAGTACACAGGTATACGCATGCGTTTGTGTGTGCATGTGTACATGCATGTTGTATGCACGTGTGTGTAGGTATGTGTGTGTATGTGTGTGTATGAGAATCTACCTTCTTTGGTTTCTCAGGGGGTTTGCTGTAAATTTTGCCTGCTAAGTCTGCACCCTGCTTCACTTGGTAATATCCTAAAAATATAGTTCTGTGGCTTGATAGCAAGTTGAGAAACATGGCAGCCAAGGACACCGAATTAATATGTCATAAAAGTTTGACAGCCATGAGATTTGCTCTTGAGACCATAAAACTGTGGTCAATGAAAAATAGCGATTGACTACAGTGTCAGGTAAGTAAATTAGCCTTTGCATTTTTACTCCAATCTTGGCTGCAGAGTGGGCTTAAGAATGCTTTAACCAAAAAACACTGACTTTGTAAATAAACATGATTCAGTCTTTAAAAAATTAAAAACAGAACAGAGTAAAAGAAGGTCCTTGAAGCAAGGTGTGGTGGTCAACCTATAATCTCAGTGTTCTGCAGGCTGAGGCGGGAAGATTGTGAGTTTGAGGCCAGCCTGGACTGCATAGTGAGGCCCTGTCTCAAAAAAAGAAAAACTGAGTTATGCCGAGCAAGGCACGGTACCTCAGTGGCCATCCTCCCTAAACCCCCAGTCCCTGCCTCCTGTCATAGCAGGGCTGCTGTCGGGGAAACTCAGTGTGAAGGCTGTGCCTTGAGATGCTTACTGTAGACGCCTCAGCACCATCAAAATCATGGGGGGAGGGTCAGGGAATTTGGAGAAACCACCACAGCGAACAGGGGCCAAAAAAACCCCCCAAATGACTTGATATCACAGGGGCTCACAGGTGGGATCCTGTGACAGGAGGACCGCAGATGAAAAGAGCCTTCAGTTAATCAGAACATGTCGGTACTGGCTCATCACTTGTGACCAGTGTTCACATCAGGATGTGCTGGGCGCGGGCGGGCATATGGGACTGTGCACCATCTTTGCACTGGTTTTTCAGGAAGCTTCTAAAATAACAAGCTTATTTTTAAAAGGAAAAGAAGAGTACAGCTTGTCAATTCTCTTTCCAAAACCAGAAATCCATCTGCCTGTGCGCTCCTTCACTGTGGTGAACAGGTACCTGCCGACCCCAGCTCTGGCTGCTCTTCCCATTCTGCCTGTGGATCTACACAGCCTCTGTTCCACTGTAAGTGACCTTGGACTTGGCTTAATTATGAATGACCTTTGTTCTATGGTGTTCTGAAATGCTCACAGCACAAACTCTTCTGACTGAGTCATTTGTGATGTAGCCACGGGTGATTCCCTCCCCACTTTCATCTTACCAAGGCCACACTGAGGTCATAGCTCAGTAAGCACAGCACATCACCCCACACAGCCCTCTGTGGCACACTGCCCCTCACTTACTACGGTGACCTCATTTTATAAGTGGATTATCATAAAAAGTATCTTTCCAAACAGTACAATGTTTAGATTCACCCAGTATTGGGACAGTGCTGTGGCTGCAAATGACTTCATCTTGCTGGGGTGTTGATATAAGTGGCCGTGGCCATCTTGCTCTTAGCACGTAGCAGAACTCAGTAGACACTGCCCTTGCTCTTCCCACAGTCTCAGGGCAGAGGAGAGATACAGCTTAGTGCAAAGTTTTCTAAATTGAAACCATGCATTACTAATAGATCATATTGCTCAAGTAAGTAAGCCCTAATGGCCTATATTTGGGAAATTCTGCTTTTTTATTGTCTTGGGGAGTTAAAATATAAATTAGGGAGACTGGTAAGATGGCTTAGTGCTTAAGAGTGTTTGCTGCTCTTCCAGAAGGACTGAGTTCAGTTCCCAGCATCTGTGTTGGGCAGCTCACAACTGCCTGTAACTCCAACTTCAGGGACCTGATGCCCTCTTTTGGCACTGGCACACATTTGGCATACACATACATACACACACACACACAAAAATAATAAAAATAAATCTTTTAAAAAATTATTTATTTATTAACCACATACTTAGAAGAAGCATTTCATTACAACAGCATTGACATATTCAATAACAATTTCCTGAGCTAAGGTGCATCTCTTTCAAAATTGGCTGTAAATTTCTAGGTTTACAGTTGAACTATTACAGTTGTACAATATTATACTCAGTATAAACCCTATAAGAGATAAAATTAAATGAGGTTTTAGTCTTCAAAAAAGATCCCCATTGCATTATTAAAATACACAGTTTCATACAGAAAAAATCATTTTTAATGCAATTGACACTATGATGCACATGTGTTTCTAATCTCTATATATCTGATTATTACTAGTCATAGTCAGTTACTTTCTGAGCTCCTTGGCATCTGAGCATGGATATAAAGTCATCAGGTAGATTTCAATGGTAATGTTTTTCACACCTACTAATTACTTTTTTAATCATTTTAAAATTTGTAATAATTACACGATTAGAAGAAACATTTCACTACAGATTTAACATATTCAGTAACACACTCCAGAGCAGGAGTACATCTCTTTCACAAGAGGGTGTAAGTATCTAACGTTTTTTTGAGCTAAGATGCATCTCTTTCAAAATTGGCTGTAAATTTTTAGGTTTACAGTTGAATTAATACAGTTATATAATATTGTACTCAGTATAAACACTTTAAGACATAAAATTAAATGAAGTTTTAACCTTTAAAAAAGATCTGTTTCATTTTAAAATATACTGTTTCATACAGAAAAACTCATTTTTAATGCTACTAATACTTAGATATTTATATGCATCTCTAATCAATATGTATCTGATTATTACTAGTCATAATCAGTTGCACTTGGATACTTGGCACCTGTGTATGTCTATGAAGTCATCAGGTGGAGTTCAATGGTAATGTTTATCACCTCTACTAATTAGCATGACATAAATTTCCATGCTTCCTCCTCAAATATAATACATTTAAAAATT
>NW_008353342.1:2765822-2767236 GCF_000622305.1 Nannospalax galili
TACCCTCCCATAGCCTCCCTCGCACCACTAGAGCCCTTATAAACTCTGATATCCCTGTTACTGTCTGCTGTGTTGTTGGCACCCCCAGCCATTCCCCACTACTTGTCCTTCTGGTGAATCTAGTCAGCCTATCTAGAGGTCTTTGTTTTTAGGAGGGTCAACTGTTCCTCATCTAGCAGTAATCAGTTGTCAATATTCCTTTAGATAAAATTGGGTCTGCTGTTCATTTTCCCAGTTCTATGCTGGGTTACTATCTGGTAGTCCCTTTGGCCACCCTGGCCAACAACTCAAAAGAAGGTATGGCCTGACTGGCATTGTTACTTTTTATGTAGCCTTTAGCTATGCATATGGACTCTTAAGAAATTATATTGGCCCCTTTAATCTTTGGTTATACTTTCCTTTTGGGTGTTTAAGGTTTATCTGGGCCATACAGTTGGCCCAGATAAACCAATTTATTTTTACTCTTAAGGTCGTTTGAGAATCTGTTCTTCAGGGGTCACATGGCCTTGGGAGGAGCCCCTGGCTCCTTTCTTTTACCAGTTCCACCTATGTGAAGATAAGTCAAAGGTCCTGCTCTACCATGGTTGGCTTTGCTTTGAAGCACGGAGGAAATGATTCTTCTGTGTTGGCCCTCCTCTTTGTAGACTGGACATTGGTTCAAGTCCATCTGAGGACAGTCCATCAAGAGGACAGGTGACCCACCACAATTACAGGACATTTATAGAGATGCTCATCATTCCCTGGAACTAGTCAACCTAGGAGGGCAAGGAACAAAAACTGTCCTTTATGTCCCTCCGACCAAATTAGTATAGGTCTCAAACTATGTCTGTTAAACATCCAAGAAGGTTAGTTCCACCAGTCTGGTACTTTTAATTACTGTGTGCCATGTAGATAAATCTTGGGCAAAGACCAATTGTTCTCAGATAAACCTTACCTAGACATATATTTCTTGATCTGCTATGTATAATTTGTCAGTAGGTGGTAGTAGTAATATTGTTCCCTCTGGTTTTCAAAACTAGCTAGGCATTATTTATCTCTTGCATTGTCTCACCCCTCCATCATTGTTTTCCCACTTAAGGTGCCCCCATTTCCCACCTATCTCCTTTAATAATACCCCTCTCCTACAGTCCTACCTCTCTTGAGTTCCTTCTTTCCCTTTATCCCCTAGGTTCCTTGTATACCCTTCCCTCCCCCCACCCTAAACTAACCCAATTTTTATCCATATCTCCCTTACTAAGGCCTGTTTCCTACTGTTCTTCTTGTTCAGGTTCTTTCTTTTCTTTTACCTCCCTGTTTCTTAGTTATCCTTGTTCCTGTAGTTATGTCTGGATACATACTCACTTATCAGAGTTTGGTACTAGGATCGACATATCAGGCAGAACATACGTCATTTTTCGTGGAGTTTTGTTACTTC
>NW_008353342.1:2767701-2769137 GCF_000622305.1 Nannospalax galili
ATCTTTTAAGATGTTTCATAGCCATCTTTATTTCTTCTTTTGAGAACTCTCTGCTCAGCTCCTTAGCCCATCTTTTAATTGGATTGCTTCTTGTCTTGATTCTCTGTTTTTGAGTTTGCTTTATATTCTGGTTATTAAACCTCTGTTGGATGTGTCACTTTATTGCATTGTGGTCTGATAGAATGCATGGAATTATTTCAATCTTTTTGTATTTGTTGAGGTTTGTTTTGTGCCCCAGCACATGGTCGATTTTGGAGAAGGTTCCATGGGGTGCTGAGTAGAAAGTATGTCCTTTGGTGCTTGGGTGGAATACTCGTTAGATGTCTGTTAAGTCCACTTGATATACGGTATTGTTTAATTCAGATGTCTCTCTGTTAACGCTCTGCCCTGTTGACCTATTTAAAGGAGACAGTGGGGTATTGAAGTCCCCTGATGTTAATGATTTAAAATTAATCTGGGTCTTAAAGTCCTGTAGTATTGTTTTTATGAAGTTAGGTGCACCAGAGTTTGGTGAATACATGTTCATGATTGTAATATCTTTTTGGTCAATTGTTCCTTTGATCAGAATGAAGTGGCCCTCTATCTCTTCTGATTATTTTTAGTTTAAAGTCTATTTTGTCAGATATTAGAATGGCTGCACCTGCTTTTTTCTTAGTGCCATTTGCTTGGTATATTTTTTCCACCCTTTCACGTTAAGATAGTGTCTGTCCTTGAAAGTGAGATGAGTTTCTTGCAGACAACAAAAAGATGGGTTTGGTTTCTTAATCCGTTCACCTAGTCTGTGCTTTCGACTGGGGATTTCAGTCCATTAATATTTAAAGTTATTAATGAAAGATGAGTATTGAATCCTGTCATTTTTTTTTGTTTATATTCTTGCTATAGCTGTACTTTTACACTGTTATACCCTCCTTGGAGTTCTTTCTGAAACCCCTTGGGTATAGTCATTCCTTTCTTCAGCTCTTTGTATTGCTCCCAGAACTCTCTGAAGGGCTGGTTTTGTGGACATAAATTCCTTCAGCCTATATATGTCATGGAAGATATTCCTTTCCTCTTTAACTGTAATAGACATTTGGGCTGGGTATAGTAATCTGGTTCGGCATCTGTGATCATTTAAAACTGGGAATACTTTGGTCCAGGGTCTTTTGTCTTTCATAGTTTTCACTGAAAAGTCAGCTGTAATCCTAAGTTGTTTTTCTTTATATGTGACTTGTTTCTCTTTTGCAGCTTTCAGAATTGCCTTTTTGTTTTCGACGTGTAGTGTTTTTACTATGATGTGCCATGGAGAGTTTCTTTTCTGTTCCTGTCTGTTTGGGCTGGTTTTGTGGACATGAATTCCTTCAGCCTATTTATGTCATGGAAGATTTTTCTTTCCCCTTCAACTATAGTAGACATTTTGTCTGGGTATAGTAATCTGGGTTGGCATCTGTGGTCATTTA
>NW_008353342.1:2769337-2814831 GCF_000622305.1 Nannospalax galili
TTCTTTGATTTCTTTGTTTGTGTGTTCTTTAAATTCACTGAATTCTTATTATCATGTTTATAGCTGTTCTTTTGAGTTCCATATTCCATGTTATATCTAGGGTGTTTTCAAAGTACTCCTCTAGAGGATTATTGGTACTTGGAAGGGATAGATTATTTTGATTTTTCATGTCATTATTTTTTCTCTGTGACTTTAACATGAAAAATTTTTTTGTAGTTTGTGATTCTTGTGTGAGACTCAATCCTTCAAATTTGGGTGGGCTTCTTTTTGTGAACTTTATGTGTCTTTGTGGTTTACTTTTTGGGCATGAAAAGCTGGTTCCTCTAGGCTTCCGGTTCTCTCTTTTGATTTTATAATGGAGTGGCCGGATTGCTTTTGTCTTCAGGAGTTCCCACAGAGGCCCAAGTCAGATGAGGTCAGATGCTCTCAGGCTTTCTCCTAAGGTCTGGATCCCTCCAGGAAAGATATTAGCTTCAGGAATTTGGGGGTTGGACTAGCTTGGGAGCCCAGTCCAGGAAAGATGCTGGTCTAGGGCAGCTGGTGGCTGTGCCACCCAGAGACTCAAAAGAAGATGAGGGTGGGAATTGGCCCCAAGGGCTCCTGGGGACTACACTGAGGAGCTGGGTTGGTCTGGATGCAAAGAACCAGGAAGAGGAAAGGTCAGCCTTGGTGACCAGTAAAGAGGCTGGTGGGTTGTGCAGGCCCAGGATAGCAGAGCTAGGTGAGGGCAGGGCCAGGCCCAGAGTACTCCTGGGGACCAGAGAAGGAACTGAGTTGCTCTGGGTGCAAAGGATCAGGAAGCAGTGGTGGTTCCCCAGGTGTCTGGGGCACCAAGACAAGGAATGGGACAGGTCCCAGGCTAGGAGGAGAGACTGGCGGGGGAGATGGGAGAGTGAGTGAGGCTGGGGGAGTTAAGGCATGGAGGGTAAGATCGACTTACCCCAGAGTGAGAGGCCTGTGGGTTGGAGAGCAAAAATAAATCTTTTTAAAAAATGTAACAAGACTATCAGAGGGTGAGATAAGTCTTGTCATGAAAAAAAAAGTACAATTTTGTCTGCCTAAATTTCACTGACTTATTGGGCTCATTACTGTATTGAGAAGCAAGCACCCATCACAGAACCAGTAAGGAACCCTTCATCTTGCCATCAGATCAGAAGATGGAGATGTAGGTTGCCCACTGCTCAGAAGATATTTGGAGGACGGCATGGGACAGACCTTCCTGCTGCTCAGTGAGGGCAGCTGTGGCAGACTGAGGCAGCTTCCCCTTGAATGGATGAGTTGAGGGGGGAGTGCTGAGGAATTGCACTCACCTATTTGGAGGTATAGAATCAAACCTCAGAATCCTGTTCCCTGGGTGTGTCACCCACATGGCCGACTCTGCAAGGGACACTTTAAAACACTTAAAGATCCATCCTTGTTTGACGCCACTGCTGCCATGATGGTGTCGGCCTGGAGAGAGGACTCTAACCTCCAGCTTGGTACTGTTTACTTAGGAAGGCCTGGAAACGGCTTCCTTTGCCCTAGAGCCTTCCAGGTTCTTTGGGAAGTGATGTACTGTCCTGAAGAGATCAGTGTGTTTAAGATAATCCTTAACTTCTTTGCTAAAATGGAGACAGATACTGGAAAGCCTCATAGAGGAAAATCCAGCCCTTTCAAAACAGCAGGGAGAGAGGACAAATGTGTGACCACTCAGCCTGGGAGATGGTCACATTCCCGGAGTTTTATGGGCAAAGTCCTGAAGAATTCTAGTTGTTCTATATGGTCATGAAGCCTAGAAACAAAATAGAAAACACAGTTCCAATTCTTCAAAGAAAATTCTCTTCACGTAAGAAACTTCATAGCCCTCCACTCAATGTTCTAAAGTTACAGATTCTTATTTTGTATAAATGTGAATATCGAGGTTGGTGAGACGGCTCAGCTAGTAAAGTACTTGCAATTCAAGCCTGAGGACCCAAGTTCAGATCCCCAGCGTCCATGAAGAAAGCTAGGCATGGCAGTGTGCCTTTCATCCCAGACTAGGGAAGCAGAGATAGGAGGATCTCTGGGGCTCTCTGGCTAGCCAAGCTAACCAAGTAATGAGCTCTAGATTCACTGAGAAACCTGTCTCAAAAAATACAGTAGAGATCAGTAGAGAAAGATATTCGATGTCAACCTCTGTTCTATACACACACAAACACAGGTGTTCACACATGAACACTTAGACACATACTACACACCAAAATAAATATATGAAAATAAATAAATATGAACATTAAAAGTCCCACAGATGTTGTGTTGAAATGATTTCCATAGTCCTGATTCGCAGGAATATTTTGTTTTTTAAATCTGGGCATAGCCAAGTTTCTCAAATGGCTCCATGTGAAAACTATTTTTTCTGAGTTGTGTATTCGTAATAATGATGCACTGTTGTAAGAAAGTCGATCACTATGGATCTTCCAATTTTATGAAGGAACTGGAGTGGTTCTTTTAGCTACATGGCTTTTCAGAACCTGTTTCTTCCTATAAAATACTCTGACTTCCAAAACCATGAAATAATCCATTTCCATTGTTTTAAGTCACTAGGGGTGTGACAGTGGGCTCCAGCAACCCTGAATAGGGTGGATCTGGTTAGTTTGAAAGTTCTGAAGGAAGGCTTGGGAACAAGGCAGAAAGATCCTGAGATGAGAGTGGTGGATGGAGGTCCAGGCCGCATACATGATCTTAGAGACCCTGCAAAGAAGCCTAGATTGTAGTATGTGCAAAGGGAAGCCTCTGAAATACTTAAAGCTTTGTGTTCTAACTGGTCCTTCTCCCTCTTGGAGTTATACAACCAATAACAAGACTCAGCACCAACTGGGCAGTGAAGAAGCCCTTTGTCCCTGACCAAGAATAGAAGAGATGACAGAAAACCTGGCACATCTCTTTCTCAACCCAGACCACAGGAGGCTGTAGATTTCTAGTAAAGGGGGAGCTGGGCTAAGGAGGCAGAGGGCTGGTCATGACTTTTCTGGGAAGAGACTGAGATTTTGGGGGGATTTCAAGCACAACCACTTTGCACTCCTTTTATGGTTCTTTCTAATTATTGCCATGGCAACTGTCAACTATCAACTGTCATGACATGTTTGTGTCACAGCATGTAGGTGTGGTGATAATTAAGACAGAGGTTGTCTGGCACTCATTCTGGCAGCCATCTTCACCCTAGCAGTTTTGGCTAGCCCATCTAAAGAGCAAATTTTGGCATACAGGCATCCTGCCCTCAAAGATGAGATTAGGGTGGGGTGGAAACTCAGTCAAGGCAGTGCTGAGGGACAACTTGCAGGAGTTGGTTTTCTCTCCTTCCACCATATGGAGCCCAAGGATTGAACTCAGGTTGTCGGACTTGGCAGCAAGTATCCCTTTACCTGCTGAGCCATCTTGCAGGACATGAGACATTTTTTTTTTTAAAGACCATTATTGGTAGCTGGAGAGATGATCTCATGGTTAAGAACAAGCACTGCTCAGCTAGAGGACCCAAGTTTGGTTTCCAGCACCCACATCAGGTAGGTCATAATGCCAGTAACTCCAGTTCCAGGAAGATTTGATGCCTCACATGCACATACACATGCAAATAAAAATATTTTATGCTTTTTAATAGATTTTTGTGGTTTTCATACAATATAATTTGATGGTATTTAGATCCCTTCCCCATCTCCACCTTCCTTATTGACTTCTGCTCAATTTAATGTACTCTATTATATATATATATATATAATGTCTATAAAGTCTAATTCATGTTCCTAAATGTCCTTCAGAGTGGGTCCATCCACTGGAGCCTGGTTAACCTACCAATAATCCCATGTTCTAAAGAGACAGAAAGTATACCCAAAGATTAAAGGGATTAATATAATTCTTTCAGAGTCTGTTTGTAGCTGGGCATGGTGGCGCATGCCTTTAATCCCAGCGCTTGGGAGGCAGAGGCAGGTGGATCTCTGTGAGTTCAAGGCCAGCCTGGTCTACATAGTGATTTCCAGGACAGCTGGGGCTACAGGGAGAACCTGTCTCTAAAAAGACAACAACAAAAACCAAAAAAACAACAACAAAAAAACCCCAAAAGAGTCCGTGTGTATAGCTAAAGGCTACATAACAAGAAACAATGCCAGACAGGAGATACTTCCTTTGAGTTGTTGGCCAGGGTTGCCCAAGAGACTCCCAGACAACAACCCAACATAGAACTGGAAAAATGAACAGCAGACCCCAATCTTAGCTAAAGGAATATTGGCAACAGCTTGCTGCTAGATGAGGAAGAGCTGATCTTCCTAAAACAAGGAACTGTATATAGGCTGACTAGACTCAGCAGATGGACAAGCACTGGGGAACAGCTGGGGGCACTGACAACACAGTGGACAGTAACAGGAATGACAGAGTATATGGACTCCAGCGGGGTGGGGCATGGGAGGGTGTCACTGGGATGTGGGTATATAGATGAATAAGATTGTTTGGGATGTTCTATATGAAATACACACTAAATAAATAAATAAATTTTAAAAAATGAGTTATATTTGAGGAAGAAGCATAAAAACTTGCTTCATGTTTATTATTAGATGTGCAGAACATTACCATTGAAATCTACCTGGTGACTTTATATCCATGCTCAGGTGCCAACAATCTCAGAAAGTAACCAACTAGTAATAATCAGATATATAGAGATTAGAGATGCATGTGTAAACATCAAAGTGTTAGTTGCATAGAAAATGAGGTGTTTTTGTATAAAACAGTATATTTTAATAATGAAATGGAGATCGTTTTCAAAAGTTAAAACCTCATTCAGTTTTATGTCTTATAGGGTTTATACTGAGTACAATATTGTACAACTGTATTAATTCAACTGTAAACCTAAAAATTTACAGTCAATTTTGAAAGAGATGCATCTTAGCTCTGGAAATTATTATTGAATATGTCAATGCTGTTGTAATGAAATGCTTCTTCTAATCATATGGTTATTAAATAAATAATTAAAAAATAAAATTAAGGAGCTAGAGCATTTTCCCACACATGTGCACTACTAGAGGGTCTAATCCTCAAAAGACTTTGTCTTCCTTAAGATATCAATTGCTTTATGGTTCAGATCTCCCACACTCCATACCATCCATGGAATTTTTAGAGAATTACAAGAAAAAGACCTTAAAAATGAGATCCTGTCTACGATAACTTGGGAGGGGAAGAAGGGCGAACTTATTCTATGAATAATATGCTACCCTCTTCATAAATATTCATAAAAATTTAAATCCACAACATTGAAGTCACTATGTTGCTACCTCACCCCCATTTTGTGAACCAGCCCCCACCAATCTCTCTTTGGAGTGGCTACTTTGCTTTGCATTGTAAATAAGCTGTTTAAACTGTCTGCATCTCCCAGTTGAATTCTTTCTTTCAAAAAGGGCAAAGGCTGGAGAGATGGTTAAGGGCACTGGCTGTTCTTACAGAGGATCTGGGTTCATTTCCCAGCACCCACGGGTCAACTAACAACCATCCCTAACTCCAGTTCCAGGGGCTCTGCGGACTTCTCCTGGTCTCTGGGGCATTAACGACACAGGTGCACTTACATACATGCAGGTAAAATACTCCTGCACATAAAATAAATAAATATTTTTTAAAAAGAAGAGATGGGTAGAGAGACCACATGGAAGATACAAGGATGGTGGCACAGAACCAAACCTCTAGAAACAACATTTAGATGAGGCTGCCCCTTGGGCTGAGTGAAAGGTGTTTTACAAGAAAGTTAGGCTCAACTCTGACAAACGCTACTAGGAAGCCAAACAGAACAGGCTGTGGACTGTCTTTTTGATTCGGTGGCACAGCAAACACCGGAGACCTGGTTCAAGGCAGGCTCAAGTAAGTGTGGATCTGGATGCCAGTCTGGTCTGGGAAAGAAGTAGATGACCCCAAATCAGCTCCAGATAGAACTAAAGCAGAAACATAGAAACAAAATAATAATAATAATAATAATAATAATAATAATAATAATAATAATTCTAATCCATTTTTTAGACAGTCTCCCTGTAACCCCAGCTGTCCTGGAACTCACTATGTAGACCAGACTGGCCTCCAGCTCACAGTGATCTTCCTGCCTCTGTATTCTGAGTGCTGGGATTAAAGGTGTGCACCACCATGCCTGGTTCCTTGGTTCTTATTTTTACATTTATTTAGTGTGTATGTGTGCGTGTGTCTGTGTGTGTATGTGTTCTATACATATTTGTGTGGATATGTGCATGCATGGTGTATATGCAGGGGTGTCTTTCTCAGTACCACTTCATCTTACTTTTCATTTTATTTATTTATTTATTTATTTATTTTATTTATTTACTTATTTATTTATTTATTTATTTATTTATTTATTTATTTATTTATTTATTTTGGTCTTTTGAGATAGGTTCTCCCTATAATCTCAGCTGGCCTGGAACTCAATATGTAGACCAGACTGGCCTCAATCTCACAGAGATATGCCTGTCTCTACCCCCTAGTGCTGGAATTAAAGGTATGAGCTACTGTGCCCAGCAACATAGAAAGAATTTTAAAGATTATCGTGAAATAGGGGGCTGGAGAGATGACTCAATGGCTAAGAGCACTGACTGCTCTTAATCAGAGGACCCGAGTTTGATTCCCAGCACCCACGTGGCAGCTAACAGCCGTCAGTAACTCCAATTCCAGGGGAATCTGACACCTTCTTCTGACCTCCGTGGGCATGGCACGACACAGGTGCATTTACATTCAGGCAGCACACTCATACACATAAAATAAAAATAAATAAAATATTTTAAAAAATTATCTTGAAATAGAAAAACACAAATGAAAACACATAAAAATGAATATATTGATTATAGAATAAGAGAAACACAGTTTTAGAAAAAATATGAGCCACAAATATTATTATACAAATGTTACATATTTTCAATCCCTATAACAGAAGGATTCATAATCAAAATTTATAAAATAGTATCTATGGATCACTCTTTAAAATGGATTAATAGCCACATAGAAAAATGGATAGAAAACATAACAAGGCATTTCACAGACAAGGAAAACCAAAAGGCCCATAAATAAAAGAACTGGGGCTGGAGAGATGGTTCAATGTGCTGATCCTGCAGAGGACCTAAATCTGGTTCCCAGCACTCATGCTGGGTAGCTTACAACCACCTATAACTCCAGCTCCAGGGAATCTGATGCCCTCTCCTGACTCCCACAGGCACCTGCACTCATGAACATGCACATAAACACAGAGATGAACACATATACATATAATTATATGTATATAAATTATATATAAATCATAAATATATAAAATTATATATAATTATATAAAACAAAATCTAAAAAAACTCCCCAACTGATGCCTGACTTCCTGAGTGAGCAGGTACTCAAGACAAGTACCAAAAAGGTATGGGGTCTGGACATTCACCAACATGATCCATCATGGTGGGCGTGGAACGCATATAGCCACGGGGTGGGAGGGGTAATGTGACCATATTAAATGACAAAATTTACTTTGTATAAAATGCCCTTCAAAAAGGCACACACAAAGAAGGTGGTACATTCATAGTACAGAAGCACAGTTAGGGCACCAGGCAGGGGCACAGTCTTTCTAGAGCTCCAGTTTCCTTCTGTGCTATGTTTTGTAAGATTGTAGGACTAGAGCTGGAGAGAGGGCTTGGTGGGTGAAATGCTTGGCATGCTAGCATGCAGACCTGAGTTTGCATGTGCCAGGCACAGTAGTGCACATCTGTAATCCCAGTGCTGGGGAGGCAGAGACAGATGTCTGGCACTAACTGACCAACCAGCCACAGCAAGCTCTGGGTTCAGTGAGAGACCCTGTCTCAAAAAATAAGGTGATTAGGTTGGGATTTCTTACCCACTTCTCCATGTCTATGATGGAATTTTGTCATGTTTGGGCTTGCATGGGACTTGTGTGTACTGTCATCATTGATATGTGTTCATATGTATAACTGACCAGCTGTCTGCCAAAAATAGTTTCCTTGTGGTCATCCACCATCTCTGGTTCTTACAGTCATTCCACAATTCTACAATGATTCCTGAGCCTTGGGAGGCAGAAGTTTGACATAGGTATCCTATTCAGGGATTAGCACTCTGCAACCTCTTGCCCTCTGCACATTGGTCAGTTGTGGGATTCTGGGTTAATCACAATCTGCTGTACAAGGAAACTTCTCTGGTGAGAGTTGAAAGATGCATTCATCTTATGTGTAGAAGTTATATTGAAAACGTGTCACCTAGGCTTAAGTGTCTCACAGACACATACTCTCTGAATTTGATCAGTTGTGGAACTCTGGCTGCTGAGAGAAGGAGAGACAACAGTTTCTTTCAAAAATGGGATTCTTGGTAGGTTAATCAGGCTCCAGTGGATGGACCCATGCTGAAGGATATTTGGGGACACAAATTAGACTTATAGGCTGTATTATATATATAATAGAGCACATTAAATTGAGCAGGGGGCAATAAGGGGGTTTGGATAGGGGAGGGGATCTAAATACCATCAAATTATATTGTATGATAACTGCAAAAATTCAATTAAAAATGAAAAAATAAGGTGCAGAGCAATTGAAGAAGAGACCTGAGGTCAATCTCTGATAATGTATGTACTGCATACAACACCTCCCCCCCCCCGCCACACACACACAGGACTATAGAACTGAGGTCCTCATACTTTCACTAGCTATCAGCTGAGAGCCGCCCTGGGCTCCAAGAGCTCCCACAGCCTCCTGCCTCCTGTCCCCTGCAACATGTGAGTGCCCTTCTTCAAGGCCAGCTGGGGAACCCCTCATTCAGACTGCTGAGATGCCCTTGGGTCACATAACATATTAGGGGAGTGATGCTTCCATCAGGCAAAGGAACTGATAGCAAAGAAACTGTTAACAGTCATGCAAGTTCTGGCTGGTACAGAGTAGATAAGCCTGTGATGGTTTCTGTTTAAGGATTCAGTTTGTTTCATGGGAGATTAAGAACTATGTCTTTGCGTGTCAAAAGATTAAATTACAACAAATATAGTTGAAGACTGAATCAGATTTCATTTGTGATTCACAAATCAGGGGACTCTTCATTCTTCAAAATAGAATGTGCGCCCCTACTGGGTGATAAAGAACAGGGGGTTTTATTAAGATACGGACAAGGAAGCAAAACCATTGAAAAAATCCTCTATTGGTCAAGTCTATGGTTTGAGTAAGTGTCCTACAAAAGACTGTGGGTTAAAGGCTTGGTCTCCAGCTGTGTTTCTATCTGGAGGAGGTGGAACCTTGAAAAGGTGATGCTTAGTAGGAAGTCTTTTAATTTTTTAATTAATTTATTTTTATTTTGTGTATACTTTACTTACATGTATGTAAGTGTACCACATGCATGCAATGCCCATGGAAGCAGAACAGGGCATCAAATCCCCTGGAACTGAAGTGCTGGATTTGAACCCAGGTACTCTGGAAGAGCAGCCAGAGCTCTTAAACTACTGAGCTGTCTCTCTAGCCCCAGCAGTGAGAAATCTTTAGGTCACTGTGGTGTGCCCTCAAAAGGTACTGTGGTACCCTTTTGCCCTTTGTTTGCACTTTGTCTCTCCCTTTGCTTCCTGACTGCTGTGCCATGCAGTCTATACCACACAACTGGCCATGATGTGCTGCCTCCCCTTGGACCCATAGCAACAGAGCTAACTGATTCAAAACTGTTAAGGGTTAAAGCAGAGGGAATTCAGATTAACTGTATTCTGGTTTCAGGAAAAAAAAAAACTGGTCCTATCTGCTTCCTTAAAGTCTGATGTTGTAGCATTTAGCATAAAGGGGTCCATTTTGGTATGATCTGGGCTGTTATGGCTTACCTAGTCCTAGAGCTTAGTCCAAACTTGCTTCCCCCATCATTCTTGTTTAATAGGTGTATCAGTCCATTATATCCTTTGTCCTCAACTTCTAAAAGGAATTCATTTCCAAATCCAAAAGTTTACTTAATTTTTTTAAATTGTGTGTATGTGTATATGGGGGTGGGGGGTGCATGAGTGCAGGTACCTGTGGAGGCCGGAAGAAGGTGTTGGATCTTCTGGAGTTGGAGTCATAATTGTGAGCAGACTGATGTGGGTACCAAGAACTGAACTCTGGCCTTCTGCAAGAGCATTATGTGCTCTTAACTGCTGAGCCATCTCTCTGGCTTCAGATGTTCACCTTTTGATAAGACTGCAAGAGCAAATAAAATAAACTGAACTATGAAAGCAAATCAACCCCTTAAACAATGTTTCCTACCAGCTCTGCTGGCCTCGATAGTCCCAAAGCTTCCTGGAGTACACTGGGAAATGCTAAAGCAGGTTGTGTGCAGGGCTTTGTGAGCTGGGTTTTGTTTTCCTTCTTTCCTGTTGTGGGCCAGCTGGCTGGTGGTGGAGGCTTGGTTGGGAGAGAGACAGCATTGGCAATAGGAGGCACACGCCAGGGAGCACCCAGGATGCCCCGCAGAGCTGGTCATCTTTGGAGTAGCCGCAGTAGAAAGCCTAAGAATTCCTAGCCCAGCTGTTCCCTGCAGCTACATTAACACAAAGCTGTGTTCTTTGGGCAGGTTTTGCTGCCCCAGCAGTCTGTAAGAAATTTCCTCTTTGTCATTAGTGCACCATCGTGAGCAAAGTGTTTTGCCAGTTGGCGGTGATCTCCAAACAGTGAGGGGTCGTGTTAGCAGGAAACTCCAGCTGTGTGTGGAGGTGGGGTGGACCCACCTTAAAGAAAAGTTCATGTCTGTTTCAAGTTGTCCTAATCTCTCACTAGGTTCCACACCATAGATGAAAATGCACAAACGGTCATTTCTACATGTGGAATCAAGCTATCCACATAGGACAGTCAGGTGATTCCAGAGTGGCTGTGGAATAATCAGGAAACCCTTCAGAGAGCCAGAAAAAGAGCTCTGTTATACCAAGATGCTCCAAAAATAGTTGATTCTGTGTCAGGCCATGTGTGCTGTAGGAATGGTCAGCTGTGTCCTCCTGCCCAGGTCTCCTCACCTCCTCCAGGTTTGGTTTACCTACTGCTCGTTCCTTTAGGCCTGAGCCCAGTTCATGCCCTGCCCAGTCACTGCTCTTGAAGTACAGGTGACATCAGTTACCAAGACCTGCTGATGCACTACACTTTGTAATTAGTGCTGCCTGTGGCCTAACTCACCAACTTTGTGGGCTTCCATGTACTCTTGGCCAAGGCTAGTCCTTGGTTGTGGCTCAACCAGCTGTATGATGATCTTTGAAAAGAATCTTTGATTGTCATATTATCCTTACGTCAAAACTTGACCTTTAAGAGTCCAGACCATGGTCCTTTCCCAGTCCCAGTGCCCATTTGGTACCCAAAGCCCACCTGTCATCAGCTTTTCAGACAGAGGCACTCAGCTCCACTCCACTTTTCCTTCAAGGTGGAGTTCAAATTCAAGGAAGTCACAGGGTGAGGGCTAAGATTAGATTCCTGAACAGGACTGTGGAATGAGGTGGCCATGGGGAGTGTCCCAGTTTGCTTTCCATTGCTGTGATAAAATAGCCTGGCCCACATCAACTTGGGAAAGAAAGGGTTTTTTTGGTTTACATATCCTGATCACAGTTCATCCTTGAGGGAAGTCAGGGCAGGACCTGGAGGCAGGAACTGAAGCAGAGACCACAGAGGAACACTGCTTACTGGTTTGCTCCTCTGGCCTGTGCTTGGCCTGCTTTCTTATACAAGCCAGGATGACCTGCTGGGGGTTTGGGGGATGGCACCGCCCACAGTGGGCTGGGCTCTCCCACATCACTCAACAACCAAGAAAATGCCTCACAGACATGGCCACAGGCCATTCTCAGAAGAAATTCCCCAAGGAAAGTTCCCTCTTCACAGGTGTGTCAAGTTGACAACTGAAGTTGTCCAGCACAGGGAGCAACCATAGCCTGCATCTCCTGGTAACAGACAAACCAATCTGTTGTTTAATGGTATCATTAGGACACTGGAGGACATAGGGATTCAAAATGTCATCATGGAACTACCATGCTGCCTGCTGCCCATGACGTGTGGCAAACTGTTACAATGCACTACTAATAGTTTCTTAGCTTTAAAAATGCCAGCATCCCACTGAAAGTGATGGCACATGCCTGTAATTCCAGGACTCAGGATGTGGAGACAAAAAGATTGGGAGTTTAAGGCAGTCTGGGCTCCTTAATGAGACTGCCTCAAAATACAAGCAAACAAAAAATAGTATAAAAAATGAAAAGAATCAGCCCCTTAAAACATAGGAGGATGACAGCAGCATACCTAATCCCAGGACCACCCTCCTCGAGTTCTCATGGCTGCAGGTCTGGTGGAGGGAAGGACTAGAGAGAAAAGAGGTGACCCAGACAAGGGTAGCAACTCTAAAGATAAAATTGAAAAGAAAGCAAGTACTAAATGATTGTTCAGCCAGTTCAGGGGCTCAGCCCTAAGGGCTGTTCACTCTTTGATGGATTCTTTGGAGAAATTCTGTCATTAAAACTCTCTGGTGCAGAAGGTAGTTTATGTAGCAAAACACGGCTTTCAGGAGAACACACGGGAAGAAGTTCGAAATTTGTTCCCATTGTGTTTTCCATGTGCATGAAAGTGATATAAAAGCCTTCCCTAAATAAGACTAAAAACAGCCTTCAATGCACAAAAGAGAAAATTCCACAGGATAGGAAGACATTGATAAGGAAACATTATCTCGTAGCTTGGGGATGCTTGCTCCTCTTTTGAAAGAACCTGAGTCTGGGTTGGGAGGAGTGCATCATTTCTTTCTGCTTGGGTGGCTACATCCCTACAAAGGACCATTTCTTCTGTCTCCATCTCAGGACAGACAGAGTTACCACCTATGCTGAGGTTTAGGGTGATAAATGCTTATAAAGTCACAGTGCCTTATAAAAATCAAGCTCTGAGGGCCGGGTGCGGTGGTGCATGCCTTTAATCCCAGAACTAGAGAGGCAAAGGCAGGCAGATCTCTGTGAGTCCCGGCCAGTCTGGTCTACATTCTGAGTTCCAGATCAACTGGGGCTACTAGGAGACTCTGTCTCAAAAAGACAAAAAAAAAAATTAAGCTCTGAGACAGGACAGTGAAAAACTCATGTTCATGATACAGTGTGGTCTGACGTGTGTTGCCTTGAGCAATGTAGAAGTGAAGGATGAGGGAAATTGCAACAGAAGTCATGGAAGTCAAGCTTGGTGGGACCCTGGCTAGTCTAGTGCTACCTAGGTGCTTGCCAAAGGGTTCATGTCACAGCAAATGTGCCATAATTTGATTGTGACCACACCATAGTAATCCATACCTGCATCCTTTCGGGAGGAACTTGCTGGACATCTCATGCTCCTCTTGAGCATCCAGAGCCATGGGCTTTTGACCAGGTTTACAGCACAACGCATGGATTCCTTCCTGTGGAGCAGGTCTCAGATCCAACCCAAAAGCAGTTGGTTACTTCTATAACCTTTGTGCCACTATTGTACAAGTGGGCACATCTTGCCCAACAGGTCAGTATTACAGCATGCAGAGTTCGTCACTGGGTTCATCATGGCCGGTTTTTCTCCCCCAGCAATCTACATAGCACCTTCCAGCACTATGAAAGCTAGCCAGCAGGGAGCAGCTTTTCGGGTCAGTTCCAGCTTGATTTCTCTATGTAGGACATTCAAAGTATGTCAGCAATAGGGTTTCTGATGAATAATCAAGAGTAACGGCAGTAGCCTGTGTTGTTTTGAGGACCTCTGACGCCTCCCTGACCAACAACTCACATGGAGGAGTCCCATGCCTGGCACTGATATTTTCATTTAAAAATCCATGTCTTCTGGGGGAAGCTTTGTCCGCTTGTACAGGGTTTCTGAGTTCAAATTCCCTTTTAAAACTTCTATATTTTTAATTAGTTTACAAAGTAGGGGATTTCCATAAGCGCTTTTCATACAGTCTTAGTTTTTTTTAGTTAACCCATCCCCCAACCTCTGTCTACCTATAAATTGGCCTTTATAGACTTTTAATCCAAATACAGTCATGGGGTGGGGTTGAGCGTCAGCATATGAACTGGAGGGGACACAATCATCCTTAACAGCAACACCAAGGAAAAGAGGACAGCCTGAAGACTTTTTCCCAGAGTGGCCTGTTTGGGTCATTACAGAAAGAAATGAGGAAAAAAAGCTTTTTACAGAGATCTTGAAGGACGTGGTGATGCTGCCTCTGACCCTGCAAAAGGTAAGGTATAGTAGATGAGATATAACAAACCTCTTCTCCCCTAGATTTGATGATTTACATGTTCAACAAAAAATCAAGGTCGGGGAGGGTGAAGAGATGGTCCAGTGGTTAAGAGCACTTGCTGCTCTTCCAGAGGATTCAAGTTTGGATCTCAGGACCCATATCATAAGGCTCACAACTGCCTGTAATTTCACCTCCAGGAGATGTAATACCCCCTTCTGGTTTCTGTAGACATCCTCACATGCATAGCATATACTCACACACATAGGCATATACATAAATAAAAATATTTTAAGTTCAAAAGGGGAAAAACTAAAGCTAAGAATACAGCATCTCGGTACCCAGCCACTCTTAGCTAACCCTTTTCTCCTTGACGTATCAAGCCGAAGAAAGACATATTGCTTTAATATCTTAATTGTGTCACATTTATTTATCTATTTGTTGTCAGGGGAGGACACAGGTGCCACAGTATGTACAGAAGTCAGAGAATAACCTGTGAGAGTCAGTTCTCTCTTCCACCATGTGGGTTCCAGGGATCAAACTCAAGTTAGGCTTGGCAGCAAATGCCTCTACTCACTGAGCCATGATTTAATATTTAATTTAATTTATTTATTTATTGATATAGGGTCTCCCTGTAGCCCCAGCTTACCTAGTCTCAATCTCACAGAGATTCATCTGCCTCTTCCTCTCAAGTGCTGGGATTAAAGGCATGTGCCACCACACCTGGCTCCCGCTCTAATACTTTAAAACTTTCTGTTCAAAGTTCTGCACGTATCTTAGCTTTGTCAGACCAAGAACACCCCTGAGAATCATACATATCATAATTGTTTCTTGACATCCGTTTTGGTGACAGGTAGATATGCAAGCTGCAAGAAGGTTGTGGGGTGTTCCTGTGTGTTTACTTGGCATTCAGAAATGTTGCTTCTGCTGAGACATTATCCTGCATGCTCCATCACCAGCTTAATGGAAATAGACAAAAGCCACATGGCAACCACTGACACATATTAGAAGAAAGATTTGCATCTGCCTAGCTCCAAAGTCAATTCTTGTTTGGTTCCTTTGATGACATTGACAAGCAAAATCTATTGATGAGGTTGGAGAGATGGCTCAGTGGGTAAAGCCCTTGCTTCTCAGGTGGGAGGACTTGAGCTCGAATCACCAGATGAACACAGCAGCCTGAGTGTCTAATTCCAGAGACAGAGACAGAATCCCCAAAGCTTGTGGGTCAGCTAGCCTGGTGCATTCAGTGGAAAAACCACAGACAGACTCTGTTCCCAAATAACAAGGGGTAAGATAAGAACTGACACCTGAGATTGTCTTCTGAGCCTCTCCCCTCCCCATCACCACACACACACACACACACATGAAAAAAGAAAGGACAAGAAAGGAAGAGAAGGAAAAGGAAAAGAAAAGAAAAATGCCACCTGTGCAGAAAGCATTGCCCGAATCTCAGGATCTTAGGTGGCATGGACGCTGTCAGCAGGACTGCCCTTACCTTTCCCTGTGACTGTGACACTGACTGGGTTGGGGATAATTGTTCTGATTCCACATGACTCTCTAAGTAGATGCTGGCTTCCAGGGAGAATTAAATCTCTCCATCTTCAACAAGAGAATCTCAAATATGAATTATTCTTGCAGGAGAAGAAATACATTCAACTGGCTGAGCATATTTTTTATACAGCTGACCTGGCTTAGCAGTTCCATTTAGGAAGATGACCTAGTCTTAGAAGAACTCTGCAGGTGTTGACAGCGTGGTACCTGTCACGGGAGTCCAACATGTGGCTCCTTATGTATGTTTGTTCATATGTGTGTGTGACTGAGGGTGACGCATGTCTGGTGTATGTGCATGTGTTTGGGTAGGTGTGCCTGCCTACACATGCACACAGAGGCATATTCTGCTCTGTCACTTTATTCCCTTGAGACAGGGTCTCTCGCTGAACCTGGAGCTGGGCTGGTGGCCAACAGTCTCCAGTGTTCCACCTGTCTAAACCGCTCACAGTGGTGGAATTACAGGCACACACAGCCGCAAATGTCTTTTCTTACATGTGTGTTGGGAATGACGCTTGCACTTTTACCCTCCAAGCCTCATCCTCTGCCTTCCTCTTCCTTGTTTGTCGCCCTAGGTGACTGCAGCAGGATCTGCTAATAACTTTGCTTCATCATTGGACAAGAGAAAGTAGGGCAGAGGTGAACACTTCCTTGCCCAGTTGTCAATGCTTCTATTATTATGCACAAGCTAAAGGGAGCTTATAGGTAAATATTTCCAAAGAGAGAGAGAACCACAGAAAGTAAGCAAGCTGGATGAAGGAGCAGCCAAGGTGCTAGGTCCCAGACCACACTTCTGGGTTTCCCCTTAGAGATTTCTTTGGAAAGGAAACTTAGAGCATCGGCCTTATTTGCTCATATTCCATTTTGGAAGAAGGATTGTCAGCAAGATAAAATGGGGTTCAATCTCAGTGTGAAGAGAACAGCACAGGAGAGGGACAAGATGTGCCAGCCTGGTGCAGGGGAAGGCCTCCTCTGCCCGTGGGTTATGGGCATGTGCCTTAAACTTGAGTGACCTGCAGGCCGGTGAGGCATAGGCTTCTGCCTGTCCCCAGCTTCTGCTTCTATAGGGCTAGGCTGGAGCCCTAGAACTGGCAGTGAGAAGGCTGTTGGTTTAGAGATCATGCTTTGAGAACTACTGATTCAGAGCACTGTATGAATTTGCCACAGTGGAGATCTGAAATATTCCCTGGGACCGTGTGTTCAAGGGTTAGTCCTCAGCCTGCTACACTACTTGGAAGTGGTGAATTCTTTAGGAAGCAGGGCCTATTAGGGGGACGTTAGATCATTGGGGATGTGAGCATTGCACACATGTGATTCATTTACATACAAACAGGCAAAACACTCATACATATGAAATGAAAATAGGTAAATAAACCTTTCCTCTTTATAGCTTGACTATCTTGGATATTTATCACAGAAATAGAAAGCTGACCAACACAATGTGACTGTGAGGCAAAATCTGGAGCCTTGTGATATGTCCTCTCTTGGCTTTCTTAGTGCCACATTGCAGACTTCTATAAGCCCTTTATCAGATCAACTTTCATAGAATGATTAAAGCCTTAGGAGGTAAATGTTGGAAGGCAGGAGGGCATTTATCTTCCTTGACTCTCTAGAACATCCCCCCAGCTCAGGTACTGTTTCTACCCTTGGAGAAAGGTGGTCAGCACTTCTACCAGTGACAAGGCACACCAGGAGGAGGCCTGGACCCAGCTGCCCTTGGAATTAAGAGTTAGGCAATGTGGCCCCAAAGAACATCCCAGAACAGAGCGACCTGGACATCTGTCCTAGTTTCTTTCCATTGCTGCGATACAATACTGACCAAAACCAACTTGGAAAGGAAAGGGTTTATTTTATCTTACATCTCCCAGGTCACACACTTGATCACTGGGGGAGCCCAAGGTAGGAACTCGGGGCAGGAACTTGGAGGCAGGCGCTGAAGCACAGGCCATACAGGAATGCTGCTTACCAGCTTGCTCCCCTGGCCCCTGCTCAATCCACTTTCTTATGCAACACAGGCCCACCTGCCCAGAGGTGGCACCACCCAGAGTGGGCTGGGCCCTCCCACATCACTCAACAATCAAGAAAATACCCCACAGACATGGCCACAGGCCAGTACAATGGAGAAAATTCCTTAATTGAGGTTCCCTCTGCTCAGGTGTGTCAAGTTCACAATTAATGCTATCCAACACAACATCCATTGTCAGGCAGGCTTCTGAGATTGTAGGTCACAGCGCCTCAGATTCCTGCTCTCCGCTGCCCCACAGGGCTTCTTTGGACACTGAAGGCACATGGACATCTTGCTGGCTTCCCATGAGTCAGAGGGATCCTTTCCAATAGTTCCCTAATTTCTACTCTGTGAGTCAGGCAAGACATTTTGGCCTTGTAAGTAAGTTCATGACCCTTAAGAATCTGAAAAATTATTGAGTACCCCCAAAGGCTACTGTTGACATAGGCTATATCTATCAATACTTGTCATACTAGAAATTTAAAAATACGTATTTATTTAGAAATAACCATAACCATGACACATACTAACTTTTTATTTATTTATTTATTTATTTATTTATTTATTTATTTATTTTTTGTCTTTTTGAGACAGGGTCTCCTAGTAGCCCCAGCTGGCCTGGGACTCACTACGTAGACCAGGCTGGACTTGAACTCACAGAGATCTGCCTGCCTCTGCCTCCCGAGTGCTGGGATTAAAGGCGAGCACCACCATGCCTCATTTTAAAATATAAAACATTCTAGGGACCTTTATATGCTTTCAATCCTCCTTAATGTCCAGCTGAGGATAAGACAGCTGCCTTCTCTGATCTGTCACAGTAGCTGGAGAGGGAAGAGTATCTTTGCCCTTTCAGGACTTTCTTCTAGATTGGTCTCGATGTGACATTGAAGGCCCAACCAGTGCCACTGGTGGCTCTCTGTTGCCCCACAGTCACTTGGCCTCCCAATCCCAGTGCATCCCTCCTCACACTCAGTGTCTAAGGACCAACAGTGCATCACACGCATCGCTTTGTCTATACCATTTGAAGTGATAATTTCTGCCCTCCTGAGGCAGGATGGTAAAGAGCATCATGAGGACCACTGTGAAGTCTGGTGCTGTTGTCCCTGCTGGCTCTGACACCCCATAGTAACGAAACATCTAACAGAAGCGACATGCGGGGGAGATCTTTTCCCTCCTCTTCACTCATAGTCTATCACGGCAGGGAAGGCATGGTGGCAGGACCAGCTCTTGTCAAGGGTGTTGGGAGTATGAGGCAGTTAGTCACTTAGTCACATCATCAGCCAGGAAACAGAGAGCCCTGGCCAAGACCAGAGCAGGAATGACCTTTAAGAACGGCTCCTCACAGCCTGTGTCTACTAATGAGGCTCCATACCTCAAATATTCCACCACCTCTGCAAATAGTGCCAATTATTCAAACATGTGAACCTGGGGGTGGGGGGGGTGGATTTCATATGCAAAGCACAGCACAGTACAAACTATTGCTTCTGTGTGGGGTCAGTGCAGTAGAAATGGTAAATACCATCATCGTCTGTCCTTAAGAAAGTGGTGTAGGTCCAAAGAAGTCCTGGACAGGCCTTGGTGACTTCCACAGCCTCGTGGACCACAGTTTGAGAAACACTATGTCAAGAGGCTAAGATAACAATCACACT
Organism: Nannospalax galili; assembly: GCF_000622305.1. Lineage (NCBI taxonomy): Eukaryota > Metazoa > Chordata > Mammalia > Rodentia > Spalacidae > Nannospalax > Nannospalax galili. The sequence continues at coordinate 2,788,712 of NW_008353342.1, forward strand.
CTACATTTTAATCTTGCTGCCTTTTCTGCAGTGCTGCGGATTGAGTCCAGGGCCTCATGTGTACTGGCTAAGCGCTCTGCCTGGGAGTGCCTTCTCTATTCCTTGGCACTGTTTGTCTGATGGTGTTTTGTTGTTATTGTTTTAATTTTATTTTATTGTTATGTATCTGAGTGTTTTGGCTGCATGGATGTAAGTGTATCACATGTACACAATGCCAGCAGAGGCCAGAAAAGGGTATCAGATTCCCCTAGATCTGGCGTTTCAGACAGTTGTTAGCTGCCATGTGAGTGCTGGAAGCTGAACTCTGGTCTTCTGTAAGGGCATCCAGTGCTCTTAACCAATGAGTCATCTCTCCAGCTCTCATTGTTGTTGTTTTGAGATTGGGGGGGGGGGTCTTACTCTGTTGGCTAGGTTGGTCTAGAACCTGTAGACTCATCTAATTTTCTGCCTCAGCCTCCCCAGGAGCTGGGCCTACAGGCACATACCACCAGGCCCAACTCTTGTTGCCTTTTTAATCCTTTCATTATTCAGCATCACTTTTAAAGAAAATCCCAAAATCACATTATAACTCTTCTAATCTATTCACAACATCTAATTATAAAGCAAAACAAATCACACAAAATCCTTACAAAGTCTCTTAAATGTAATAAAAATAGTAATTAGTTACCCAGTGGGGATTACCCTCCTGGCAGGCACATAATGAAATATAGTACACTCTAGAATACACAGAAAAATATAGGCTTGAATGAGCTATAAATTTGTAGGAGCCATCTTCTTTAAAAATAGGATGCAACACTGCCCATCATTCTGTTGTTTCTACTTGGTGAACATACTGGACACACCTGCGGTCAGGTGACCAAGTGTAGAGGTAGAACTTTGGCATCAAAAGAGGGGTGGGTGATGACAGGTCATTTGGAAGAAGCCCCAATCTCCCTCAGGTTAGCTCCCCTCCGAATCACCTGCACCCTCTCCACCTGCCCAGTGCACCTGCTGGTCTGGGTCTGGCAATTGCAGTCTCATGAGAGATTTGTGCACAGTTCAGTCTTGAACCAAGACCGAGTGCTTGGTCTTGGCCTTGATTAGACTTCCTAGACTTTTGGGATTTGTAGAGATGGTCCATCAATACTGCAGGGTTGAAAAAAAAAATCCTGGCCAGGCGTGGTGGTGCACGCCTTTAATTCCCGCACTTGGGAGCAGAAGCAGGCAGATCTCTGTGAGTTCCAGGACAGCTGGGGCTACCGGGAGACCCTGTCTCAAAAAGACAAAAATAATAAATAAATAAATAAATAAATAAATACATAAATAAATAAATAAATAAATCCCAGTTAGAGCAATCTGCTACTAACCAACCCGCAGGGCCAAAGTTCCTTTGGTGCCTCCATAGACACAGAGCAGACTGTGATACATATGTGAGCAGGATGCCAAGTGCATTGCCATGAGGGTCACAAAACCTACTCTAAAACCCCCTGCCCGACAGTGTGCCCACCCCATCCCTACTGCTGATCCCCAGAAATAAGGAAACTCAAGCCTTGAGGGAGGCTGACCGACCTAAACAGATGTGGCTGCTGGTCATTTCTGAGGGTCAAAGTCACTGTTTGAGCCTCTGGATAATGACATCAATAAGCAGAGAGAAAACCTGCAAAAACATCAAAATTACTGGGTCTGGAAATACAACTCAGTGGCAGAGCCCTTGCCCAGCAGGTGTAAGGCCCCAGGGTTCCACCTGCAGCACCAGAAAAAAATAAAAATAAAAACTATACATGAGAGAAGCATGCTCCTCTGGAGACTTGTGAAGAGCCCCAGAGGTCGCTACATGTTGCTCCACGGTGGCAGAAAGGGCATCTGTCACTTCCTCTTCAGTCACATCCAAATGTTCAGCACATAGAAAGTATTCAGTCCTCAGAGAGTAAAGGAGTGAATTCAGGGATCATCTCAAGTACAGCCAGGGGGTCTTGGGCCTGAGGAAGAGGGAACTGTGTCTCTTTCCTTCACCTCCCTATGAGTTTGGATTTTGACTGATGGTGCTTCCAGGTTAAGGTGACTTTTCCTCTTGGAGGCAGGTAGAGGCCAAGATGAAAACGCAGGCATCTCAAGAAGAGGAAATGGCAGTGGCTAGAGGCCAGGTTATCTGACTGTGTGCTCCGACTGTATGCTGGCTTCTTTCTTCCTTTCTCTTGTTGACCATAAACTGTTAGTTCAGTTTTCCAGTGCTATCATCGCTAGAGTGTGGGGAACAAATAGAGGGAGTTTATCTCCATATTTGAGGCAGTTTTAAAAGGAACTGGTCTAGGGGCTGGAGAAACAGCTCAGAGACTGCTCTTTCAGAGGACCTGGGTTCAGTTCCCAGTGCCCACACTGAGTAACTTACAACTGCCTGTAACTCTAATTACAGGGGATCTAACTTCCTTTTCTGGCCTCTTAGAGCACTTCACACATATGGCATACACACATGCATTCAGGCACACACATATGCACATAAAATTAAATAAATTAAATAAATAAAATAAATAAATAAATAAATAATAAATAAGTAAATGTTTTTTTTAAAAGGAACTGCTCTTAGTCTGTTTTCTGTTGCTATTACTGAATGACACTGGCTGAGTAATCTATAATGAATCAAGATTTATTGAAGCTCATTGTTCCAAAGTCTGGGAAGTTCAAGGTTGAGGGGTCACATCTGGCGATGGTCTTGTGTGTGTGTGTGTGTGTGTGTGTGTGTGCGCCTGTGTATATGTCTGTCTGTGTGGTGTATGTATGTGTGTGCAGGTTTGTTCACCACGTAGGTATGTGTGTGTGGAGGCCAGAGGATGATGTCAGGATGTTTTCTTCAGTCACTTCTCTGCCTTGTTTCCTGAGACAGAGTCTCTTACTGAACCTAGAGCTTTCAGTTTTGAGTAGACTGGCTGGCCAGTGAGGCCCTGGGCTCTGCCTGTCTCCACTCCCGCCCCTACCACCACTTGGGTAACAGGCATACACCACTATGCCTGGCTTTTAAATGGGCACTGGGGACTCAAACTCAGGTCCTCACGCTTCTGCAGCAAGTGCTCCTACCCACTGAGCCATCTTCCCAGTGCCTTCTTGCTGTATCAGGTGGCAGAGGACATCACATGGGGAGATAGAATAATCTGGCTAGAGAGAGCTCACTATGATAACAAAGCCACTTCCTTAAAAATCTGCTAAGCCATGAGTGCATTGATGCACTTCTGAGGGCTCTTTCACCATGACCCAGTGGCTTCCTGACAATCCATCTGAGCCCACCCCTAAACCTCACCATGGGTGTTAAACTTCAACGTGAGTTTGGTTTTGGGTGGGGACATTCTCTCTTGAACAAAGCCTCTGTTGACTGCCTTAAAATAACCCTGAAAGGAAGATGTTAGGGAGGCAGGCATCGGGAATGTGAGAGTCCAGCAGTGTCTTCTTAGGGAGCCTTACTTCTTTGGTTTTGTTTTGATTTCCATTGTTTTAAATTGCCCTAAAGAGTTTTGCTTTGCCAAGTTGTCCTTAAGCAACTTCCTGCAGTCCACCGAACCGAAAACCCGTGGACATGTTGTCTACTGAGCATGTGTGTGGTCTGGGCCCCAGTCTCTGACTGACATCGACACGGTATTCCGGTGTGTCGTTTCACTCAGGCCTTAGCCTCTAGATGGGAATGGAGGTGATGGAGCCACCCAAGTGACAGAAGCAATACCAAGACAGATTTGGAGACATAACTGGGTGGTCACCCCAGTAATGCAGTTCCATTGAAACCCATTCTTGAGGGGCTGGTCAGATGGCTCAGTGGTTAAGAGCATTGGCTGCTCTTCCAAAGGACCTGGATTCACTTCTAGTACCTACAGTGTTTATCAACTGTCCTCAACTCCAGTTCCAGGGGATCCAATTGGCTCTTCTGGCCTCTGTGGGAACTGCATGACATGGGTGCACTTGCTTGCATACAGGCAAAACATTCATACATACAAAATTAAAATAAATAAAATATTTTTAAAACAAACAAAAAACCATTCTTGGTAGTTTTCTGACCTCATGGGTTTGAATTTAATTGAAAATCAGCAGTAAACCCTCCAGTATCTAGGTACCTCTCATTTTGGGGCATCCCCAGGGGATTCATGGCTCCCCATTACTAATGGGAGTAGCGGGGTATGCAAGGTTAATGCAGTTTGAAGTTGGGCTTCTATATTTGGGTGTCTTCAGAGGCAGCCTGCATGTTTATAGATTCTCTGAGAGGTTGGTGGTTGTGGCTGGCATGTGGGAAAAAAATTTGCGGGGGGGTTGCAATTCAGTAGATAATAATATATTTAAAATTTGTATCAAATTTAATTAGAAAAGAATTTCATTCCACATTCATCTGCCTGATCCCCCCTCTCCCCCAGATTTCCGGGGTACATTTTGTCCTAGATCTTTTTCTTAAGGGAAATAGACATCTCCTGATACAATGAAAGGACACTTCAGAGGCAGAGAATGAGGGATCAGGAGCTGCACAGACCCATGCCAGCCCTGCCTTGACTGTACCTGCTGTCCCAGGGGCAGTATGTACCAGCTCCGCTGTTGAGGGCAGGTTCTCAGCTCTACAGCACATCCAGCAAGTTGCCTGGCCTGTGGAGGGCTTAGCAAATAAGAAAACAATGGTGGAAGATGTCCTAGTTTCATTTCTCTTGATGTGATAAAACACCCTGGTAAAAACAACTTAGAGCAAAAGGGGTTTATTTTAATTCACAGTTCTAGGTTATAATTTGTCATTGTGGGGAAGTCTCAGTTTGAAGTACTAGTGTGCATATCCATAGTCAAGAGCAGGGAGAAATGAATGTACCCATGCTCACTCGCTTGTGCTCCGCTCAGTTCCTTCACTCTTGCACAGTTCAGGACCCCCTGCTTCGAAATGATGCTGCCCACAGCGGCCTGGGTCTTTCCTTGTCAGTTAACCTAATAAAAATAACACATAACATGCTAACACACCAACCCAATGTAGACAGTTCCTCACTGAGACTCTCTTCCCAGATGATTCTAGATTGTATGAAGTTGACAGTTGAAGCTCACCATTACAGAAAGTGATTGTTAATCATTGATGTCATCATATTGGATTTCCCATGTCTTTGGGTCCTTCTACCTCAGACATTCTTTTCCCCTGTGAGCACAGCTGTGTCACCTGGCTGGAAGTTTAGGAGATCAACTTCTGCCTGTTCCTGCACTCCCACATCACCCTACTTTCCCTTCTTAGACTCACCGGGTGGCAGAAATAGTTTGCCAGAGTGAGTCCCTATAGCAGATAGACAACTCACACTGTGGTTCTTGGGGACACACCCTCACTGAGGCATCTACGCTGTGGCTCATTGGATGGGACCTGTTCCAGAGTGCATACCACCTGGATGTCCCAAAGTCAGCATCAGTCTGAGAGTATGGGAAGGTGTGTCTGAGGTATGGTATATTCAGTGTGCCTGAGGTATGACACTTGCCAGTGTTGTGGTATGCGCAGGATGCATATGCTATGTATGTGTATTAGTTGTTTGTCTCATTGCAAAACACCTTACAAAAGCATTGTTGAGGACATGGGTTTATTCTGGCTACAGGTCCAAGGGATGCAGTCAATTATGGCAGGGAAGGAGCAGGAGGTGGCTGGTCACATTGTGTCCACTCAGGAGGCAGAGAGCTATGATTTCTGCTGCTCTGCTCCCTTTCTCCTTTTTATTCAATCTGGGATTCAGCCCATGAAATGATGCCACCTATATTTAGGGTGAGTCTTCCCTTCTCAGTTAACCCACTCTAGAAACTCCTTCACAGACATGCCCAAAGGCTTGTTTCCATGGAATTTTAAATTCTGTCAAGTTGACAACAAGATTAACTATCATAATATGTGTTTGATGTATGTGTATATGTGGATTATTTCTGTGGTGTGTATATACATGTGCTGTGTTATGATATTTATACATGTATGCATGTATCAGATATTTGCTATGGTATATATGCAATGAATGAGTACATGTATGTATATCTGTATATGGCATATGTATGATGTACACGGTATGTGTGTGGTATGTTGTTTCTATACATATACATGTGTCTGGTGTGTGATAGGATATATATGAATGTGTGGTGTGTATACTTGTCCATGTACGTACATGTGATATATACATAATATGTGTCCGTATGTGTGACTTGTGCATGTGCATATGTGTTTTATTCATGCACATCTGCATGAGGGTATGCATATGTGTGTTAGGTGTTGGTATGCATGGTATGCTTGTGGTGTGTATATAGACATATGTGGGTATGCATGTGTGTTGTATGGTATGTTTATGGTGTGTGTATAGACCACATGGGTATGCATGTGTGGTAGGTGAATGGTGCTTTTGCCCTGTAAAGCGGGGTAGTTCAGCTTTGTGGGCAAAGGCCTGCAATCAGCAGCCCACCCCAGGTAGGCATCAGCAGCCTTGCTTGGGTGCTTCAGTTCCTGCATCTGTGCCTTTTGAACTCAGAACAGCATCTGGAAGGGAGTTGGTCTTCACCACCAGGTGGGAATTCGCCAGCTGCATTCCAGCTGCAGAGCACAGCAGCATTTCCTGAGCAGCTCTGGGACAGGCCCCTTGCCCTGGCTTAAGAATCACCTGTCAGTATTTACTGTGATGATTTGAATGAGAAATGCCCCCACAGGCTCATGTATTTGAGCACTTGGTCCCAGCTGATGGAACTGTTTGGGGAGGTGATGGAACCTTTAGAAGGTGGAGCCTTGCTGATAGAAGTATGTCACAAGAGTGGGCTTTGAGGATTTCCAACCCCCCCCATTTCCTGTGTGTGGATAAAGATATGATCAGCCAGCTTGCTGCTGCTTTGGTCATGCCATGCCTCCCCACCCCACCACGATGAACTCTACCACTCTGGAACCATAAGCCAAAGAAACTCTTTTCTCCTGTAAGTTGCTTTTGGTCATGGTTTTTTTATCACAACAGAAAAGTAGTGAAAACTCTTGTGCAACCAGGCTCCACAATGGGGCCCTCTCCATGTCAGTGCATTTAGTAGCTACCAAGGTCACACAGTGTCCTGGTCTGAGGCCTCCTTGCCATCACTGTTTCCAAGATCTGTAGCCTCATGTGTATGTGCAATGTGCATTTGAACTTGGCCTGATTGTGTTTCCCACAGGTCTCCAGGTTAAGCCCTCAGGTGGGTGGCTAAGCCTTCCTGGATGATTTATCCAGAGTATAATCTGCTGGGCAGAGGGTCCTATAGACACAAGTCACACTGTCTAGATAGCCCCAGCATCAGAGTCATGCTGGCCAATGAATATTGGAACATAGGTCTGTGACTAGGCAGACTCAGCATGAACCTGCTCTTGTCTCTTGCCCTTGTTTGATTTTAACCCACAGTTATGTTCAAGACAGGAAATTAGATCACATAAAGCTGCCTTCAAATGATAACTTGAGAACTAAAACATGTTTCTAATGGAGGACCACTCTGCCCCTCTGTCTGTGAGTGACCCAGTTGCATGTGTGGCCACCTGCAGACATCACCTGAAGCCCAAATCTTAGCATCAAATGGGGGTTTGCCTTTTACCTTGGCTGATGTCAGCAGGAAGCACGATTTTGCAGACTATAAGATAGATTAATTTGGCTCCAGACAGAAGTTGTTTTATAGTTGGACTGTAGAGTCCACATTGGAGCTAAAAAACCATAGGTATAGAAATCTAAGCACCCTGGAACCAACATGAGCATTGCATACAAAGGCAGTGCAAGGAAGGGGGCACGACCCCTGCTTTCCCTCCACATGGTGAGAACTTGTTTGGTGCCATCTGTGGACTAGGCATATGCTCTTCCAACTGGGCTACACCCCAAGCTGTGGCAAGGCCTTTTGAGGTCCCTCCATCCTCTGCCCTTCTCCACTTCTTCCACTTCCCTCCTCTCCAAACACCTAACCTGTGATTCTGTCAAACAAGACAAGTGACTAGTTTGATAGACATTGTCAAGTCAATATTTCAAAATGGGCTATGCCTTTGGAGAAACTCTTAAGATCTTACATGAAACTTCTCTAGTCCCGGGGATCTGGTGACAATCCCTATAGAGCTGTGGCAGTGAGGGATTGGTGGGGGGGTGACCCTTGGGGAGAAGGTTTCCAGTTTGCTGAGAAGAATCTCATTAGGGTATTTTTTCCTTTAAATTTACTATTGAGCAAATTGGTAACTGGAGCTGTGGCAAGGGTCTCAGGATGGCTACCATATCAGCATGTGTGGCTCATCATGTGACAGACTGTTCTGTTACTTACATTTCTCAGTCATGTAAAATTGCCCCTGGATTTGAGTTTTTTTCCCACACACCCCTTCTTTTCTAGAACCATCTGGGAAACCATGAAACCACCATTTATTATCTTATTTGCCTTAGGCTGAGGAAAACAGGCAGAAGGGCTGGGAAGCAGTGCTCTTCCTGCCATGCCTCCTTCCCCATCCTCATCCCAACCTGAAAGTAGCTGTCCTTTGGTGGAGTAAGGGCACCTGTGATAGATAATTTCATCTGTCAACTGGCCTGGATTACAACACAAAGTACACTGATGAGGCTCATCTCTGGTATGTCTGTGCCATGTCTCCTGAGAGGTTTAAAGATGACAAAAGGCCCACAGCGAACAGGAGCCACACCATCCCATAAGTTGGGGTCAAGAAGATGGAGCAAAGAGGGCAAAGGAGAAAGCCAGCTGAGCACTAGCGTTCATCTCTCTCCGCTTCTGGACTGCTGGCTCAGTGTGACCATCCCCCTCACATTCCGTCCCCCACTATAATGGATTTTACCACCCAAACCATGAGCCAAAATAAACTTTCCCTCTCTTAAGTTGCTTCTTATCTGGTATTTGGCTACAACAATGAGAAAAATAACTAACATAACACCTCCAGCAATGGCCAAAGGAAGGCTATTTCATTCCACCACTTATCTGGCTGTTTCTAAAATTGAATGAGGGCCAGTTCTCTACAGCAACCAGTTAATGACTGGTAAATATATTCAAAAGACGTTTGGCAACTTGGAGCAATGGAGTTTTGGTTTGCTTGAAACTAAGACTTGATTTCTGGCTTGAGCTGCATTGAGTTTTTGCTGGAACACAGCAGTGGGAGATTTAAAAAAAATATTTGAACTCTAGTTTATAGCACAAAATGGATCCTAAGCTAGAGACAGGCAGTGGCCCAAGACCCTCCAGCTGCAAGTCCTGCTGCTCCAAGCTGTGTCCTGGGGTGCACAGCACTGTGACCTGGGAGGTGGCTTTCACTGAAAACAATTCCTTCCTTTAATCACAAGCTCTTTGGGGGTTTTATATTTTTTAAACAGTCTCATTATATAGTCCAGGCAGGCCTCAAACTTGTAATCTTCCTGCCTCATCCCATGGAGCCTAGGCTCACAGGCATGTACCACCACACCCAGCTTAATCACAAGTTTTGAAATTTATAAAATATAACGACCTGAGTTTGGTCCCTGGAACCCTGATAAAAGTGGAAGGAGAGAACTAACTCCGCAAAGTAGTCCTCTGACCTCCACATGCATGCTGATACACACATGTAACACCACACACACACAGAGACACACAGAGGCACACACAAATTATAATAATACATTTTAGAAATTTAGATAAAATAAAATTTATAGAGAATAGAAGTCACTTTCCCGGTCAGTTTTTATTGTCAACCTGATACAACGTGGAGCCTAGAGTCACCTGGGAAGAGGGAACCTCAATTAAAGAACTGTTTCAATCAGACTGGCCTCTGACCATGACCATAAGAGTCTGTCTTGATTGATGATTGATGTGGGCAGGCCCAGCCCACTGTGAGTAGCAACATCCCTAGGCAGGTGGGCTTGGGCTGTCTAAGAAAGCTGGCTAAGCATGAGTCTGTAATTGAGCCTGTGAATAAGCCAGAAAGTAGCATTCCTTCATGGTTGCTGCTCCAGATTCCTGCCTTGAATTTCTGCCTTGGCTTCCTTCAATGATAGACTGTAACCTATAAGATAAAATAAACCGTTTCGCCCCCAAGTTGCTTTGGTCATGGTGTTTATCGCAACAGAGAAGAAACTACAACAATCACTTTCTTTTTTTAAATTAACTATTTATTTATTTTATGTGTGCGTGAGTGTTACGCCTGCATGTGTGTCACCCGTGTTATACAGTGCCCACTGAGGATCCCCTGGAACTGTGGGTGCTGAGATCCGAACCCAGGTCTTCTGCAAGAACAGCCAGTACTCTTAACTGCTGAGCCATTTCTCCAGCCCCAACAATCACTTTCAACAATATGGATGTGCTGAATAGCTTCAGTTTTCAACTTGATGCACCTGGGAAGAGGGACCCTTGATTGGAGAATTTCCTCTGTCAGATTGGCCTGTGGGCACATTGTGAGGCATTTTCTTGATTGTTGAGTGATGTCGGAGGGCCCAGCCCCCTGTGGATAGTGCCACCCCTGGGCAGGTGGTCCTGGGCTGTTTAAGAAAGCAGGCTGAGCACAGGCCAGAGGAGCAAGCCAGTAAGCAGTATTCCTTGATGGTCTGTGTTTCAGCTCCTGTCTTCAGGTTCCTGCCCTGCTTAAGTCCCCGTCTTGGCTTCCCTCAGTGATAGACGTGTCACTTGAAAGAGTAAGATGAAATAAACCCTTTCCTGCCAAAGTTTGTTTGGGTCATAATGTTTTATCATAGTCACAGAAAGCTAACTAGGACAGTGGATGAGCCTGGAAGACATTATGCTGTGTGATGTAAGCCAGTCACAGAAAGACAAAAAATTATATGCCCCTTTTTTGTATGTGGAAATTTAAGAAATGGAAGTTCCAGAAGCAGATGGTCACCACAGGCTGAGACATCAAATTGGGAAGATGATGGTCAGAGGATACAAAAGTCATTAGGAGGAATAAGTTCAAGAGCTTGCATGTAAGGCATAACAGCAATTGTTAATAATATTGTGCTGTACAGTTGAAAATTATTAAAAGAGTAGATCTCAAATGTTCTCCTCACAAACATAAAAGTAAGTATTTGAGTTGGTGGACATGTTAATTAGCTTGATTTAATCATTTCACAGGGTATACATACATCAAAGCATCTCATTGTAGACTATAAATATATTTATAGTTATAAATTAAACTTTAATGAAGCATATATATATATGCTTATAGTTCAAGTGAAGCACTGCAATGCCTTCTTCCTGCCTCCCTGAAGCAGGATGAGTCAGAGATGGAAAGGCGGGGGGCGGGGGGGTTGCTCATTTAAAACTGGAATAGAAGGGTTAGGGATGCAGCTCAGCGGTAAAGAGCTTGCCTAACATGCACAAAACCCTGGGTTCCATTCCCAGCACCTCAAACAACAATCTGGAATAGAAGTATAGGTTCTGGTGGTGGATTAGCACAATACACTCAGAAATTCAGAAACTGACTCTGGACCCTACACCAGTTCTGCCCTTCACCCATGTATGACTTAAACAAGTGACTAACCTGGAATTCACAGATGCTATCTTAGGGTTGCTGTGAAGAAGAAAGGAGGCTATACATAGAAGGACTGGAATCCACATGAGTCCTGGGCATGAGTAGGTACAGGTGAAGGCTGGCTGCAACTGCTGTTGTTGTAACCCCACCCCCCTTGGGTCTATGGGGCAACAGAGACAGAACTACCAGAGTTCAAGGATTCCTTAGAGGTAAATGGAGCATAGAGCTGGGGCTGGGACTTAGTGGTAGAGTGTTCGCCTAGCTAGGGTCCTGGATTTTATCTCTAAGCACTGTAAAACAAAAAGTACGTGTATCTCCCTTCTGGAAGTCAAAGCTAGCTCTTCTTGAAGCTGTGCTAGTACAGTGAAGTGCTTTCCCCTTGAAATGACTCTCCTGTATTTAAATGCTCTATTAAATCCCCTTTCTGCCTTTCCTCTCCTAGAAATAATTGGAATCATTTAATATTGGAATCATTTAATATTCTCTAGGGCTCTTCCTCATCCTCCTCCATCCTTCTCCTCCTTCACTTCTTTGGTGTGTGTGTGTGTTTGTGTGTGTGTGTGTGTGTGTGTGTGTGTGTCTGTTATATGTGTGTTTGCATGTGGAGGTCAGAAGTCAGGTGTCTTTTCTCATTCATTCCTCACCTTATTTTTTGAGTCATGGTCTCTCACTGAACCTGGAACTCACCTACTTGGCTAGACTGATTAGTCAGGAAACCCCATGGATCCTCCAGTCTCTGCCTTCCTAGCACTGGAACTAGAGGTGCAACTGCCTTACCTGACTTGATGTGGTATGTGGGGGAGGTGTGTGGTGAGGGGTCTTCATGTGGGTGCTGGATATGGAGCTCAGGTCCTCATGCTTTCATGGCAAGCACTTTTCCAACTAGGCCATTTTCCCAGCTGCCATTGAAGCCTCTTCCTCCTCATCCTCCTTCCCCAGTCCTCCTCTTCCTCCTCCTCCTTCTTCTTTTTGTTTTGTTCTGTTTCATGAGATACATTCTTGAAATGTATCAGACTGGCCTTGATCTCCCAATCATCCTGTCTCCACTTCAAGAGCTGGGGTTACAGGTGCAGGCCACCATGCCTTGTGTTCTGGGGCTCATTTTATTCCTACTTGGGTTATTCTAGTTCTTTTTAAAAAATATTTTATGCATTATTTTTATTATTTGTGTATGAGTGTATTGCCTGCATGTAAGTTAAGTGCACCTGTGCTGTGCAATGCCTGCAGAGGTCTGAAGAGGGCACTGGATCCCCTAGAACTGGAGTTACGGATGGTCGTTAGCTGTCACATGAGTTCTGGGATTCGAACCTGGGTCCTCTGCAAAAGTAGCCAGTGCTCTTAACCACTGAACCATCTCTCCAGCCCAAGGATTATTCTATTTCTGTGTGTTACTTTTAAAAACTAAAACCACAAGAATGACTGCATAACTAATTTCCATTCTGTTCCCATTCAATCTTGGCACCTTGTGTGTTTTGTCATGAAAAAAGTACTCACCAATGATTCTCATGCCTCATCTCAGGGTGCTGTTTGACCCCTTCTGTGCTTCATCACTTTCTTCTTAGCCATTGTTACGATCTTTTTGAGCCTGTCCACTATCCTAGATTCTCATAGCTAAATCCAACTCATCATTAAATACCATAAATAAATGGAGCATTTGGAGGGAAGGCATTTGACATTGTGAGGCGCATGGTCCCACTACAACATTCGTGAGGACAGGGTAGGCCTTGATGATGTTTGCTGGTAGGCTACCTTTCTACCACATTCCCAGGCGGACACAGTTGTGAAGCATGCCTGAGTGTGACTTCTCTCAAGAACACATGTGCAAATGTGGTTCTTGGAACCTTCATCCCAAGTGTTATTTAATCTTGGAGTTGGGAATTCTGGAAATGTTAAGCCACATAAAGGAGAAACTTGGTGTACTTCGGGCCTGGATGCCATACTGATGAGCTCTTTGGAGATATAGGGAAGGAAAAATTGGGACATTGTGAAATCAAACCAGTAATTACAGTGTCTTTCAATTTCAACTTGGCTGGGAATTATTGATTCAAGTCCTATGTTCCATTAGGCCACTGTCTGTGTGTAGTGTTCTTTTAACTTTTTAATATTTATTTATTTTTATGTGTATAAAATGTACCTGCATGAATTTATGTGCACCACATGCGTGTAGGTACCCACAGAGGCCAGAAGAAGGCATCAGGTTCCCTGGAATTAGAGTTACAGGTGGTTGTAAGCTGCCCAGTGTGAGTGCTGGGAACTGAACCTAGGTCTTCTGCAAAAGCAGCACTCACTCTTAACCTCTGAGCCATCTCTCCAGCCTTGTAAATATTGTTCTTAAAAGAGGATTACGTAGCCATATATAAATCTGATTTCTTCCCAGAAACTTCTATATGTGTCCCTCCACCTGAGTTGGCTGTACCCCTCCCTACTCTGTGTCTAGACTCATTTCTGAGTGTTGTGGACCCTGTTTTCTACCTGGCTTTTTGCTGTCTGTTCTCTAAAGATATCCTAAGCAACATTTGAACCCGCTCTGCTCACTCCGGTTTTCGCCTTGCTCCTGTGTGCAACTTTTGCCTGCTCAGTTGCTTATCACTGAAGGACAACCACAGGCTCCTCCTATTTACCTTGCTGCTGGTATAGTGTATTAGAAAAAGCTTCAGCCATGTGGATACCAAACCCTACCAACTTTCAGAAGTCTGAGTTTGTTTTAAGGTCTACGGAATCAAAATCCTAGGAAAAAAACCCCAATAATCTGCTGTAAAAACCAGTTACAGGAGGAAAATGTGATGACAGGTCAATGTAAATAGTGTAAGAAGAATTTATATCAGTCAAATTCTTAGCACTTAGGAAGTAGAGCTGATGTGGAGCAGGCTTTGTCCCATGGTACAAAGAGGCTTTCTCTCTTAGAGGAGCTCTAAGTTTGTACATCTCAGAAGCAAGATAACACTGTTTTCTTGATCCTAATTTCTGAAGGTTTATCATGGGGATATTCTGACCTTAGTCAATTAGTTAATTGGTGATACAGTTGTCTTTGAGTCATTTCTGTTCCTGTAAGTAGCCCCTCAATCATAGTCTTGTAAGTAACCCCAATAAAATTTACTGGTTCACCAAGTCAGACTTTGGTGATTTCTTTACTTTGGTCTATCATAGGTTCCCTATCTGAGGCGAATAAACATTTGTTCACATCTCCTCTGGAATAGTGTCACATAACACTCAGTTGCCCTCTGTAGTAGAATTCTTACTACAGCTCGATAGTTTGCTTTGCTATGGTAGACACTGTGCCAAGTCCTTCACATACTTACCTGCATTTACTTCAACTGCAGCCCTGTGAGGTGGTCTTACCCCACACTTGCAGACAGCCACTTTGTGTATCCTGCTTCTTAGAGAGCGGGATGCTCTCTGCCAGCCTGGGAGTCAGTGCAGCATGAGCAGTCTCTGGGCAGAAAGTTTTGATGGTAGCAAATAAAAGACACCCCTTGTCCAGCAGGAGGAACAGGTAGGCACACTGGCAATGTTTACCAAAGCAGCTCTAGAAGCCTGCATGTTGAGACACTGGCTTTGATAAGCCACCATTTCTTAGTGGGTTTTTTTCTTTATCACCATATATTAATTATACACAATAATTAGTTTCATTGTGGCATTTTCATACATGTATATAATGTATTTTGATCATGCTCATCCCCATTACTGTAACTTATCCCCTTTCCCCTCCCATTAATCTTCCTTTCCTTTCCCAACTAGCTGATTAGTTATCTTAATTATTTAGAAGCTACCCTAACGTAGAGGCCAGTGCTAGACTCAGGGTGCCAGATGCTTCCAGCCCATCTCTACTATCGCTAGATTTGTCAGGCTAAACAGGTCATTTCACATTGTTTAGCCTCAATGTCTTCATCTGTTGACTGTGGCAAGAGAAGACTCAATTGTCTGTGGAAAGTGTCTGCAAAATGTTGAAAATGCAAGCTGCAGATCCAAATCCCATGCTCTACAGCCCAGGGTGGACACATGTGCCTATAATCCCAGGGCAGCAGAGGCAGGAGGACCAACATCAGTGCCAGGCCAGCCTGATCTATACAGGGTGACCTTCTCTCAAAAAACATAAATAAATAAATAAATAAATAAATAAATAAATAAATAAATAAATAAATATTGGGCTCTAGATATAATTCCAAGATAGAGCACTTGCCCAGAATGTGAAAGACCCTGGGTTCAATGTCTAGTACTGAAAAATGATATAAGTACATAAGTAAATAAATAAATAAACAAACAAATAAATAAAATCCCAATGTACTCATGAACTCACAGCAGCTATGGATGACTGAACAAGATCTGTACAAGATCAATCTAGCCAACACTCCAGCACAGAGAGGGGAGGACACATCTGTAAAATTCTGTATTACATAGTAGATGTGTGTCTGGCTGGCCTAGAACTTGCTATATAGGTCAGGCTGGCCTCTGCCTCCCCAGTGCTGGTATTAAAGGTATGCCACCACATCTGAATTCTTATTTTCTTAGACAAAAGTATTCAACATGTCCCAAATGGACACATTGATGGTTATCTGCCAGGAGTCTTGCTAGTCCTTACTTGTCATCACTTAGTATTATACAGCTCAGATAAGGAAGGGACGAGGAAGGCTGAGGAGGGAAGCAGGAGGGGGAAAGGAGAAAGAAGAAAAGAAAGGGAAGGGAGGGGGTGACAGGAGTTAGGAGAATAGTTATCATAAAGACTTCCTTATAAAAGCAAAGGCGATTTTATAGCGCGCCCACCCTGTATCACATATCCTCACCTTCTCTACTCCCCGTCCCTCCATGACCCTACCAGCCAGTCCTAGGTGCCTGTTATTTTAAAATGTTTGTGATCAGAGCAGATATATTATCAGTTTTGTTGGTTTTATTTATTCAACATGGCTATAAATATTTCCCAAGTTGCTACGTCTCTTCATAATTATGCCTGCTACTTGTAAGCCATTCCACAGGGTAAAACATATTGTAAAGGAAAGCATCATTTTCTGACTGTTGGAGTCTTAGGATTCTTTTAATAAATAATGCTGTAATGAATACCTTGCATTTATGCTCCCTTCTTCCCTGTTATGAGTAGAGGAAAAATGTTCTTGAGTTTCTTTTTCTAAAAATCAGGCAACATCTTCAAGTTTCCTACAAGCTGACACTTCTTTTCCTCCATCTTGCTTGGTTCTTGTGAGATCTTTTGGCTGGTGAGATCAGGATTCAGCTGCTATTTCTAGTGACATTTTCCATCTACAAATCTCTTTGAACACAGTTTCTTGTTCTCTGTAAAAGCCAAAAGAATTACGTAGCTGCAGTGCCAACAACACTTGCCTCATTGTGGCCAACTCTGCAGAATTGATCTCCTCCAAGTCAGTAAGAGCCTTTCCATCACACAGGCAGATGCAGCACAGACAGGCCTGATGTCAGCCAGTGGGCATGAGGTGTTCCTTCGTCCCCTGACATAAGTAGTAGAGATGCTATCCATCAGGGCCATCTAGGGAAATGAGAAGCTCTCTAATCTTCAAAGGCAGAGAAATTTCATGCTGTAGTTGGGGATAGAAACAATGAGAAAGACTAGAAGCAAAATGAAGATGGTGAGCTTCTTAAGGATGATCGACAGCGGGAAGATGCCACTCACTATGTGGGGGCTGAAGGACAGACTCAGGGTCATCTTGTAGAACTGTGTCCAGTAGCCTGTCCTAGTACAGCTAAAGTTAGGAACAAGGGACAGCAGCCCTGTTGGGGATACTGAGTAGGACAAATGGGAGGTATAAGCTGGCTTCCCCTTACACCCACCTGTCACCTTCCATCAGTGTCTGTGGAAGGTGAAACCAGATGGGAAACAAGTGGCAGAATGCTGAGGCATATGATGTATGGAGCTAGCCCCTCCTCCCACAGGGAGAAGTGGGGAGAGTGAAGCCAGGGGCTGTTACAAAACGACAGGAAACACTTTCCTATGGATCAGAAAGTTAAGACAGTTTTGTTTAAGAAACCATATTGAAGTGCTGGGAGGTGTCTTTGTGGGTAAGAGGACTTGCTCTGCAAGCATATGTACCTAAATTCAAATCCCCAGCATCCATGAAAAAGCTGAATATGGCTGCATGTAACAGGGGATTGACTGGGAGACAGGTAGATCCTGGGGACTTGCTGGCCAACAGTCTAGAGAAACCCTGTCTCAAGGAAAGAGGGCAGATAGAAGAAGACATCTGACATCATCTTCCTCTTGCCCCACATGCTCTCATAAATGTGCTTGCACCCCACCCTCATGTGCACATTATCCCACCTACCCACCCCCACACACGAAACCATACTGAGGCTAGGGACTCAGGTCAGTGCTATAGCGCTTGCCTGACATGTGTGAAGTGTTCAGTTGAACCCTCAACACCAGGAAGTAAAAATTCAAGTTGCTGGCATAGCCATGCATGTGTTGCTTAATAACAAATGATCCTCCTGGCTAGTTTGACCCCAACATGTGATTCATTAAAGTTGTCAGTAAGTTTTAGAGATTATGGGTGAGCAGGTTATATGTATCAGCAGTACCACAATACAAGGGACCCAGCGGACAGAGTGGGAGGTTGTTGTGGCAGAGGCAGGGCCAGGCCCCTGAGTTCACCTGGAAGACAGTGTACCACACTGTCCCTCCCTATAGCCTTGGAAAGCTGCTGTCTGCTGCCGTGTGTTCCTATCCTCTTGAAGAGTACATCTGTACCCTTTCCACCTCTCATGGTTTTCACCAAGTTGCAGTTTCTGTCATGTGTCTCACTCTGCAGCCTGTGGCATCTGCCTGCACCTGGCTGCAGGAGAGAGATTCCAGCTGCTACTGTGGGGAGGAGGTGTAAAGTAGGAAGCCCAAGTTTATCGATGGAAGGCTGCTTGTTCACTAGATGCCACTTGGCCCTGCGTGTATTAAATGTCTAACCTTTGTCCACTGCCCAGTGTTTCCAGGTATTGATGCATGTGTGACCATGGATACTGATAAGGGGAGTGACAGCACCATTTTCAAGATGGTCTAATGCCAATGCCATGTTCCATGTGGCAGTTGGCCTTTTGTGCTCTGGGTTGATGGGACAAGCTGCCTCCTTTGACCATGGGATAGCTTCATCTTCTGATGATGTCACATCAGAGATCCTAGGACATTCCCATGAATTGGAGTCATAAGAGAAGTCAGAGGACACCCAGTCTCATTCCTATCTAATATACATCCTTCAGTGCCACTGTACAGCCAAATGAGTGTTAGATTCTCGTTTTACAAGAAATTCAAAATGAAGAGATCCACTAACACAAGAATGTATAAATGTCAGTCCCACCTAGGGATGAGGATTGGACCAAATTCATCCATGGAGAACCTAGTCTTCAGAGAATACCCGACAAACCCTTTAGTTCATTTCCTTTGAGGCTGTCCTTGTAGACTACCAAGACTGGTTGAGTTCCTTACGCAGTCTCTATCGGTCAAGCACTCCTTCTAGCCTTATGCTGTATTGGATTTGAGGGAGGGGCAGGCAACAAACATAAACAAGATGTGTTTTTATGTTTAAACAGGCTCCTGTGTAGCTCAGGCTGACCTTAAGCTCATCGGGTAGCCTGGGCTACCCTAGAACGCACAATCTGCCTGGAGGCCTTACCTCTTCCCTCTCAGGAAACTGACAGCCATTAATAAGATAATCAAAGAGATAAGTAGACAGGGAATTGCAGAGATAGAAAGAAAAGAAAGAACACAGAGAGAAAGAAAGAAAGAAAGAAAGAAAGAAAGAAAGAAAGAAAGAAAGAAAGAAAGAAAGAAAAAGAAATGAAAGAAACGAAAGAAAGAGAAAGAAAGTTGTCAGAAAAAAGTGATGGGGAGATATCAGAGGTGTTGGAGGGGAGGGAGTAGGCACAGATTTGATCAAAACACCTTATATGCATGTATTCTCAATGAAGTTTTTTTAAGTTAAAAAAAACTACAGAGAAACACCAACAAAATATGATGAACCCAGGAAGGAACAGCGAGGGCTTCAAAAACAAGTGCGCTGGCTGGCCCTGGGTGGGGCTCCATGGGTTCTATGGCATCTTCAGGGATGCAAGGACATGCTGCATCCCTGTGGCTTGGCAGGAATCTGAGTGAAAGACGCTCTCTGATGAAGAAGTAATGTAATTGGAGACCTGGGGCCCTAATATGGTGTTGGTATATTTTTGTTTATTTGGTTTCTTTAATTTTTGTGATTTTCATACAATATAATTTGAGAGTGTTTAGATCACCTCCCCTAGCCACACCTCCCCTTATTGCCTCCTGCCCAATTTAATGTGCTCTATCATATATATATATATATATTATATATAAAATAAGGCCTATAGAGTCTAATTTGTGTCTCCAAATGTCCTTCAGTGTGGGTCCAACCACTAAATCTTGGTTAATCTATCAAGAGTCCCATACTTGAAAGAGACTGTCTCTGCCTCTCCCAGCAGCCATCTGTTGCCACAATTTCCTTAGCTGGGGTTAGAGCTCCTTATCCACTTCCTCATGTCTGTGCTGGGATTTATTTTTTCTGGTTTTAGCTTTCATGGGACTTGTGCTTGCTGTCACTGTCACCATTGCTGTGAGTTCATATGAGTAACTGCCCAGCTGTCTGGAAAACTGTTTCCTTCTGGTCATCCATTACCTCTGGCTCTTACAATCTTTCTCCCACCTCTTCCACAATGTACCCTGAGCATTGGGAGGAAGAAGTTTGATATAGGTGTCGTATTCAGGAATAAGAACCCCGCAGCCTCTTGCTCTCTACAAGTTGGACAGTTGTGAATTTCTGTGTTAATCAACATCTGTTGCATAAGGAAAGTTCTCTGGTGAGATTTGAGAAATGCATTAATTCTGCAGTCCAATCTAGGATCAGTGTTGGCATCTTAAGAAGATTTTTCTTCCACAGTGCTATCTTGAGGGATTGTGGAAAAAACTTCCTTGTCCCTTTCTTCTACTCTTTAAGAAACAAGAACAGTAAAATACAATACAGAACTCTATACATTAGGGGTTCTTTTCTGGAATGGAACAGAGAGAGCATTATAATTAGGCCTTGCTGGCTATGCACTGGGTTTCTGGGATTTCCATTTCACTCTGCTATGGTGATGCTGAAGCTACAGAGACAAGATGCCTACCCTGCCTTCCATACCTTTGAGTTCTATATTCACTGATTCAACCAACAGAACATCAAAACAAGTTTTTAATTGCTTATCTATGGGCCAGGGTAACAATGTTTGCTGCCACGCCTGATGATCTGAGTTCAATCCCTGGGAGCCACATGATGAAAAGAGAGAACTGACTTGTACAAGTTGTTCTCTGACCTCCACATGTGTACATGGCCCCACATGTACAAACACACACACACACACACACACACACACACACACACAGACACACAGACACGGACACAGACACACAAATAAACAAATAAGTAAATATCATAATATATATGTTAAATTTTTATTTTATTTTATATATATGAGTGTTATGCCTGCATGTATGTAAGTGCACCCCTGTCATTAAATGCCCGAGGAGGCCAGAAGAGGGCATCAAATTCCCTGAAACTGGAGTTATGGAAGGTTGTAGCCACCATGTGGGTGCTGGGATTTGAACCTTGGCCTACTGCAAGAATAGTCAGTGCTCTTAACCACTGAGACATCTCTCCAGCTCCTTTTAAATATATTTTAAAATTTTATTGTAATTATTATATTTTTAAGAAAATAAACTTACATAGACTTTTTTCTGCCACTACTTCTTAAGCAATAAGTATGAAAACAAATTGCATCATATCTGCATTGTGTGAGATATTTCAAGTCACATAGAAGTGATTGTGGAAGAATGTGCAAAGGTTTATGCCAACACTAGCCCATTTTATATCAAAGACTTGAGCATCTTTGAATTTCAAGACGTCCTGGGTACCCACCACAGATAATAACTGCCAATGAGCATGGCTGTTTGCCAACAAAACTTTAAGGACAAAAATGGGCCATAGGTGTCATTTTGTCCAAGCAAACACCAAGCCTTGCTCTGCCAGACCAAATTTGAAAACCTCCATTTATCTCTTCGCTTATCCATTCCTCTCTGAGTGCACAATTTATGTTTGTGGGCCAGTATAGGATTGAGAAGAGGTTACCGGTCAAGGTCAGAGAGAAACTCGGGAAGAAGTTGGGATATACCCAAGAGGTCCCTTCCGACCCTGTGGAGGAAAAGCCACCATTAGAAGGACAGGTGCCATGCTTCCTTACAGGTCCTGGCTGCCTATCTTGCTGTCTCACCCAGGCTCCTGGCTGACTGGCTATGCCTCAGCCAGCTGCTCCTAGGCAGCAGTGTTTCATCCCCATGGTGACTATGCCTGTGATAATTTACATTTTGATGCAAAAGCACCTCCAACCCCTTTGAGATGAAAGACTCTGTATAAAACTGAGTTATGGCCCTGCTTAATGGGAATGCTTCTGGGTTCCTCCAAAAGTGGACTTAAACCCTTTTGCCATCTGGGGAGGACTGGCTGGAAAGGCTCTTTGGTCATCCCAGTAGCCCAGGTTCTTGCTGTTGAGTCTGTGTGTGATAAATCATTCTCCTACAAGTTCAAAGGAGGTATTTGCATTTGCCAAAATATCAAGGTGTGGGGGGGGGCGGGTTCCAACTGGTCCAATGAGGTCTATGCTTCAAGAGTTGTTTGGGAGGTGAGGGACACACAAGTACACCACCAATGCATAACCTCACTCATTCAAGTTCATCTACAGACTAATCCTCCTTAGTAAACTGGTCCATAATAGTTATCTACTTGCCCTTTGGCATCCTAGGGATCCACAGGACAGTGACTTTAGTTGTACGCCAACTGTGTGACTTGGCCCTGCCCATTTGCTTTTTGTTGCTAAAGCTCCTTTATTTGTGCAGAAAAATCTGTCCGCAAGTATAACTCTCTCTATCCTGAGCCCAGGACTCCGACAGCCAGGCAGCTCAGTTCAACCCCAAATATTGTCTCTGCTGACAATATTTGGCAGGGTGTACCACTGTGGCTTCTTTTATAAGAAAACATGTTAAGTGTCTTATCTTACTCCTTTGGAATTTGCCATGGTTATAACCTCTAGGTTAGGAAAAGTCAGTTCGAAGGCTCTTCAGAGCCACCCCCTAAATTCTTACATCAGATTCAAGAACTCTTTTCACTGGAGGTGGATGGCGCCTCTGTGTGCCAAGGAACCTTATTCCCAGCCCTCCTCCCGCTGACTAGGAACCTTGTGGTTAAAAATAACAGCCTCTATTCAGAGCTCAAACTCAGAGCTGCTATCGGAGACACACTTTGGATATAGGAAACCCTCAGCAGAAGCATCGAGTAGCTTTTGGAAAACTGGTTAGACTCTCAGAAACAAATCAGAGATCTCCTCAGGTAAATATTTTTCCCCTTTCTTATTTTGTGGGAAAGCTGATTAAGAAAATAGGGTGAGGATACTTTGAAAGAAACCAGGTGCTCTTTAGCTTTCTCTTGGTGAACAGTGCTTACTCCTATTTCTCTGAAAGAGAAATAGAAAGATGTCATGTGGAGAGAAAACTACAGGGCATTCTCTGTGGAGAGAGGGCTGGGCGTCTGAGGTAAACAAGCCAAGCAGGAGCAGCCTTATTGCCTGTGGTCAAGGCTAGGTTTCAAAGCTTCATAGAGGGAGGACGCAGAGACATGCCGGGCAGATCCTCTGCCTGGGGCAGGGGCCTTGGGACTGGCTGCATGACCCATGCATCCAGGAGCGGCTTCCAGCCTGTGTTCATCATTTACTCTTATTGAGGAAGGCTGCGCTGGCTGTCTCCTCTTGCTGCCTCTCTTCAAGCAGTGAGCGCTGCGATAC
Organism: Nannospalax galili; assembly: GCF_000622305.1. NCBI lineage: Eukaryota > Metazoa > Chordata > Mammalia > Rodentia > Spalacidae > Nannospalax > Nannospalax galili. Next base: position 2,811,954 of record NW_008353342.1, read on the forward strand.
CGCAATTCCACTTTAAAGTGTGGAACTGTTCTCTCTTCTATTCACGCATTAAAAAAACTCACAGCTTTCTCCAGTGATAAGTTTAAGATTTGTCCGAAGTCAATTGTAACTTGTTTTAACATTGTCTTTGAATGCCAACAACTATGTTCCTCTGAGAGGAAAAGTGTGATTCATTTGCCAGATGGACCATTTCTTTTGAAAACCTTGCCACCGCCCCTCTCTTTCTTTCTTGAAGAATTCTTTTGTAAACCTTTCTGCCTATGAAATCTGTCAGTATATTTCATTGTGACTGAATAAAGTATTCATTGGCTAATCTCTCTCTCTCTCTCTCTCTCTCTCTCTCTCTCTCTCTCTCTCTCTCTCTCTTTCTCTCACACTTGTTGAAGAAAATTTTATTACAATTAGATACTAGAGCCAATTCAATCAATCAATCAATCAGTTGTCAGCCAAATAAGTGCATTCTCTTCTCTGCCCCAAATGTCACCAGAGACGGGGAAGGCTGTTTCCAAGAATATCAGCATCGACCTCAGTACTCATCCTGTATCTGACTCCCACCTACATTCATTAAATGATTGCCATGTGTTTCCAGGGGATGCAAAATGAAGCATTAACTTTCCAGCTGCAGATTGTAGGGAAGATTGAAGCGGCTGCTTGGCCACCATCACTGAGAACTCGCCCTGTATTGGGTATTAAGCTAAACACCCTATAGTCATCTATTTTATTCTCAACCTGCCTCATTTTACATATGGGGGCACAGTAACTTAGAGAAGGGCCAGCTACCCAGGGCACTCTGCAGATGAGGATGAGCAACAGGCTAGGTGCTGTAACTTCAGTCTGAGGTTGTCACTCACAAACTGCCCCCAAGAAGAAGCAGTCCCCGGACTGAGAGCAGTAAGGTCAGGGGCCACCCAAATGTTCAGAGGACTAGTTCTGTTGGTAACAGACAGCTGGGAGTGTCCAGGATGTCTTGGGACGGTGAAATAGCTGATGCTCTGTTGGGGGGAGGGGGACAGGAAGGGAAGTGTGAACCTGTGGAGCAGAAGGTTCAGTACAGGGGACACCATTGTGAGGAAGCTGGGATGCTGACTAGGCTGCTCAGAGCTGTCCGTGAGCTGGAGTGCTGCCTCCTCTCTGTTTAGGGCTTTCTCTTAGTGTACTTAAGTCTCATACCCTCCTGCGTCAGGGCTCTGCCCAAATCCCACCTCATTGTTCAGAGTTTCCTTGACACCCCTATCCCAAGAATACCCTGTGACCATCCTCCTTGACTTCCTTTAACATTGTGGTAAAGTGCATGTAACATATAATTTACCATTTTCACCAAATGGGCAATTTAATGGTAATTAGTACATCATAATTTTGCCTGACCATTACTACCATCTACTTCTAGAACATTTCCATCAGAAATGACATACCCACTAAGCAGTCACACAGCTATGCCCTCTCTCCAGAACTGGGAGTCCTTGCTCTGTTTCCCATCTCTCTGGGCTTTCCTGCTTTGCATGGCATTGCCCATTACATCTCCTCTGTGTCTGACTGACTTTACTTAATGTTTTATTTTTGCAATCCTGGAACTCAGGGTCTCACATGTTAGGGAAGAGGCCTACCACTGAATTACACTCCAGCTTCCTTAATGTATAAGTGTTATGCTCTATACTGGCTGGTATTTCATGGTCCATGTACATCACATTCTGTTCATCTCTTCATCCGTTTATTGCCATTTACCTGATTCTATCCTTCAGCTATTGTGAATAGTGGTATTATAAACATTGGTATGCAAGGTTTCACATGAGCATGTGCTTTCAATTTTTTTGGACACATGTGTAGGAGTGGAATTGTGGGATCATATGGTAGCTCTATGTTTAGCTTTTTGAGAACCAGACAGACCGTTTTCACATCCCTACCACCAATGTTGGAAGACTCACTCAATTTCTCCACATCCTTGTTGTGAACACTTATTTTCTGTTTCTTTAATTAAAATGCATCCTCTTGAGTGTGTGGTGATGTCTCACTGTGGATTTGAATCACATTTCCCCAGTGATGGTGAGAAGTGCTTCCTGGCCATTCATCCCCTAGACTTTTCTTTCCTTTCTTTGACTTTATTTTTCCTTTAACATAAATCTTACAACGTATTGCTCTACCACACTGAATCTTTTTTTAATAAGTGAAATTTAATCTATCTATTCCTAGGATGGCATTTGCTTCATGTAGACAAGGACTTCCTTGCGGCCATCACTGTATCTCAGTTCTTAGGATAGTGTTCCGTGTTGTATGGTCTCAGTACATATGTAGCATCATAAAAAGCACATGGTGGTTATCCTCAGCCCTGGCCCTGGCACCTTCTACCCTGCAGGCACATCAACAATGTGAACAGCACTGTGAGGGGAGAGTCTCAGCTGGCACACACCACAGTCCTCCTTTTCCCACCCCTGATGAGCCTGCCACTGCCAATGGGTCCTTCCACCTCAACTCACTGCTCAGGTCCATTCCAAGGGCAGAGGCTGGAGCAGAGAGGTAACTCTGGATCACCAGGTTCGAGGTAGGCAGGATGAGATCCTATGTAGCAGTGAAGAGAAGAAGTGAGACACTGGGTGAAAACTCCAGTATTTGGAGACCAGTGGACATGTCAGTCAGAGAGAACTTCAGGCTTTCACTGTGGAGATTTGGGGAAATGATGGTACTGCTGTGTAGAAGGAAAGTTAGGAGCAGGGGAAAGGGAGCACTTGTTTTATGTTTGAGAAGACAAGAGACTTGAATGTTCACACTCAGGGTGTAGTTCAGGTGCAACCCTACATCTTAATAGAGGGCAGAGGACATGAGAAGTCAAGAATGGAGAGAGAGAGAGGGAGAGAGAGAGGGAGAGAGAGAGAGAGAGAGAGAG